>NW_005871063.1:805479-930009 GCF_000147115.1 Myotis lucifugus | reverse complement strand
CTGCCGGGCTGCCAGAAGGGATTGTCTGATTGCCAGCTTAAGGCCTAATCCCCCAGGGAGCAGGCCCTAAGCCAGCAGGTGGTCATCCCCGAAGGGGTCCCAGACTGCGAGAGGGCACAGGCCGGGCTGAGGGACCCACCCCCCCCCCCCCGTGGCACAAATTTTTGTGCACCAGGCCTCTAGTCTATATAATATTATTATATTATATATAAAAATTATATTAATTATATTATATTATGTTATAATATAATATTTTTAATATAATAATAAATTTTTTTAAAATTATAATATAATTTTTTTGTGTGCACATACAATTTAATTTTAGGTCTGGGTGAGATCGCTTCAAATGATAGACATTAAAATATATTTGGGGAGATAACCCACTACAAAGCGTAATATGCTAATTAGACCGGACGACCTTCCAGACGAAGGCGGGGCTGCAGGGAAGCCCAGGTCCCAGGTGCCAGAGGGAAGCTGGTGCCAGCAGCCGGGGGAAGGAAAGCCTACTCTTGGATGAATTTCGTGCATCAGGCCTCTAGTAAATACATAACATCGAAGACCTGATTATCATGCAGTGGTTAAAACAAAATACAGCGAGTTGAAAACAATGTTTGTAATTTTTTAAAGTGAAATATACATCACTCATGAACACATACTACTTAGACATAGACATAGAAGAAAGTCTATGCATAAAATTGTTTTTTAAATATATTTTATTGATTTTTTACAGAGAGGAAGGGAGAGGGATAGAGAGTTAGAAACATCAATGAGAGAGAAACATCGACCAGCTGCCTCCTGCATACCCCCTACTGGGGATGTGCCTGCAACCAAGGTACATGCCCTTGACCGGAATCGAACCTGGGACCCTTCAGTCCACAGACCAACGCTTCATCCACTGAGCCAAACCGGCCAGGGCTATGCATAAAATTTTTAATCAGAGCTTCCAGGGAGGGATTACTGTGATGCTGAAGAGAATTTTAACTTTAACATTCACATACTTCCATAATATAGTGAAATTCTAAGTGAAAAGACAAGATTAAATAAATTTAAAATAAATGGAACAGGGTATTGATATGGAGAACCAATGGTACAAATAACAGGACATGATCAAATTAAGAAAATGAATTTGGTAGTACAGGTGTTGGTAGTGAGAAATTTCTATCAAGGAGAATGTATAATGTTTTTCTGAAAGAAAAAAAAAAGCACATGTTAAATGACTTTCTCTCTCCTTCCCTGCTAACAGCCACAATCCAAGTTTCTGGGTAAATGCAGTCAAGGTAGCAGGCAGAACAGAACATTAAACAACGAACAAAGGGGTCCTATGGGGAAGAGGAGTTTCAACATTAAGTTACGCCTTTAAGAACTAAAGAGAGTGATGGTGAAAAAAATGTTCTAGTTCCTTTTCAGATTAAAATAGGCTATGCTAATTCTGAACACTGCCAGCAGGCTGACTTCCCAGCTGCCCCACAGTCTAGTCTGGGGCGCTACCAGTCTGCAGGGTGCAGCCCGTCCGCCTACAAGGATGGCTGACACCGGCTTGTAGGGGAGTCTCGGGGACCGGCCTGTAGCCATCACCGCCTCCTGGGTGGGACAAGGAGGAGATGTGGTGTCTTTAAGAACTGCTTCAGCTCTCAAACCACAGCCGCCCACATCACCATCTGTTTCGTGCCATGTGGACCCTAAAAGAAAAATCCGGTTTGGTCCTAAAAATACTATTTTGCCTCACAAGGAACGAGACGTCTCCTTGGGCTCTGACTCCCGGGCCTCTGTTTTACATAACATTAATTAGAGATGCTAATTCTGTGCTGGAACGGTACAGCGGCCACACCCTGGAATATGAAATTGTAAACCTTAAAATTCTGCCAGAATGTGTCATTTTATCCAAGCGTAGCAGTTTTAAATTGCTCATGGCCCAAGCCTCCCTGACCATGAGTTCTAACTTGACTGGAGTCATAAGCTTGGACTGGAGTCAATCTTGCTCTTCCTTTGACTCATGGACCCCTCTTATTTAATAAGAAACCTACCATTTAATAATGAAATGTTCACATTTGACTTTGCAGGAAATAAAAATCCCCAAAATTGTTACTGAGATCTCAGGACAGAAGTTAGAAACTGTTTCCTATCAATGCAATGTTACTCAGCCCCAAATGCACCTTCCATCGCCTACCTGTGACACTGGATTATATCTCCCTTGGCAGCTGGCAAGATTTTAAGTTTTGTCAATAGGTGGTGCTGAAGGAACCTTGGTGGAGGAAGGATCTTAGCTTGATCCAGGGCACTGGATCTCCCGCAGTGCACCAGCCATCCCACCCCTGGGGCCTGGCCCTCCAGCTTTCCAGCCCTAGCCCAGAAGCTCCCTGCCTGCCTGCCTGCTAGAAGCAAGAGGGGATTTCCTGCTTGCAGAGCCCTGCCTGCCAGCCTAGGCCCTCTGCTACCCTAGAGGGAGAACCCAACTCCTAGTCTTGATTAGAAGTTCCCTGCCACCAGCCTCTGTTCTGCACTGTGGACCAGCGCTGGCCCAGGGCAACCCAAAGAGCTTCCCTGCCAATCACACCTTTCCAAGTGTGTTCCCTTCTTGGATTCTGTCCCTTCAGCCTTAGGATATACTTTAGAACAGTGGTCGCCAACTTTTTGGACCTCACAGACCACTAGTGGTCCGCGGACCACCGGTTGGCGACCGCTGCTTTAGAATTGTCTTTTATACCTTCTTAATAGCAAATATCTTGCAAATAGTTAATAACTCTCTCTATTAAATCATCACTGTTTAAATTACAGGGTGGTTTTTAACTCCAGACTGGACCCCGACTGGTAGCCATTCATTGAAGAAGGTAGCAGCTTTAAACCTCATGTTGGCTCTCAATGTAGTTCATTAATTTCATCATTCATTTCCCACTGTCAGTGCAGCACACTGCTAAACAGTTTATTTCAGACTTTCTCTTGTATCCTTTAAGTTTCAATTCAACTAACTTAACAGCAACTAACTACCAGAAGATGACATCAACTAATATTCATTAAGGAAAAAAGCTTTCTTCAAAATCCAAAATTTTAAATTTTTTGATTTACCCTCATGTTGATCTTGCTCACATTCTTTTCAGGTTAAAAGAAAAAGTCAGAATTGCCCATCACTAAAACACCTCCCCCAAACTTAATACATAACACAGTTATTCTTTATTTTAGATGTTATAGGTCAGTAACTTCCTTATAGTTATTGCCTTATCTTTTCTTTCTCTCAACAGATTAAAGCTAGAGATCAATTTGGAGACTTTACAACAATATTGAGTCTACTAGTTGATGAACATGGTATATCTCCCCATTTATGATTCTCATACTATATGCCTTGGAGTTGTATAAGCTCTTGGAGGCAGATCAGGGCTATTGTGGGGGATGGAAAGGGAGGTCAAGCAATTTAGGGTCTCAGGATTATAGGTGAAATTTATGTAAAAAATACATTACTAATATTTTTTTTGAAAACTATGGATACTCTAGCCTCCTTCTATAGGTGAAGAAGTGAATCCTGCTTAAGCATGTCCAATTACAAACAAAGACAAGACTAGAAGTCAAGTCTTCCAACAAGCAGTCCAGAATGAGCTTTCATTCCAGAATTTATGTAAAAATACCTTTGACATACTTTTTACATTTATTATCTATTATGACATAAAGTCATAAATTCCATAAATTTATCACAGATGGTTATGTTATATCACTTGCACTGGATTTAAACACAGTGTAATGCCAAGAGAAAGAGCTTTGAAGACAACAATTGGGTTTAAGCTGTGCTGGCTCCAGTTACAGGCAAGATTTGTGTATTATTTTAATGGAGGCAGTATGGAGCATTCAGGTCTACCAATGCTGTTCTTCAAACCCTGCTAGGAGGTGAATTCACAAATTACTGAAACATATCCTAATCTCCCCCCCCCTCCCCCGGGTTCAGTGGAATTAATTAAATACTAATATTCTAATTAAAGTACAGAGTGGGTGCTCGCTTCAGCAGCACATATACTGAAATTGGAACAATACAAAGAAGATTAGCATGGCCCCTGCACAAGGATGACATGCAAATTTGTGAAGAGTTCCATATTTTTTTATGTAATACCTTAATCAATAAAGAAAAAAAAGAAATCACACCTTGAAAAAAAAGTATAAGAATATATTCTGCTGGTCAAATACATGTAAGTTATCAGGCCCCAAAGATATGAAAAGTCTATAAAGTAATGTGTGGACTAGCTTTACTTGAAGACATTATGCAGGAGATATTCTAGTGTCCTAAACTGGAAAGCCTGGATGACATCCAGATGGACATCCCTTTCCCTGGTTTGCTCGCAAAGGTCTACACCATTATAATTTAAAGATAAGAAATAGAGCTCATTCAGTTAACAATGTAGTAAGTTAAAGATTAGAATTTATATTCATGAGGTTTCACTACATTGAAGCTTATGAATGCTGAAGAAGCTCACTTTCTACCATCAAAGTATCACCGGAAAGTGCTATTAACATAAAGGCAAAGGAGATGTGTTGCCCATTTTACCTGTGTGCCGTTAATTCCATGATATTGAATCTTTTACAGGACTGCAGACTGGCATCTTATTTATATTAATTTCAAATCAATGACTCACAAGTCCATTGACTATAAAAGTTTAGCAGTAATACATCTTCGTAAAGCTTGGTTTGGGGGAAAGGGAAAGAAAAACAAGATGTTCTCCTCTGTGTGAAGGATAACATTTGGAGCACTTGAGACTTGCTTTACAGAGCAACACTTGATCGTTTTTTCTTAATATTCCATGTGTATTCTGAAAGTGCTACTTTTTCTCCAAATTCCATAAAAATCTCTTTTAAAATGAAAAATATAAAATTAAAATAAAGCACAGAGTGGAAGGGTAAAAAGAAAGTCTCTTTTTATATTCACATTTTTTAAAGAGAAGAAAGGAGAAAAGAAAAAGCAGAGTAACTACTGAAGGAACCTTCATGTTATGTTTTCATTATTACTGTTTTATTTCTACAGCAGGTTATGCTGAGACACACGGTGAATAAAACCTCTTCATTTGCTTTCTTCTTTATTTTCTGAGTGAATTTTTTATCTTCTCATCTGAAATGACAGGCTGGTATTATCAAAGCTGTGTATCCTGAGATTCGGTAGCGGACCTGAATTTCCTTTTTTCATTATTTTTGGTAGAACACACAGACCACAGGGGTAAGCTATCAGCACCCATATATCTCCAAATTCTTACTAGGTTCCCTTAAGGGGCAAAGAAGGTCATTAACATGTCATCCTAGACAGTGTACCGTTCCTTCTCAATGTTTAAAATTTTTATCATAAAGAGATGAACCAGAACAAAGAAAAGGAAGCATTTCTAACCAAAGCCACTGAAGAGCATAAAGGCAAATACTGAGTTCTCAGAAATTCTAAGACTAAAAACCAAAACCAAAAAAATACACTCAAAACATAGTACTTTGCCTGCTGACTTGTACTTGCTTTCTTCATTTAGTTACATATTTCTGAAAACCGATCTCCCATTTGACAACCTTGCTCCTATAAACGTTATTCTAATGAAAACCAAAGAAATATAAATAAAATATTTGAGATTGATTTTCTTTAATCCTCACCTGAGGATATTTTTCCATTGCTTTTTCGAGAGAGTGGAAGGAAGAGGGGAGGGAGAGAGGGAGGAGGAGGGGGAAAGGGAGAGGGAGGAGGAGGGGGAAGGGGAGAGGGAGGAACATCTATGTGAGAGAGACACATTGATTGGTTGCCTCCCACAGGAACCCTGAGCCCCGACTGGGCCGGGGACCAAACCTGCAACTCAGTTAGGTGCCCTTGACTAGGAATGGAACCCATGACCCTTTGGTGAGCAGGCCGATGCTCTAACCACTTAGCAGCACTGGCTGGGCTTGCATTGATTTTTACATGTGCCATTCTCTTAGTTTATATGTTCATCTTAGTTAATATGTTGAGTTTCCTGAAGCACAAGGAAGCATTCTGAATCAGTCCCTTCACAAGCTGCTCTTCTGCCCTTGTCTTTCAACGTGAAGACCTCATTTAGAATGTCTCCTTCGTTAAGGATTTGAGAAAGACCCTCTGAAAATGAAATCTTATCTTTGTCTTCTTCTCCTTCCTAAAACATGTCCTGAATATTATCACACAGCAGCCTGGCATATGTGGGAGGAAAAAAGTCGCGGTGCTCATCTCTGTCACTGGAGAACACCTTGATGAACTGCTTACACCAATGCCAATCTCAGCATCTTCTTCTGTACCTGCAGGAGAGGCCCCGTCCTTCTCATACTGTCTTGGATGCTATCCCAGTGCTATAAACAGAAGGCTTGGCCTCTCAGGCATGGCTGACATCAGTGGAAATAACCTGGAATAAGTGGGCACATCAGCGAAAATAAAGCACAGCTGTTTGGAGGGTGGGATCACATGAGATGACACAGGAAAATACTGAGCAGCGACATGGAAGTAGCCAATAGTAGGCATATTTGTCATTCTTTTACCTTAACACAGATAGGGCTTTGAACACTGAATTAAAAGTATAGACTAGATTCCTGGCATTTGTCAAGCTCAGTTCTTGGGCTTCGGGACTACCCATGGAGGGTGAGTCAAGGCTGGAGGAATTGAGAGTTATGCTGTGTATCATTCAGCTCTCTAACTTTCTGAGCAAGCAGTTGGTTTAAAAAGAGAAAAAAAAATAAGAAAAAACCCCAACTTGCTTCTTGTAGCATTTTCATGAATAAAATCATTACTTAAAAAAACAGAAGACAACGAAACATATATACCAGAGAAAAAAATGCTAAGCCCTGGCTGGTATCTCAGCTGGTTAGAGTGTCATCTGTACACCAAAAGGTTGTGGATTTGATCCCTGGTGGGGCATGTACAGGAGTAACCAATCAATGTTTCTATCTCACATCAATGTCTCTATCTCCCTCTCTCTCTTTTTCTCTCTCTGTCTCTTTTCCCCACTGTCTCTTTCTCCCCCTTCCTCTCTCTAAAAATCAATTAAAAACACACACACATATCCTTGGGTGACAATTAAAAAAAAGCTAAATGGTGGCTGAGACAGAATAGTTTACTAGTAAATAATAATTCAATATTCATAAGTCAGAAAATACCTGTTGTAACATACAGACCATTCTTTATCTTAACACTCAAAAGTTAAAGGTTCACTGGTCTATTAAAGTCACTGAGTTTAGCCCAAGCTGGTTTGGCTCAGTGGATAAAGCGTCGGCCTGCAGATTGAAGAGTCCCAGGTTCAATTCCAGTCAAAGGCACATGCCTGGGTTGCAGGCTCGATCCCCAGTAAGGGGGCGTGCAGAAGGCAGCCAATCAATGATTCTCTTTCATCATTGATGTTTCTATCTCTCCCTCTCCCTTCCTCTCTGAAATCGATAAAAATATATTTTAAAAAATAAAGCCACTGAGTTTATATGATGGACAGTATAGTATAGTGCCTCTTACCTTTTTTGAAATAATGTTGGTACAGGTCTGTTCAAATAAATGAGTGCTCCCATTTTAACCAATTCATGCCACATTAAATATGCAGGAAGAAGAAGGATCATCAGCAATGCCCCCAACCCTGTTCCCTACTCCCAAAGTAATGATTATAGGTTTTTGATGCCTCAACTTGACCTTGATACTGTACTGGCAGCACTTGGCTTGAGGATCTTTGCACTGCCCTGCCTAGCACAGCTTTCATTCGGTTGCCAGGCAATAAATATTTTTACTACCTAAGTGTCTATTTCCTTCCACAAAGTGGCTCACTGACAGAACTAAGACATAATTCCTGAAAGGGGAAATCTTCCTATTGACACAGAAGAAGAGAATGGCCTTTTTGGACAGTATTCCACTTTGATTCATCTACAGCATCATCCCTTCACCCCCTAATAGACTATTTTATAGAGCAGTTTCAGGTTCACAGCAAAACTGAGCAGAAGGTACATAGATTTCCCATATAATAGCATCTTTTCCTGTTACCAAAAAATTGAGCTTAATGTTTGAAAAGATATACAAACATTGGATTACTTTTGTTTAAAAACCTTTTTGCTAGATAGAAGATTATAATTTCACTAAAGTTAATGCCTTTTCCATTTCATATCCAATTAGACATCATGGTATCAGGAAGCTCACAGTTATGAGAAGGAGCCTCTATACACTATCTAATTATTTGTCTAAGCATATTTTTTCATTTGAGGAAGAAAATTAATAAGGAATTGGCAATTTGATTAAGTTCCCTTATGGTTTAGATTCTGGATTTTCAGAGTGGCACATCCGACCAGTACTAAGTATTACAAAGAAAACTCAATGAAAATTGTGCCAAACTTCATCAAAGTAGATATTCCCTGAAGCCCACTGCTGGGCGTATCCTAGGTACCCACAACTGCTGTACGAACTGAATCACATCCAGAGAGTCAATTACCAGATTAAAATGTGCATGCATCACTACTCTGTGTGAGAGAGAAACACTATTTCATTTTAGCGGAAATAAGATGTGATCTGAGAAATGAGCCCAATATTATTCTCCAAAACACCTTTATTAATACCTTTTAGCTATTTACTTTTCATATGGCAAACATGAAACACTTTTTAATACTAAATTTTAATTAGAGCAAATTGATAGTAATTTGTTCTGAGCTTCAATCAAATGAACCAGGCATGTGAATGTTAAATCAGAGTGACTTACATATTATTGGAACAAGAACTGCAAAAGGAGAAACTAAAGGGAAATGTGATCTCACATCTATTTTTAAACAAACAAATGAAAGAAAATTGTCTTTAATTTTTAAAGTGGTTCTTAATGTCATCCCCACAGAGTTCCCCCCAAAAGATGCATTTTTTAAAAAGAACACAGTGAACTATAAAAAAATGCAGTAATTCTGTTGCTAAGAAAGCAAATTGATGCAACCACCGTGGAAAAGTGTGGTGGTTCCTAAAAAACTTAAAAAATGGAACTTCCTTATGACCCAGTGATTCCTCTTCTGGGTATATATCCAAGGAAACCCAGAACACTAATTTGAAAGAATATATGCACCAACTTGCTTATTGCAGTATTATTTACAATAGCTAAGATGTGGAAGCAACACAAGTGCCCATCAATAGACAAGTGGATAAAAAAGTGGTGGTACATATATGCAATGAAATATTACTTGGCCATAAAAAAGAATGAAATCTTACCATTTGCAACAGCACAGCTGGACCTAGAGTGTATTATGCCAAGTAAATTAAGTCAGTCAGAGAAAGACAAATACCATATGATATCACTTCTATGTGGAATCTAAAGAACAAAATAAACAAACTAGAAACAGACTTATAGATACCGAGAACAAACTGATGAAGGCCAGAGTTTAGTGGTGCTGGGGAAAAAGGGAAAAAAAGGTGATGGGATTGGGAAGCACTATTTGGCAGTTACAAAACTGGCACGGGGGAATAAGGTAAAGCACAGAGAACACAGTTACCAATACTGTAATAACTATGTAGGATGCCAGGTGAGTACTTGAATTATTGGAGGGAACACTTTGTAACCCATTCGAATGTCTATTCTCTATGCTGTACACCTGAAGCTAATACAAAAAAAACTGTTGAATAAAAACTATAATAAAAAAATAAAATAAAATAAATGCAATAATTCTATTATTGCAAATATTTCTGCAGCATCAGGGTGCATGCTAATGGTTAATTCCCACAGAGTACTCCCCCCTCCCCCATCCCTGTTCCCAAATCCTAAACTCCATTAGGGGACTAAAAGCAAAACTAACAGCACTGCAAGGTCAAAGGTGAAGGAAGACAGCAGCGAGGTTTGGGTAGAGAAACGTAGGTCTAAGAGAAGGAAAGAGAATTTTTAATTGGGAAATCAAGAGAAGATTTCACTAGGGGGGAAAGCATTTCTCATATTCAGAAAAGTGGGTTCTATTTAGACAGTGGGGACTGGAGAAGCATAATTCTGGGCAGGTGTAAAGGCACAGAAGTACAGAAGTTCGGCAGCACAGGATGTGTCCCTAAACCAATTCCTGCATCTTCATCGAGGATTGGCCAACATGGAAGGTAAAGTCTGACCTGATCTTTGCTCTTGTCTTGGAAAAGAATGTACTCCTAAGTAGAAAATCAAGTTCACTGGCAACTTGAACATTTAGTTACTCAAAAGTAACTGGAGCCTGAGTTTATATCAGACACAATACCGAGGAAAAAAAAATAAATGACTGGTACATTTAAAATAGACAGTTCTCAAGAAAATGTGGTATATGCACATATATGTGTGTGTATGAATATTATTCAGCCATAAAAAAGAATGAAATCTGCCACTTACAATGACAAGGATGAACCCTGAGGGCATTATGCTTAGGGAAACAAGTCAGAGAGAGAAAGACAAATACCATATGATCTCACTTATATGTG
Source organism: Myotis lucifugus (assembly GCF_000147115.1). NCBI lineage: Eukaryota > Metazoa > Chordata > Mammalia > Chiroptera > Vespertilionidae > Myotis > Myotis lucifugus. Next base: position 919,631 of record NW_005871063.1, on the reverse strand, counting down.
GAATCTAAACGAAACAAATTACCAAGCTCATAGATACAGAGGACCAACTGGTGGTTGCCATTTATAAAATAAATAAGTTATGGATGTAAAAGAAAAAGAAAAAATAATAAAATTAGTTCTCAATATTTTTCCAGTACAACTAAATTCATAAAAGAGATTTTAGGTAGAATACAAAAATGCCATAGCCTCCACACTCCCTGGAAAACATATGTCTGTCATTTTCCAAAGAAATGAGAGAGAGGACAAATTCAGCTCCAAGGTCAGCTCATCTGTCAACTTGACTTAAGATAAAACTGTTCTCCAGTGGACATGCGCCAGTGACTTGGGTAGATTAGTCTTAATGATAAATTTTAATCAAACAGCCATAGCTTTCTATGAAGATACATGATAATGAGACATGAAAGATCAATTTAGGATAGAATGTTTTGAGGAGGCTTTTCTTTTTCTTGCAGGGAGTTGGGCAGGAGATGATACAAGGTCAGATTTTAAATGAACTCATGCCTCACAAAAGATTAGCAGCCTGGATAGATTTATCCTTGAGTGTAAAGTCTTCTAAGGTGTAAGAAAAGGTAGGGGACCAGAATGTTAATCAAGTGATCTGAACAGATAGGAATTTATAGTGCTGGGATGTGATGACTACAAATATTCATCTGCTGTGTACACAATTCTAATAGTAGCCACCTAATATTATTAACACAGACCATGTGAAAGAAACCCTCAAATATACTCGTTACAAAGGCGTGCCCCAAGGGGGTCACACCAAAAGTATCCTGGAAGAAACACAGGGCTCAGTCTGACTGAATTAACTATTCCTATGTTCTGGAGAGTATGTCTCTACTACCTAGGTTTTTAGGTTGCCACAGAAGGGCCAGAAAATTTAAAACATGCACAATGTTTCAAGGTATGACGAGTATCTTTAAGAGCGGAGTTTCTTACCCAGGAGGACTCATTGGCCAGGCTTGGCTTCTGTATTTGAAGGCATGGAGTCCTGTCCCCTGAGCCTGATTCAGGGACCCCAGTGAGGCCTAAGAGTGTGTACTCAGAAAGTGATTCCCAAGTCATTCTCTTGCACACTCCTGGTTACAAATCAGCAAACACAATCAACCAAACAACTACAAAGGAATATTTTGGTGAAAAGGTCAGTAGATTTAGGATTTGGTCTCAGTTCTGGCAATTACTGAACATGTCTTCTTAGGCAAGTCCATATACTCTCTGAAGATAGTTTCCTCAGCTATAAAACAATAGCAATGGTACTGGCCCTGTCTTTCCTGGTCATGGGATCAAAGGAAATGGATTAGCTACCTACTGCTGTGGAACAAGCTACTCCAAAACATAGTGGCTTTAAGTAACAGACACTGATCATTGATTATCTCACAGGTTCTGTTGGTCAGGAATCCAGGGGCGCCTTAGCTGGTGCTGCTGCTAAGGGAGTCTCACAGGGTAGCAATGAAAGTGTAATGATGGTATGGAATCACAGGAATGCTCACAGGGGAAGGAACCACTTCCAAGCTCATGCACATGATTGCTGCCAGGCTTCAGGTCTTCACTGGTTGCAGGCTGGAAACCTCAGTACCCTGACATGAGGGTCCCCTCCACAGAGCAACGTACAACATGGTAGCTGGCTTGCCTTGGTGTGAGCCAGTGACACAGTAAAAGAGGGTGTGTGCTCTGGCCTGTGTGCTCAATGGTTATGGCACCAGACCACACAACAAAGGGTCATGGGTTTGAGTCCTGGCCAAAGGCACATACTAGTACATGGGTTATAGGCTCGATCTCTGGCCCCAGTCGTGGGGGAGGCAACCAATCGATGTGTCTCTCTCTATCACATCGATGTTTCTCTCTCTCTCTCTTTTCCCCTCTCTCCCTCCTTTCCACTCTCTCTAAAAATCAATGGGAAAAATATCCTAGGGTAAGGATTAACAACAAAAAGAGAGAGAGAAAGTGACAAGGTGCACAAGAAGGGAGTATCAATCTTTGTGTAATTTAGTCTCAGAAATAATAGCCATAGCTATTGCCATAGCCTACCCATTAGAAGTAAGTCTCTAGGTCCAGCCCACACTCAAGGGTGGGGGGAAGGGATGACATAAGGGCATACACACCAGGAGGTGGGGATATTGGGAGCCATCTTACCCGCTACCTCCCACCAGAGATCACATATGCGGTGTCTTGAGGAATACAAGGCTTATCTGTGGGAGCACACTGCAAGTGACTAAAAATCTTAAGGCAGAATTTGAGTTTAAAAAATCTCCTTTATGGACAACATTCTGAGAATTTGCTAAGAAGTGTCACCACCTCCTCACTTCCCTCAGATGTGTCACACTACGGCAGTATTTCACCATCTTCTTTGGACATAGACATCTGTGAAGTTGGTAGTCAAAAAAGGAAGAAAAGGAGGCTGAGCAAAATGAGGAACCTTGTGACCCACCCAGTAACACTCTGTGACAATTCACACTTTCACATTGTCGTGGGGAACAGCACTGGAATGGTGATCAAAAATTTTAGCAGCTTGAAAAAATTGTTTCCCAGATTGTTTTTCACTATAAAGCTGTTTATCAGCTCAACTTGGTGATATACTCTAATGAAAATTTACATAATTTCAGTGCTAGAGTTTTAAAACATGGCCCTGGCATTCTTGACATTCTTTTCATCTAGAACTGGAGTATGTGTCTCCTCCCCTTGTCTCTGCGTGCTGTGATGAGCTATTCTACAATGGGATACCCCACTATCCTGGTTTTTTCCTAAGACAAATGACCCTACTGAAGTTTGTTACTAACATTTCTATTGGCTTATTAGCACAGAACTTTCTTTATTAGATTATCCATCTAATCTGTCCATAAATAAATCATGACATTTTTTTCACTAACATCTTCATTGGCACTGGATCTCTCTTCATCATTTTTCTTCTACATGGCCTTTTTTTCCCCCCCTCATAGAACTTTTGGCCTGGAAGGTTTCCAACCTTTCTTTCAGCACTGGGATCTGTTTCGCAATCAAAACCTTAAAGAAACCAGAGCCAGGAGTGGAGGGACTGGGACAGCGCTTCCTTCAGGGCACACCCACCTTCACTCCAGCACCCCTGAGACACTGAGCAGGATCCTAAGTCTCCTGTAAAAACCATGGACAGTCTAAACTTTCCCAATTAAACCAGCTAAACAGACCTGAGTTGATCTATAATCTCCCTGGAGGGAGTGATTTTTCCTGCCCTCCTTTCTTTTCCTTCACTTCACTGCTGCTCGCCCTCACCTTGACTTCTGTGTCACTGTTCTGTCCTATCCTGGTCCAGCTCCCACCCACACTCTCACTGACAGACTGTGAGCCTCAGTCAGGCGTAGGCAGGGCTCCAGGCATCCCCCCTTCCCCCTTCTCCTTTTCAAGAAATGGCTTGGTTGGGTGAAATGAGCCCTTGATCCTCACCTTTCTCCTGATTCTGAGTGTTCTGTGTACTGGACATTTCAACCTGGGCTCACCCGCTATCATAAAAGTCCAGTAACTTGCTCTCACTTCTTCCTGTCCTTCCACGGGCACTGCTTTTCAATACCCCCATTACTTTCCATGAGCTCACTAAGCACTTGGTTCCACAAGCTTGAAACTCGGAAGTTATTGTTGACTCCTTTCTCTCCTGTATCCTTTATATGGATGTATCAAAACAATTTTGCAACAAGAGTCTTCTGATCTGACTTTCTGGGACCTATTCAAATGTAGCCCAGGTGACAGTACTTTTGAGGCGAGCCAAGACTGTGTCTGTTGGTTTACCATGGCCTGTAGGCACAGTGCCTGGTACAGAATAGATGTGTGATAATCCTGCTGGAAGAATAACTGAATGAGATAAAAATATGTGATGCTTACTGCAGCATAAAAACCACAAGCAAATTACCTAGTAAGATCGCAATGAGTTAGTACATTTGGACACATTTATAAGATATTATAGTATAATTAAAATATTTTCAAGTATATATTAGTGGCTTGGAAATTGTTCCCTATTTAATGCGAAAAGAAAGAGAAGCTAGATACAAACTCATGCATTCATTACTAACCCAATTGTGAAAACATAAAACAGAAAATAACAAAAATAAGTAGCATTGGTTATCCCCAAATGGTGATTGTTATTTATTTTCATACTGCTTTTAAATTTTTCTGTTTTCTCAACTTAACACTCTGAATAAGACTTGCCACTGTATAAATAACTACACCTATTAATAAGGCTTGAGAGAAGCACGTACAAATTAAAAGAGGCATTCGTCCCCCTACTTTGTTTTGCTAAAACTGACTTTCAAAAATTATTAATATTTTCAATATCCTTCACCCCAACATGTATTGCTTAGCTCTCTACTTCTGTCAGTCTTTATACAGTTGAGTTTATTATATCATACTATATCAATTTTCCTAAAGCCATTTTAAGTTATTACTCTCTTATTAAAAAATTGTACTTCCTCAATTTTTATCTTAAAATAAGATAAAAAGTCCTCAATCTTTCAAAGCCCAGTCTTGAACATCCTTCCATCCATACAGGACAGACTCCTACTCTGGCACTGTGGCCTGATGTCTCCTGTCTCCCTTATTCCATTTCCAATATTCTCTTTAAAACTTTCTGCAATGCCTATCAAATATTTACTTAATAATTTTATCTTTAAACACCACCCACAGAGCTTTATGCATAATCTTGTAATACCATGCGTTTTAAAATTAAAAATGGTTAGAGCTGCGAAACATTATTGAAATCATTAGTTCAACTCTTCCCTTTAGAGATGCAGACACTACAATCCAATTAGAAAAAGTGACTTGTTCAGAGAGAATAAAAAAAACAACCTAGGATTAGAACCTAATATTTAACTCTTAGAGCTCAGTATTTTTTAACTAATACATGATCTATTACTAATACTGGGTACCTCATTTGCTGATCAATTGCTCAGCAATTATTCACGATTCCATTCTTAAAGACAATGCTTGCCTGCCCACCTTGATTGTTGTTACTTTCTCTGGGGCAGGCATGTGGCACACAATTCCTTCCCATCTCTATTGTACCTTATGCTGCAGAGTAAGTGCTGAAGAAGGATGACAGAAATCACTTAAGCAAATCTATTAATGGTAGTGATGATACAAATCTGTGATATCAATATTACATCTTCACCATGTGGCTGCTACATCCAATTGGTAATAACCATCTAGTGTCAGTGCCAGCTTTCTCTGACATTCTATATGGCTATCCTAGCCAATCATGAAACCTCAGGGTTATGGCTCCAGCTAAGATACTGGATACAGCCCTGGCCAGTATGGCTCAAATAATTTTGCACTTCAAAGTTATTAAGCATAGTCTGTGCACCAGATGGTCACAGGTTTGATTCCAGGCCAGGGCACATACCTAGGTTGCGGGTTCAATCCCAGTTGGGGGAGCTTTTTCGAATATATCTCTCTCTCACATTGATGTTTCCTTGCCTTCCTCCCTCTCTCAAATCAATTAAAAAAACAGCCAGGATCAGGAGACAAGGATTGGAGCTGGGTGTGCAGACTACATCTCTACGGGTCAGTCAACTCCAAAAGAGAGGCTTGCTTAGGGAGCAATCTCACTCAAAGGCAGTCTGAGTAGTAGCTTTCTCAGTTGCAAGTGGGTCTTCTTACACACACTCACACACATACGCACTTCTAAAGCCTGAACCGCACACAGGGAAGAAAAACATTTTAACAGCTGTAACAATCAAATAATGTGCAAGAGGTTAACCAACAACTGGTGGATGAAATTCCATTGCAAGCCAGAAGACTCAGGAGACAGGCAAGGTGAGACTCTCAGGGTTAACAACATTCAAAGGCAGGGAGAACAAGGACAGGCCCCCAACTGAATCCTGCCAGTCCCTCTGCCCTGGCTGCTGCACACTGGGCTGTGAGCCACACAGCCCAGAGCATCTGCCACAGGTCACAGGCAGCTATGCAAGCACTTCTGCCATTTGCTCAGCTGTTGTGAAGTGAGAGGGATGCATTTCCCAGGGATCCACCAAGCAGATTTCTCTTTCAATTCAGAATAATGTGATTAGAATACAAATTTTTTATTAGTTCTGATTTTTGTCACCCTGAATATATATTTACCTGGATGAATACATCTACTGCTTATTTTTCCAATTAATGGAGGTGAATAGACTATATCACACCACATTAAAAAATGGGTAGTGCTGAAAAAAATAAATGAATCCATTTTCACCTAAGTATTGCTTACAGAAGTAGTTGCCCATTCACCTGGCAATTTCAAAGTATCTGAAACATAGTTTGTCAAAATTCTATTACTTTCCTTCTTTCTTGCATTTGAGCATCACAATTTCAAGGAAAATGATTTAATGGTAAAAATCTCAAATTATACCATAGCTGGCTCACCTTACAGCTATCAATAGAGTTATTATGCTGTAGCAATAAATTCATTGAACTTGTTAAAAACGTGAACTACTCCCTTCCACCAAAGAAGAGAAAAAGGAAATAAAAAGGAGGAGAAAACCATAAAAATATATAAAGGCTTTACTGACTGATCTTCATTGTTTTCACATTTGTGATAAAGACTCTGTGTGTGTGGGTTAATGATATTAGTTATCTTGGTAACAAGCTATTAATTTTGTGCTTCAAAGTTATGAACCACCTTTCTATACACAGTTCACAAGCGAATAAACGGACTTAATCCCTGTATTGAAATACAAAACAAAACAAATAATCCCATGTTTCACAACTTTGCAAAATTGACTATCTCCTTGGCAATACTTTACCAGAGCCCGGAGACACAACTGCTGCTTAAAAAAACGGTGTCTGGCAATTTCTGGGAGAAGCTTGTGCAAGTGGATTTAATTACACTTTAATAGCCATTCCTCTTCAGACCAGACATAAAAGGTCACCGAGGAAAAGCATTTTTTCCCAGTGATTCAGCCACACTGGGTTAGTAGATTGTCTTCTTCCGATGATTACACAACTCCTGGGAGAGTCTGCTTGTAGAGCATGACATATAGCTAGCGTTTGCAAATTTTAACAATTCAGTGGGGGAAATAAAATATTTAAGATGATAACATTTACTGTCAAAAGAAGTTTTTTTGATCATGTCTAATTCTTCAGAGTAAAATATAACATTTTAATTCTAAAGCATCAATTTTAGATGATATTTATCTCCTAATTACCAACAGACATTTTACTTGTAAAAAGCACTATGCATGTATAATAATTACAGTAAAAGATAGTTATTACCATCAATCATGATGCTGATCTGTACTTAAGGGTCTCTATGCTCTAACAAGAGCAAACGGTAGTTTAGGATATCAATATTGCCATGGGAAATTTATAATGATTTATCTCTTTGATTTATTAAAAGCCTAGTCATAGCTCAAAGGTCTCTGAATACCCATAAAATTAGGAAAGTATTGCCATAATTAAGAAATACTAGCAAAATCTTCATACAGGAAGCAATCCAACAGGATAATACCTATTGGAAATTACTTACATTATAAAAAGATACTTATAATGAAAACTTTAAGCTATATCAATGAACTATGATTTCATGAAACTCATTTTTTTTGTTCTATTGCTATAGAATATACCTCATTTCTAGTATAACCATTTCCTTTTCTTTTGAATTCACTCTGAAATAATGTATACGTGAAGATATTTCTTTGATGTGTCCCTCAGTAGATGAGTGGATAAAACAGCTAAGGTACATTTACATGATGGAATGCTGCTACTCTGCCATAAAAAAGAAGGGAATTTTACCCTCTGCGACAATCTGGATAGACCTGGAGAACATTATGCTAAGTGAAATAAGCCAGTCAGAGAAAGACAAATACCATCTGTTTTCTCTCATATGTGGAGTCTAATGAACAAACTGAACTAACAAGCAAAATAGAGATAGACTAGTAGATAGAGAGCAGGCTGACAGTTCTCGGAGGTGGGGGTAAAGAAGGGGATGTGGAGGGATTGAGGAACAATGGGAAAAAAAGAAAGAAGTCATGGACAGGGACAACAGTGTGGTGATTGTCGGGGGAGAGGGATGGAGGAGGGATAGGGTACAGGAGGGATAAATGATGATGGAAAAAAATAAAATAAATTTTTAAAATATATATTTTTTTATTAATTTCAGAGAGAAGGAGAAGGAGAGATAGAAACATCAATGAAAGAGAATCATTGATTATCTGTCCCTGAGAATTGAACCCACAACCCAGGCATGTGCCCTGACTAGGAATCGAACTGTGAGCTCCTGGTTCATGGGTCGACACTCAACCCTGTGCCACTCTGGCCAGGCATTTTAAAAAGCTAAATATTTAAAGCAGTTTTTGAATAATAATCTATAACTACAGTTTTGCAAACTGTAGCCTATTAAAATTCTCTCTTCTGCTATTATTTTTCAATGATACAATATATGAACAAGTTTATTATATATTTTAGAAAATAACAGAAAAGTTATTTAAAATAATTGAATGAAAGTAAAGAATGGAGTAGAAAAAATGTTCATAAAATTGTACATTTTTGCTAAGGGCCATAAACTATGAATAAAAGAATATAATTTATTCTTGATTGGGAAAACTCAATTTTATATCATTTCTTCCTAATATAATCCATAGGCTCAATACAATCTCAATGAAATCAGCAAGAGATTTTCTTGGGAACAGGGAGAAAGAAGTGTTCCATTAGTTTAGATAAAAGGATGGCTGTATAAGAATATGAAAATTAAATTTTATTGAATTAAGGACTTTTAATTCTAATGATTTTTAAGTAATAGGATAACTGTACAAAGGATGTTTCTGGCGGCACTTCATAATAGTTAATCACTGTAAACAAACTATGCAAATAATATCTCATCCATACAATAAACACTCTCCTGTCATTAACAATGGTAAGTTTCTAGATTTATTTTTCAATGAAAGATGTTGATTATATACTGTTAAGTAAAAAAAAGTTACAAAACAGTACACAAGGTATGATTCAATTTGCTTTACCTGTATAGAAATGGAGAATATACATCAAAATACTAAATGCGATTTTCTCTGGGTAGTAGAACAAAGGGTGATTTTTTTTCAAGTTTTATACTTTTTGATACTGTGGGAGTCTTCCATCATAAAGATGCATTATTATTATAATCATAAAACAATACTTTATTATTTTGTGTGGGAATTTATGGATAATAAATAATAAGCAGAATTGAAAAGAAGTGGCTACAAAACAAGTATCATATATAGGTTGGGCAAAAGTAGATCTAAAGTTGTGAGTATGCGAAGCAGAGTTCATTCTGATATTATTGTTTATTATTGTATTGTTTTCCATACAAACAACTGTCAGCCTATTTTTGCCCCATTCTGCATATGCTGTTTAGAAGAGACCCACTTCAGATCAAAAGACACACAGACTGAAAGTAAAGGGATAGAAAAAAATAATTTCATAAAAATGGAAACAGAAAAAAAAGAAGCTCGGGTAGCAACACTTATCTATATATATAAAAGCTCAGCGACCAGAATGGCAGAACGACCAGAATGACCGGAACAACCGGTGGCTATGACACACACTGCAGCAGTCAACCAGCCTGATCCAGGGCCCCGATCAGCCTGATCAGGGTGTTGGAGGCTGATCGGGGGCAGGGCCAGCTGCCAACTGCCTGCGGCCCCTCCTGTGATGGGCCCCCATCAGGGCAGGCCAATCAGACCCCACCCATGCACGAATCTGTGCACCAGGCCTCTAGTCCTATATAATAAAGAGCTAATATGCTAGTTGGACTGAACAGCAGAATGACTGTCTGGACGACCTTCTGGATGAAGCTGGGGCTGCAATGGCTGAGCCCCTTGCACAAATTTCGTGCATCTGGCCTCTAATATCAGATAAAATAGATTTCAAAACAAAGGCTTAGCAGGGGTGGGCAAACTTTTTGACTCGAGGGCCACAATGGGTTCTTAAACTGGACCGGAGGGCCGGAACAAAAGCATGGATGGAGTGTTTGTGTGAACTAATATAAATTCAAAGTAAACATCATTACATAAAAGGGTACGGTCTTTTTTTTTTTTAGTTTTATTCATTTCAAACGGGCTGGATCCGGCCCGCGGGCCGTAGTTTGCCCACGGCTGGGCTATAGCAAAAGTCAAAGAAGGACACTACATAATGATAAAGCTACCAATCCAACAAGAGACTATAACCCTTGTAAACATTTATACATCCAACATGGAAGTACCCAAATATATAAAGCAAATATATATTTGCTGATGGGCACAAAGAGTTCCTGATGGACACAAAGTGAGAGTTGGGCAGCAATACAGTCACAGGTGGGGACTTCAACATCCCATTGACATCAATGGATAGATCTTCCAGACAGAAAATCAACAGGGTATTTACTATGTGTCAGGCATAGTTCTAAAAGCACTTTCTGCGTATTAAGTCAATTATTCCTCAAACTTATGAGGTAGGTGTTACCATTATCTTTCATTTCCCCCAGGGGAAAATGAAGGCTCAGAGAGCTAAGTGCCTTGCCCAAGGTAAGAGAGCAGGCGATTAAACCCAGATCATATGGCTCTAGGACACATTTCATGTTTATTTTTTGCATATTTTTAATTTTAGAATAGTTTTATAAAAGTTACAAAAAAGTAGTACAGAGAGTTCCTGTAGACCCCTCGCCAGCTTGCTTTGTGGTTAAAATCTGACATTACGATGGAACATTTGTCATAACTGAGAAATACACATTGGTATTAACTAAACTGCATGCTCTCCTTGGATTCCACTAGTTTTTTCACTAATGATCTTTTTCTGTTCCAGGATTCCGTCCGGGATACCACATCACATTAAGTTGTCATGCCTTTGTAGCCTCCTCTGGGCTGTGAGAGTTCCTCAGACTGTCCTTGTTTTTGATGACCTTGACAATTTTGAAGAGTACTAGCCAGGTATTGTGTAGAATGTCCCTCAGTCTGGGTGTGCATGATCTGTTTTTCATGATTACTGTGGTCATGATTATGTAGAAAGATCACAGAAGTGAAGTGTTGTTCTCAACATATTGTACCAAGGGTACATGTTACCAACATGACTTCTCTTTGATGATGACAACCTTTAAGACCTGGCTGAGATATGTTTGCCTGGTTTCTCCATTTCAAAGTTACTATCCTTTCCTCCCCTCCCTCTCTTTCTATGCTCCACTTTATGGGAAAAAGTTACTGATCAAAGCCCACATTTAAGTGGGCGAAGATGGGAGGGAGTTAAGAAGGGGGGGCTATCTATATAAATTATTCACAATTTCTCATCAGAGCTCTCATTTTTACCCCCGATTCTATATTGCCTCTGATGGCCTGTCCTTTCTTACCATTTTGACATAGTATTAACATGCAGTAGTGTAAAAACATAATTATTAACTAATTTCTTACTTTTTCAAAAGTCAAAAAATATATTAGAATTACATGTGACAACCAATAAATTTGTTTAAAATTATTTTCCACTACCACTAAGGGGTGAATTAAAAACCAATTTTTCTCAAAAGCATTCCATGAAGAACTTACCAGAAATATGCGTTCAAGTTGATCCTGAATGTCTTTCATTCCTGGAAAAGCAGCGACTCCTTGGATCATTTCAACAAAGATGCAACCAACTCCCCTAAAGAAAGGATAAATAATTATTGCAAAAACTTTGATATATTCTGCTTAGAAAAATAAATCTGGAGCTAGAATACCTACTCCTACAGAGGAAAAACAATGAATAAATAACATCCTCAATAAGTACCAAGGACTGTGACACACACACCTGGATCCCATAACTTTCCTTCCCCGCTCTGTCTACTGCCCTGAAAGGAATTTAAAAAGATGCAACTATACTGGGCTCAGAAAAAGGTGGAAACCAATATAATCAAAAACTTGATGGCTCCACCTTACTTACAGGATGCAGTCCAGAAATCCTTTCCCTGATATAGAAGCCACCACAGCCTTGTTCTAATATTCTTTTCCAACCCTATTTCACAAATTCATAATGTAGTTTTCTCTCTAGCTATCCAGGGCTCAAACACCTTTGGATCAAAATTATCTGGGAAACTAAAATACTGCAAATGATCTAAACACAAACCCCAAGGATTCTGCTTCAATCAGTCATTGACTCGGGCTGCTCAAGCAATTTAAGGCAACTACACTGAGGATCTCTAAGCCAGACTGATAGGCCCATGAGTCAAGCAAAACTCTGTACAACTTGGCTCAAACTGCTGCTCTACCTAGGACTTCCTCCTTCTTCATCTATTTGCTCTTGACATGTGAATCCAACCCAGCTTCTATACTGTGATGTAAATGCCTACTCTTCCACAAAGTCTTCCACTAACATTACAGCAAACAGAATAGCTTTCTTTATGAGTTTATTTTTGGAGCTCTTACTCAATATATGTTGAACATCTACTATGGTCCACTTCCTCTCCTAGCTAGCCTGCCATGCAAGGCAGTCCAGCAGGATATCAGGAGACCTTGCCCCCCCACCCCCCCCAGGCAACAGCTTGCACCTAAGCAGCAGGAACAACCAATCAATAGTATAGGCAGGGAGCCAATCAAATACTGCTGCTGGGACATTGGAGACCAAGTCACTTGGGAGCAGAACAGAAAGAAACTACCATACATAGATGGGTTAAGTCCCATGAGTGGCAGAGAACTAGCAAGAATGGCCACCTTCCTAGAGGTGACGTCCCCTGGTTCATGCCTTCCTAAGGCCTGGATGTTCAGGCAATGCAGTGTTTGTGCTAAATCTCTCTACCTTCTAGCAATTCTCCAGGACATTTTTTTAAATTGTTCTATGTTGAATGAGTTTGTTTCCTGACAGTGTCCTAATAAAATCATGAACATATTGGGGTACTTCTTTAATTGCTGCACTCCTATTCCATTTAGGGTGAGCAAACCCTTGTGTCAGATCCTCGCAGTGGTTCTCAACCTTCCTAATGCTGCGACCCTTTAATACAGTTCCTCATGTTGTGATGACCCCAATTTCATTGTTACAAATTGAACATAATTAAAGCATAGTGATTAATCACAAAAACAATATGTAATTATATATGTGTTTTCCGATGGTCTTAGGTGACCCCTGTGAAGGTGTCGCGACCCACAGGTTGAGAACTTCTGCGAGTCTAGAGGTTAAAGATAGGGGGCCTACGTCTCTATAGCTGCTCCAGTCGCTATCTTAAGTGTATATAAGCAGTGTTTTGAATTAAAGGAGTAATTTACAGAAATCTCTTCTCTATTATACCACATACTTTCTATTAAATTAAACACCAACAATATGTAAAGTCAAAATGATAAAAACAACTGCTACTTTATATAAAAAAATAATCCAAGAAGTAAAGAATTAATTTCAGAAATCAATGCGCTAGGCAGATGGGTTTTAACATTTTTCATTTAAGATTTGAGAGACAAAATAGAAATCAAAATCATTTTATTAACACATTAAAATGCAATGGGAGAACCAAGATGGCGGCGTAGGGAGCGGACCTGTGTGTGCTGCTCTCTCACAGCATCACTGAAACTATCAACTATGAAGTAAACAACCGCCACTCAGAACCATGGGGAAGTTGGCCCAGTGGGAGATCTACAACTGGAGGAAAAGAAAGAAGCGCAGTGAGACTGAGTGGGAGCTACGGAGGCACCAAAACCAGAGGTACGCAGTCACACGCCACGCGGGCTGCAAATGGATTCTCGGTTTTTTACGAACCCTCGAATCCTCTGGGCTTGCTCGGGGCGGGTCTCTGAGGCCCCAGATCCCACAGGGAGAGGCGGCCACGGCCTTGCAGTGGTCGGAGAGCGAGGGAAGCTCTGACACGCGGCTGCTCGCCGGCACTGAGGGACAAGAAGTCCTGGTGTCCCGGGGAGGCGAGGGGCGCGGAGACGCCGCCATCGCTATTTCCTCCACGCTGGCGACTCCCTGTGACCCCGCCCTACCCTCAGGGCTGTGCCAGAGGCACAAGAGGGAATGACTCTGCTTTTACAAACTCTCAAATCCACCGAGCTGGTTCGGGCGGGTCTCTGAGGCCCCAGGCCCCAAGGCGAGAGATGGCACGGCCTTCCAGCGGTCAGAAAGCGAGGGAGGCTCTGGCGCTCGGCTGCTCGCCGGCACTGGGGGACGCAAAGTCCTGGAGTCCTGGATAGGCAAGGGGCCGCTGAGTCTCCACACGGCGACTCCCTGTGACCCCGCCCTACGCAATTTACATTCCCATCTGGGCTGTGCCAGACTCACAAGTAGAAACGCCTTTGCTTCTGCAAATTTTCAAATCCACTGAGCTGGTTCAGGCGGGATCATGAGGCACCAGACCCTACGGGGAGAGGCAGCACGGCCTTGCAGCCATCAGAAAGCGAGGGAGACTCTGTTGCACAGCTGCTCGCCGGCACTGGGGGACACAAAGCCCTGGCAGAGATTCAAGGGGCCGCGGAGACTGAGCCAGTGCTATTTGCTCCGCTATGGCGACTCCATGAGTCTCAGCCCTAATCAATTTACATCCCCATCCAAGCTGTGCCAGGTGCACAAAAAGACCCACCTGCGCTTTTGCAGCCTATCCCAACAAATTGCAGACTTCAACTGCTCACAGCCATGGGAGACACACTCAAGAAGCAGACCCAGGAGAACCAGGATGGCGGCATAAGGAAGAGACCTGTGCGTGCTACCTCACACAACAAATAGCAGACAAACACCTATCATACAGAACCATGGGAAAGTTGGCCCAGTGGAAGCTCTACAACTGGAAGGAGAGAAAGAACATTGAGACTGAGTAGGATGTGACACCAAGTACAGAGCCCAACCCAACAAACTGCAGATTTCAACTCCTCGCATAGAAAGAAGCGCATTGAGACTGAGTAGGATGTGCAGAGGCACCAAGTACAGAGCCCATCCCAGCAGGCTGCAGATTTCAGCTCCTTGCATCTGGGAGGGACGCAATCAGGGGGCAGAGTCGAGTCCGGGGCCGGCCAGGGCTGGGCCTGACTCGGCCGGCACTGTGGAACTGCTGTACCAGCAAGCACACAAACATGCCCACTGGTCCCAGTCTCTTGTGGGGCGCTGGGGGACAGCAGACAGGCAGTCTGCGCACTTGGTGGAGGGCAGGAGTGCTGGATGTTCAACCACCAGGAACGCCTGGAGATTTTGTCTGGTGGGGAGCCGCCGGCAGGGGACAGAGGGCCAAACTTCCTGTTTCCCCGGTACCCCAGTCAGGTCGAAACGGCCCCGGTGTGGTAGGGACAACCCCGGTCAGGTTGAAACGGCCCCGGTGTGGTAGGAACGACCCCAGTCAGGTCGAAACAGCCCCCGTGAGGTAGGGACGACCCCAGTCAGGTCGAAACGGCCCCGGTGTGGTAGGGACGACCCCGGTGAGGTTGAAACAGCCCCCGTGAGGTAGGGACGACCCCAGTCAGGTCGAAACGGCCCCGGTGTGGTAGGGACGGCCCCGGTGAGGTTGAAACGGCCCCCGTGAGGTAGGGACGGCCCCGTTGAGGTTGAAACGGCCTTGGTGAGGCTCAGACGGCCCTGGTGAGGTTGAGACTACTCCAGTGAGGTTGGGACAAATAAAGGGGACCAGTATGGACTGATGAACAGGGGTAGATACAGAAGCAGAGCAACATTGAACAGAATGTTAAACTACAGTGGGAAGCCTGGGGAGGGTTGGGGGGGGGATTAAGAGACCAACTGAAGGACTTATATGCATGCATATAAGATTAACCAATGGACACAAGACACGGGGCAGGGGGGGCGGGGGGTAGGGATCGGGGGAATGTCAAGGGGGGGAAAAAGGAGACATATGTAATACTATTTGTAATACCTTAAGAAATAAAAATTATTATTAAAAAAATAAATAAATAAATAAAAAAGACTTGGTTCAAAAAAAAAAAAATAAATAAAATGCAATGATATTCGTATAAATATTGGGGTTTTAGATGTCCAGTTAGGTGTAGGATTTCAACTTGGTGACTTTAAAAATTTTTATTTGATGAATTCATTTCTGAGACTACTAACCTACATTTTTATTGCCTTCGTATTTAAGATAACAAAAACTATCTTGGATCTTAAATAGCTACCTACGCCTTCCTTTTTTAAATATTCAGAACGTACTCGCTATTCTCCACCTTTTGGCCTTAGTCTTTCCCACCACAAGCTCCAACTCTGAGTGCGAAGACCCTCAGTAGAAGGCAAGCCACCCCCGCTGTCTACCCTGCTAAGCTGGCTGGTGATGTAACCATTACACTGTCAGGACTCCTTCCAGAAATTATTTTACCACTACTTGGGCTTAGTCTATATCATATCCATAATATGATATTTAGAACAATTAAAAGACAAATCTATGCTGTAATTCCACTTGGTTGGAAGGTAATGATATAACACACCTGTAGGCTCCTATCTGCTCAGCTAGTGAAGGGACTGGAATTCTCATTTCTAATGGACGTTTCTGAGGACATCATTTTTCAAAGATGCCTTAGGGTACACTAATAAAGCTGAGAGAATGATACTTAAAGGATATATAAAAGAAAGAGACAGGAAGCTCAAGAAAATTAAAAAGTAGAAATATAAAACATATCAACACATTAACATAGCAGACTACTTTATTACAGGAGCTGCCTTACTGCCTTCAATTTAATATGAAGGGACTATTACCTGCTTTCCATTTATTCCTTCCTACAGTGAATTAGCCCTGCGATCCCTCTCTTGATGGATTGAGGTGACTGCCTTTAGCAGTTTACTTAGAAAGAATGCATCCACACTTGTTCTATACTTATGATATATAAACTTATTTCAGCAGGTCTCCTTTAATTTGTCACTTCTTTGGACAATTTGAGTAATTACATAATTATCAGCCTCTTAGTCTACATTTTTCAAAAATAAGAACTGGTCACAAAGCTTACTGGTCACACGGGATTCAGTGTGTTTAAATTCTTATTTTAGGATCAATTACCTGGTAAGGTAATATATAAGCATCCATGCATGCTTACATCTCTCAATTCTCAAAACTCCTGAATTTAATTTATGCCACAGATGTATAAATAGTTTATCACAATTAAGCTGAATTGATAATTTTAATTATGAGCAGAGACGGACTATTTTTTAGGCTTGAAGGTCATACAGTTTTAGAGTTCTTATTTTGACAAAGAATACAAAATTATGAGTAAAAAATTGGGTACAAAAGTGAATTTAGAAGCCTGGCCGGGTAGTTCAGTTGGTTAGAGGATTGTTCCAATATGCCAAGGTTGTAGGTTCGATTCCCACTCAGGGTACATACAAGAAGCAACCAATGAATGGTAAGTAAATAAGTGAAAAAATAAATTTATCTCTCTCTCTCTCTCTCTCTCTCTCTCTCTCTCTCTCTCTCTCTCTCCCTCCCTAAAATCAATAAGTAAAAATTTAAAAAAAGAAAGTGAATTTAGAAATGAGAAAACAAATCAAAAGAAGTCATAAAAATTTTAATCTACAGAGGAATCAGATTTTTAAGTATCTTGAGTTTTTTTCTTCTTTAAAACCAAGAGTGAAGACGGAAAGAGTGAAGGCCCCACATGCTCTCTAATTTCTGTCACACCTTTTATCTACAGGACTTCCTCTTCTCCAGCCATGCTGCTATGCTGTCCCTCCTAAAACACCCAACACTCCTTCCCATGTCAGCATCTGTGCTTGAGTTGTTCCCTCTGCCCAGAGCGCATTTCCCCTCATTCTGTGCATGGATAATTGCTCCTTGTTATTCAGGGATCAGCTCAAATGACTCTATTGAGAAATGACCTTCTTAACCACCATATGTAAGGCAGGTTCCTCTTGCTGCCCAGACCCCATGTCTCACCTTCCTTTCCCTAGTTTGTTTTCTTCACATCACTTAAAGGATGTTAGCTTCTCTTTGCTTTTGGGGAGTGTGTCTCCTCTAGATGAAAGACCCAAAAGACATCAGCTTGTCTTCACGGTTCAGGGAAGTATCAGGCACACAGTAAGGGCTCAAAAATATTTGTTGAATGAATGAATCAAAAGCAGTGAAACACTCCCTCCACTCTCTCTTTCTCAACTACCAAGTGAGAGCTGAACTTAGGGACTCGTCTCCAAGGAGTCTTGTATGGAAGAAGGGATGGAGGTGGATTATCACCTTACAAACAGAGAAAACTGGTCAACAGTACTTTGACCATGTGAACAAGGCTAATGTCATCAGAGATAGGTCATGTGGATAGCTTGTGCCTTTGATAGAATGTGATGATGAGGTCACTTCAACTCTGCAGTCTTCCTCCCCCAAACATTAATCGACTACAAATTAAGGAAAATTCTACAAAATACCCAAATAGTACTCCTCAAAACTATCAAGGTCATGAAAACCAAGGACAATCTGAGAAACTACCATAACCATAGGAGGCTAAGGACACAGGACTACTACATATAATGTGGCATCCTGAATGGGATCTTAAAACAGAAAAAGGAAATTAGGAAAAAAAATAGTAAAATAAAAATAAAGTTGTTAATAGCAATGTACTATTGTGGGTTTCTTAGGTGGGACAAATGTGCCACAGGTAAGATATTAAGAATAGAGGAAACCAGGTAAGAAGTATATAGAAACTCTCTATGGTCTGCAAGTTTTCTATAAGTCTATTCTACAATCAAAAGTTTATTTTTTACAAAAGGCAAAATGAAGGACAGCATCTCCTTGGGACAGTATATAGAATGAGTCACAGAATTTTGAGTTTTCCACATATGAGAAAAAAAGAACCCCTGTGCATTTTGATGAAGTTTTTCTTAAAAGCAACATGAGCCATCTAGACCTGCAGGCTAGAATGTAAAATATCAGTTAAAGTTAATCTTAAATAACTTGGGCAGCAAACTACTTAAAGAGTTAGTTTGATATAAAGGTATTTGAAAATAGACATACAATCTATGGCAAAGGAATTCAAGATGAAAAAATTGATCTAAACGATTAAATTTCAGGCAATGGGGGGGGGGGGGGGAGTGTGGAATGCAGAGAAAGAACGGAATTCCCAGGGAAGGGGCAAGAACTTTTCTCCTTCAGAGTAGGGTACAGCGAGTTCAATGTCACTTCTCTGGGAAGGCTTCCTGATCTCTCAGACTGGATGGATTAGGTCAGGTCGTGCCCTAATTCCATGCTTCTCATGGTACTTCCTAAAACTGTAATTTATTAATTTGTAAATGTATTAGCCACTATCATCTTTCTCAGAACACTGGTTTGGTCTTTTAGTTTTAAAGACAAAGTTCAAATGAGCCAGAGCCAAGGGGTTATAACAATACAGCAGTCCTCCCAGACCTGGATGAAATAGGGTCACTATGGTCACCAGCTAAGATGCATTGTAATCTACCTATACACTAACTACCTGTGTGGTAAAGCCCTGCTGGGATGTTATGGTGCAGGACAATTTTATATCTTGCAACTAAAATAGGGATTACTTAAATCCATCAACTCCCCACTCAAATAATTTCTGCATTTGACACATGCCATTTCAAGTTGCACTCAATTATCTCATAAAGACATTGCTATTACAAGATGCTAATTAACCCAAAAAATGATTACCCCACATGAAGCATAAAATAGGACAGAGATTATTATTACTATTATTATTATTTAATCCTCACCCAAGGATATGTTTTTCCATTGATTTTTAGAGAGAGGGAAAGAGAGAGAGAAACATCAATGTGAGAGAAACACATCTATTAGTTGCCTCCTACACAAGCCCTGACTAGGGCCCGGGCAGGGGAGGAGCCTACAACTGAGGTACATACCCTTGACCAGAATTGAACCCAGGACCCTTAGGTCCGCAGGCTGATGCTCTATTCATTAAGCCAAACTGACTAGAGACAGAGAGATTATTATTTATCTAAACTACATTAATCTTATTTTGGTCATCAAAAAATAAAACATTGTTTTCCTTCTTCCTTAATTTTCAGGGCAACAGTTTGGTAAGACTTTAATATTTTTTATTTATTTATTTTATTTCTTTTCTAAGACTTTAATGTTTTAAAATATGGTTCAATTAAAATCTAAAAAAACAAAACAAAAAACCTCTCCTAGACTTTAGCATCTGATTTCATCCATTTGTTAACAAAGGCTTGAGAGTCCTCAGGGCAGAGAGGGACAGTTTCACTCTCAAGTGTTAGCCTTGCACCACAGAGCCTGGATCATGACACAGGATAGCCTGTGCATTTGAGTTTGTACAGAGAGGACACGAGCCAGCCAGCTCCCACTCTCACCACGAGAGAGACCTGCCTGCCCCTTCTCATTCCAACCTGCCTAACTAAAAGTTACGAGGCCTCTACTCAAGTTCAGAGAATCAGAAAGAGGGCTGTAGACGAAGAGAGTGTCAAGCTGCTTCTGAAAGGAGGACAGATGAACAGAACAGGACTCTCTGCAGGTTTTGCCTTCCTCTCTTTCAACATTATGCTGACACCAGAAATTCCCTCAAAGCCTGTGTGCTCATTGTGAAAAAAGAAAAAGTACCTGAAGTAGCTCTTGTCACTCTTTAATGTGGTTACCCATCATGTGGTGGGTCTGGTTAGAATGAAGGTTCACTGCCCATCACATGGGGGTCTGGTTAGAATGAGGGTTCACTGCCCATCACATGGGGGCCTGTTTAGAATGTTCACTGCCCATCACATGGGGCCTGGTTAGAATGAGGGTTTTGACTGACTAGGCTGAGATCCCGCATCTCTAACAAGCCTCTAAGCAATGCTCACGCTGCTGGTTCCAAGACCAGCAACCCACGAGCAAGAATTGAAAGTTTTCTGTTTTGAAAGGAGTTTTATAACTTGGATTACTTCTCTGAATATAGATTCAGGCTCCAGTCAAAGGAATAACAAAGACAGTAGACTAGTGAAATAAATTAGATTAAATGCTAAACCCAACCTGAACTTCACACACAGGAATGCAATAGTAATTCAGAAAGGTTCCTCGTTAATTAACCTAATAGGTAATTTTATTTAGCCATGCTTCACTGAAATAAACCATTATGCAATTAAAGCTAGTGTGCTTTGATGTTCCAAGACTGCCATTAATTTATCTCACTTCTTTCTGTGGAAATGTATATATTTGTAAGATAGGCCATGGTTTTGTTCCCTAGGAGGTTAGCTTCTAAAAGATCAAAAATTAAAAAAAAAATTTTTTTGCTATAACTTATAAGAAAATGTATTACACATAACAGATGTGATATTTTCAAGTTGGCATTTGCAGAATTTGAAAAGTGAAAGATTAAAAAATTACATTCCACATGCCCTTGGTGACTACTGAAGGGGCTGAATTGATTAAACTGTCACTCATCATTTACTGTGGTTAGCGCTCCATTAGGCTCAGATAGGCACAATATATCTTAGTCAAATACTTCTCTGGAGTACTTAGTTCTCAAGGAATAAAAACCAAACCAAAGCAAACCTAGATTGTGGGTAAAAGCCCATCTCAGAAAACATTCAACTCAAAAAAAGAGACTTGCTATATAATGGGAAACTCTAAGATTTATTTTTCAAATGGTGAGACAAAATTACATCTCCAAGAAGGTACACTTACAAGTTAAGCATATCAGAACAAAAATTAAATAAAAGCAAAGAATGAAGTCCAGGCAGCTAATGTAGTTCTGTAAGGCCAAGGCCCAGGGTGGCTGGCTGTTGACTTGGGAGTAGGTACCAGTGTCGACATCTAAAATAAGACTTCTGACAGGTCTCAAGAATCCAACCATCTTAAAGTACTAACCAGCATTAATGCTTTTTATGTTACAATGGTAATTCTTGCTCACACATTTTAATATACTTCTATCTATCTATCTATCTATCTATCTATCTATCTAATATATATGTTTCAGTATACATATATTTTAGTACATATATATTTGTGTGTATATGTAATATTTGTGTGTATACACACACACACACACACACATATATATATATATATATATATATATATATATATATATATATAATTTTTTTAATCAAGTGGCAAACCTGTATTTTTGCATTCTGGTCCAGCTACTTAAGCTAGAAACACAGGAATCATCCAAAACCCTTGCCTTTCCCTTCATTCAGTCATGACGTTCTCATATCCTATTTCTAAAAATCCCTCCATTATGGTCTCTAACCATTTCCCCTCTTCTTTCCTTTTTCTCTACCTGCTTCTTAAACCATGTCCCTTTTCCTACCCACAAGTCTCAGCTATTTCACCTCGTGGTGGGATATTTTATCCACAGCATGGCCTTTATGGCCTTCAACCCCAGCCTTGTCAACTTGGAAAGATGGCTTTGGCAAGTCAGTCCAAGTAATTGCCACTTGGTGAAACCTTCCATGACCACCGCCTCCCTGCCCCCCTCTCCTCAACAATCCACCAAGGATAAACTTATCACTGTCACCTCTAAGCCACCACTGTACCAACTGTATACCGTGTTATAGCTATCACAGTCTTTCCCTCTGACCTTGAAGGCATGAATGGGTCTTTCTCATCCCTATAAGCCCCAGGACCTGACCCAGTGCCTGGTGCAAAATAGATGTTCAATAAATATCTTTAAAAATGAATGAATGTATTGCATAAACTAGTCTGAGCAGTATATACATGAAACTGCAATAGAGAAAGAAACTGGATGTAGAGCTAATATCATATAAAATGAAACATTAAAATAAAATAAAAAATAAAGAAAAAAATCAGTTCAATAATATCACCAAAATATCTAAACCCTAATTTCATTTATAAGTCACTCTGAGAATTCCAGCAGTCTCCATGGCAACCTCTGGTTCAGCAGTACAATTTACTCAAATGGTAAAATTTAGAGGTAGAGGAATTTTTAGAGAATGTTTAAGACAATGTTTTGACTTCCACATCTACGGACACTGTATTACATGTTTAAATGTCTTCGTTTCGGTCCCAGAACCTGAAACCGTGACTCTGAAGCCTGGGCCAATGAGCCCTTCATTATGCCACCTGCCTCCCCAGTGACAACCAAGTGGCTTTATCTGGTCAGATTACACAAGAAGAAAGAGAAATGGCAAATTTGTTCATGTTCCTGGTCACATAAATGCTAAGGATAAAGATAATACCAAAATCAAGTCTCAAAATTCAGGTTTGAGCAGGCAATAAAACTACCTTTAAAACGGGTCTATCACCATTGCTACTATACTGAAAATAAGATGATTTTCTATGTTTAAAAATACTTGAAAATTCAAAACAGGCTCCCACAGATAATGAAGATCCTAGAGATAAAGTATTAAAATAACAGCCAAAGATTATATAGATAACTGAGAATATTCAGACTAGAAATATCCAGAAACTAGGCACACACACAAAAAATGTAAATAGGAAAGGTCCTTACTGAAGACTACTATAAGTAAACAATGTAAAACTCAAAGTATTGCATTCAATAGCAGAGAAATATTATTTCTTATACAATGGAATAAGAAAGGAAGAGAGAAGTCCCGTGTGATAGTCATTTAAAATGCTACCAGTGAAAGCACTTCTCCAAGGAATAACTGAAGACCAGTCAGGACAAGAAAAAAGCATTAATAAGCCTTGTGCATCTTTAATTTCTGTTTATATGACAGCCGATGCAGAACAAGGAAGTCATATTATAAGATTTCTCCCTGCAAAAGTTATTAATCCTCCTGCATTAGGGGAATTAGGAAAAAAAATTATTCACGGGTAATTACGTTAAATATCAAAGCAAATGACACATTCAAGCAATCTTCCTAGAGAAATCATACCTAACATACCATGAAGAAAATAACTGCTGAGAGAATATTTGACAGTGAAATATTTGACAACCATCTGATATCTTAGTAAATATATGGAAGACCTGAAGGCAAAAACCTTCCCATTGTAAATCCTCATTGTCCATTTTTTTTTTTGGTGGAGTTTGTGGGCTTTTTAAAATATTCTCAATGGCTTGCCCTGGAATATGGCTGTGTAGACTAGACATTGCACATAGACTGCAAAATGAATGATGTCCCCTGGAGTTGTGTGATGCAATGACACTAGTGAGTGGTAATTGAGAATAAGGACCAGCTCTTGTACGTCTGACCCTCTGTAAAGTCTGTAAGGTTTTGTTGAATGAATGAATGAAAGAATGAATGAATGAAGATGCTCATATTGTGTACTATAAGAGAGATCTTTGTGGAAAGGGGGCTGCCCTGGGACTCTAGGGGTGTTTCTTTTCTTTGCTATCACCAACCAGCTAGTTAGTGTGTGCAACATAAGGAAGCACTTTCAGAATTTTGGGGTGGTGTTATAAAATGGCCATGAAACAATTAAAAAATTATGAATTTATTCCACTGGTTACTAAAATTCTGAAATAATTGAATATGCTAGGATGAAATATGATAAAGTTTTTAAATGTGTTGACTTTACATCAGGCCATGAATATATTGTTTCAGAAGCAAGCATGGAAAAGCCAGCAATCAAAAAAAAACCATTACATTATCGATGAGAAAGAATACAAAATCCTTCCCAAGTTTCTATACAAAACACAATTATATATAAACATCTCACTATTGGAATCTGTCTCACACGGAAATACAGAGAAACATAAAATGCTGTATAACAAAAAATAAACAATCCATATGTGAATAGGAAAACAGATTCTGTCTTCAGTAATTTAATAAGTGCCTATCACACACTATGATTAAGTTTTGTTTTATTTTTTAATGGAATTTAGCAGGCTATTTCTTAGCCACTCATAGGTTACTTTAGTTAAGTTTGACTTTAATTCTTTTTCAATTATTGTATTATTTATTTTCCCCCTTAATGGCATATTTTACCAATAGGAATCTAGGGACACTATGTTTGAAGAGTAAAACTAAAAAGCAACCAACCAAACAAATATCTAAGTTTATCAATCATATAATATAGCATCTAAAATCAAGAAACCTACTAGGTGTACTTTAAGTTATATTAATTCACACAGCAGAGTATCAGCACATAAAAATGTGTTTCTTAATTAAAATACACTTCAGATAATGCAGTGTCCTGAGGAATCAATTCACGAATGGCACAAAAGCACAGGAGTCCCCACTTCTGTCCTTCAATGAACAGTATGAAGTAGACACTGAAATCCCTCTACTAAATATAGTCACACAATAATGGTTAGCCAAGCTCCCAGTTTCTCTCCAATCACATTTCAATTCAATCCTACCTTTCCTGTGCATGTAAGTTAAGAGTCTACCTTTTTACCTTCATTGGATTAGAGACTTTATATTGACTGGAATATTTGAAAGAGTTTCGCTAATTGCTTCTGCTAGTTTTAATAGCAAGCTTATGTTAGATTCACACATACCACTGATCAAAAGGCTTACTTCCTACAATCAATTCTTAGGAACTATCACTCCATTTCATCACTAGCTCATCAGAAAGCATATGGCTTTTTTTTTTTCAAGTTCCCTCTGCCCCCATAAATAAGATGTCATTATTTCACTAACACTTAAGTGATTAAAATTTCAAATTTTCACCAGCACACTAAGAAGTGGGCAGTCAAGAGGCTCCTACCTGCATTGTGCTGTTTGAGTGGCTTCCATCCATCAGCACCTGCCGTTCAACTCTGTTTCCGGGCAAAAATCACACATTTCTATAGGACAAGGACCTTAGTAATCAACGGTCCATAGTTAAAGCCTCAAATATTAAATTATCAACAAGAGCAGGACGTGTAGTAAAATGTGCATAAACTCCCCCTTGCTCCCTAAAGTGACTAAAGCAGCAGGTGTGTGCTCATCTGTACTGAGTGAATCCCTCCGCTGGACTGTACCACGTATTGCTAGAAATAATGAAATTCTCCGATCGGACCGAATTATTCTCAGAAGTGGAAATATCACTGATCTGGAAGCTTTTGTGTTTGTTTTTGTTTTGTTTTGTTAATGTAGAACGTCTTTGATTAAACGCAGAAATGTATAGGTAAGTCTTCACCTTTTTGATCATGTAAATAACTTTGTGATTTCAATGGAAGCTCTTAATGATTTGCATGTTTGGCCTTTTTTCTTTTGTGTGCTCATTTTAATGTGGGGTCATCAAACTTTCTAGAACGCCCCTCACAACTTTCCCCCAAATCTTGGAACTATTATGAGGTGGGTGTGTGTGTCTGTATGGCCACAATGGTGTACAGAGGACGTGGTCGCCCCCTCCAGGTTGCTCTCTGCAGTTTTACTTCCTCTTCAGAGCAGTCCTATGGCGTGGACAGGACGGGTGATGCTACCATTTTGTATTGAAAATAACCTAAAGCCTAAAAAAGCTATAAAATTTATTTTTTTTGGAATAAAGAAACTTTAGAATATTCAGTTATTTTGAACCACAATGATGAATCTGTGATGTGTATATGGTGTGGGTGGGGTACAGCTGAAATAATCTTACACTGACAGGCTCAGTAAATCTGATTATAAATTTTAATTTTAGCCGTAGACTGGCCGAAAGAAAGAAAGAATTACGATAAAAGAAAGTCCTGAACAGAGAAAACGGGAAACAGTGAAAAGTTTTTAAATTCAAGGTCTAGCTTTTAAGGAGACAATGACTAGCTTTTCATTTGTTTTATGCGTGTATTAAAAAAATGTCTTGGTTGTACAAAAAAAAAAAAAGGTTATTTTTTTGAGTATGTAGGCTTCTCATTTTGCTGTCGCCCAGATTGGTATTTAAGTATATGGATTAAAAACTTAGTCTGTACTTCAAAAAAAATAAAAAAATAAAATTTTAAGCAAGAATAAATAGATGAGAATGAAAGATACCCTTTTTTCAGAAGATGTGGATGAAAGTGTGACAATCTCAGGAGACCATAGGTTAGTTACACCTTCAAGATATAGTCAGAGTATTTACCTACAAAAACTCAAAAAGGCTCAGGGCTTGGGCACACAGGTTCTAGAAAGTGTGCAGGTGAATCAGACAACTGGAAATAGGGTGAAAGATTGAGTTTGTACAAGCAATCGATCCATAGTCTTCTCTGACTACCTCCCACCCCAACCAGGCAGCAGGACACCGAGTGTTTATTTATTCTCTGAATAAATTAAATCCATAAGACCTCACATTGAGAATAAAGGGTGAGAGCAGGGTGAGGCACAAAGCTGAAGAAGGGAAATGAAGTGAAAATATATTTCTTGACCTGTGTGACTATCCCCTCCCCTCCCCCATCCTGCTTTGAGGAAGTCAGCTGCCAGGAAGCAGCACCTGAGGAAACAAAGGCCACAGGCACTGACATCTGAGTCTCCCAATGAAGAGGGCAGCTTTTCCTGAACAAAATATAATGAACTGAGCAGCCAGTAGTGCTCCCTAAGCACACAGATTCAGTGCCTCATTTATAAAGTAAATAGACAGCCAAAGAGCTCCACACCCCACAGTTGAGGAAGGCTTCCAACAGAAACCAGAGAAAAAGAAAGCAGAGGTGATATATATGACAACTGCAATTTTGAAAAAAAAGAATGAAAGGTTTAGAAGATAAAAAGTGATAAGAGAGTAAAAAAAGGTTTTAAAAACAGAGGATTGATACAGAAGCTTAAATATCAAACTATTACAAATTTTTCAAAAAGCAAAGACAGTAGGAGGAAAGAAATCATTAAAAAAGAAATTCAAGAAAATTTCTAAGAACTGAAACATATGTCTTTATATCAAAAGGAACCTACCCAGCACCAACAGAAAAAGACACACCCCCAACTGAAATATCATGAAATACTCTACAGAGAGAAAGTATGAGGGGCACACAAATAGCTGCGAATCAGAATGGAATCAGACTTCTTAGCAGCAATACTAAAGCTCCAAAGAAATTAAGCAAAGCCTAATGATATACTCAGAATGAAATTTTATCAATCACATGTGGGAGCAGAATAAAGACATTTTCAGAAAACTAAGAACTTGAAAACTGTATCTTTAATGCATTCTTCCTTATAAAACTAAAGGAAGACTGGAATCCAGGAAATAGGGAATCTATAATCAGTAAAGGTCTGGAAGGAGAAGTAATCCAACCCAGAACAGACTAATGAAGTGACTACCTCCAGAGGTGTGAGGGAACCAATAAGACATCGAAACCCTAAAAGGCTAGCAACAGCAGAAAGCCATTACCTGCCTTAGAACTAAAAGCCATTATTCCCCCTAGTATGAAAAAGGTCAAGTGTTACTGAAATCTATTGATAGCAAGAGCCATGGAAGAGGGACTTCCCCACAGAAGTTATAGTCAGCCATTTACAGAAATATGGGCTAAAGTAGGGAAGAATTAGGAAAGAATATCTCATCTCCCTCTCCTCTCACTTGTCCATTGCCTGAACCCAATTGGAATTGTAGCCAAGACAGCCTGGAGGATATATTCCCTAGGGGCTAGCCAGCCAGAACACAGGGCAGAGCAGAAGAGGGTAGAGAACAGATTTGAAGAGAAACAGAGAATAACCAACTTAGACCAATAACCACAGGAGAGGGGCAAATAGAAATCCCCAAAAGACAGATGTTCTTGCTAAATTTAGCAAGACATCAGAGCTGAGAGAGAAAAGGCCCAAGGAAAACGTTGAGGGAGGGAGGTGTCAAAAAATTTAAATGGGATTGATAGATTTGTTGATGTGTTTGAGCATTTGGAAGTTTTTGTCATAAAGAATTGACAAATCCTTCATATTTATAATTAAGAATAAGAACAAAGACAACTAAACTAATACAAATCAGAGACAATTATAAAATCCAGGAAGAACACAAGGTTATACAAGAAAGAATACATATCATGAATACCACTTGACTTAAGCAGGAATATTTACATATCAATGTTTCAAAATGTGATACAGACTCTATAATGGGAGAATGAGATGAAGTCGGGGATGGTTGATGAAAGAAAATTAAACCTCTATCTATCATAACATCTACCTAGTAGATAATGTCTAAAATAATCTATAATAATAAAAGCAAAATATGCTAATTAGACCAGGTGTCCTTCCAGACAACCTCTGGCTGCGAGGGAAGCCCGGTTCCGGGTGCCAGAGGGAAGCTGGTGCCAGCAGCCAAGGGAAGGAAGGCCTACTCTTCCATGAATTTGGTGCTTCGGGCCTCTAGTAAATCAATAAATAGCAATATAAACAATTATTGAAGACATATAGAGGTAGACAATAAAAGAGTTGAAAGCAGTTGCTTCTGGGAAATTAGAGGGTGAATAAGGGTGAAGCAGGAGATTACTGTTTTTGCTAGTACCTACTGTTGTGGCAGCTATTAGCTATTAGTTATACCCACTATAGCACTGATGGCGAACCTATGACACGCGTGTCAGAGGTGACACGTGAACTCATTTTTTGGGTTGATTTTTCTTTGTTAAATGGCATTTAAATATATAAAATAAATATCAAAAATATGTCTTTGTTTTACTATGGTTGCAAATATCAAAAAATTTCTCTATGTGACACGGCACCAGAGTTAAGTTAGGGTTTTTCAAAATGCTGACACACCGAGCTCAAAAGGTTCGCCATCACTGCACTACAGGTTTCAGAAACTAAAGAAGGACAGTTAACAAATTTGGTCAACGAAGGTCACACAGGGAAGGAGGGGGAAGAGATAGAACTTAATTTAGTCTTTTAATGTGTTCTCTACTACAAGACTGCCTCTCCTTTACATAGCAAACCACTGCTAGTTACTTGACCAGAAAACTGATTTCTACATGAATAGACACACACACTTCAAACATAAAAGGTGCCAGCATACATCCAATATTCCCTAAACTCTGAGCACTGACTTATGTATTTCCAAATTACACACACACACACACATGACACCCTCAGCCAAAATCTCTAATTCTCTAGACATAAGTGGCATGTTAATTTTCCTGAAATCAGATATAGCAGCTTCTATTTCTTCTCTATGTCTTATAGCACCCTTGGAGCTATACAGGCCCCCTTGGTTTAATTGTGCTTGGTTTTTTTGCACTTCACAGATGTTGCATTTTTTTTACAAATTGAAGGCAAGACCCTCCAACCATCAAAAAGTTTACAACTCACATTATTGCAATACTTGCTTTATTGTGGTGGTTTGGAACTGAACCTGCAATATCTCTGAGGTATGCCTATACTCCAATAAAAATGCAATAAATTTTGCTTGGCTGAGATACTAAGAACTAATAAGAACACTATTCTCAACATTTGTGGAGTATTATGTTTCTTAAAGAATTTCACATTTAACCATCTCTTGCTAGTTTCATAAACCAGTGAAGCTGCTGAGTACACTATGGGTTATATTAACATCATGAAATTTAGTCACTGTGATTTAAAAATCACCCCCCCCCCAAAAACACACACAACACAACAATTTGTGGGTTCCAATTACTTTGCCAACTTTGGTAAAAAATAAGAGAATTTTTACTTAAAAAAATACTTAGTAGTGAAGACTACATATAATGCCCCATTTTATATATTACTATTCAGCTAACTTATCACTAAAAAATGACCAAACACATCCATTGAAAACACACATACACTCTCACTCTCACAAACACACATTGATAGACAACATGAGATGTAAAAACCATAACCATGTTAGCCTTTTGATAGGAAAATAGGACTGGTTCCCTTCAACACTCCAAAGCCATTGCTAAATTCAGCACTTTGGCAGCCACTCAATAATGCCATAATAATCTAATATCAGAGAATTGTGCTTTTGGAGACAATTCGTTATTAATCAGTGTTACAGAAGTTTTCCACAAGAAATTTGACTTTGTAGCTAGCAGTCCTTCAGTGTAAATTAAGCACTCATATGCATTAAGTCTCTTCTCTTTTCTAGTATTTAACAAATTACTGCTCTAGTTCTTTATGAGAAAAAAGACCACATGTCACAGTTTAATCCCTGCTTTACATCTATTGCGCTGGCAGAATTACTATTAATTCTCAAAGGTATTCTGGAATGGATAATATAATATATGGTCTTACTGTTACTTTAGTAAAGTTTAGACAGTGACTAATTCAAATCCTCCTTGGTCTTCTGACCTGATTAATTATAAATGTGTAAATAGTGTTAACAGATAGATAACTTAGATAACTTTATGTGGCCAATGAACTCAAATTCTCATTCTTACTACATTCTTTTTTAAATAGACTCATTCATTTTAGTAGAAGGATAAATGAGTAATGGTTAGAAGTTGGGGAAATGCATGCCAGCACAGAATTGGTCCCGTAAAATGTATTCTATCCAGAGATTCACGTCTTAAATTTATTGTAAAGAAACTCCTCCTTGATCAAAACTATAATACAGAATATTAAAGTAAGGGGAGAAAGGCAGTTCTCAAGGCTGTTGAGTGAGAGAGAAAGCCACAACCTGTATTTGAAGCACAAAAAGGATTAACCATGACTCAGAGCATAATCTAAATTACAAAATAGGAATTTTACTGTATTATGTTTTGGAATAACTTTACTAGCAAAAGAAAGCCCAATTTCTTATAAATCATCTTCAGAGATTATGTAATATGTTGGAAAGGAAAGGGCTTGGAGTGTGTTAGCCCTTTGAATGTTGCCTCTGCTCACTACGTGACCTTATTTACTATCCTACTTACTCTTCCTGGGTTTTGCTTTCTTCCACTGTATCATGGTATAATAGGTAAGTAATTAAAATGCATGAGAGCTTAGAACACAGTCTGTGTTCAATAAAAGTATCTATTATTGTTACTCTTATTAAAACTCAATTTCTACTGTTACTCAATTACTCAAGACAGGGTTTCATGTAGAATAAATTTATTTTCAGGATGGGTGGTAGAGTAGAATTTATCTATGATTTTCTCTATTAAAACACTGGTAAACAAATCCAAGTCCTCAAAAAACCTTATTTTACTATATAAATTTCCTGGGTTCAAGAGAAATCATTAAGAATGACGCCAACTCTGTATATTGCCAATCTGAATGGTGATTAGGCTTATTTAATAAAAAGTAATGCTAAATGGCCTTATAATACTCAATGAATAGGCAATTTCTTTTCTGATATATGCAAAATCAATTTTGATGCAGACATTTTTCTATATATCAAGATGGATATGGAAATTTTTTTCTAACCACCCAGCTGCTACAATGTTAAATAAATTAATTTTAATCTTAAATCAGAGATGTAATAGAGAGAGGGGTGATTTAATATGCAATCTCATTACATTTGACAGGCTTATTTATAAATGATTTGCCCCACATTTTGACAAGCATAGTTAATATGTTAATTAGCTTTTAAACAGATGATGAAAGGAAGAGACTGACACGCTATCATTCTTCACACACCATGTTGGGGAGCCCTGTCATTGATACCATAAGGTAGTGCTATTACATAGTGTGGCCCCCAAAAGCACTGTGATCTTGATGAGATAATTATTTGTCAGCTACAGGTAACTTAGTCACCTTATGTTAAAAATTAATCCCTTAAAAGAATCCCAACCTATCTTCTGCTTTAGAAAATAAATGTCGCTCTAAACATACATATGAGCTTCCATGAAGACTACAAAGCTAATTTAGAGCAATGACCTCCACAGCTAGAACAGAACTCTGACAAGAGAGGAACTAACTACAGGCATAAGCTGCTTTCACATCTGCACTTCTCTTAATGGGGTTCTCAGCACTTGGTAAGCCTCTTTGGTTTAGAAGCTTAAAGATGATTTCCTATACCTTGACTTCCAAAGAGTTATAAAATCCAAGAATTAAGAGAAGTTAGACAGGAGACAATGTCCAATTTGATTCCTCTGCTTAAGGACTCCTTTCCGGAAGGAGACAAAGGTATCAAACACTGTCTGTCTAGCTGAGTGCTCAAATCCCAAGGGATGTTCACACCCACCCCGGGGCTGGAGACCCAGAGCAGCAAATCATAACAGGGCGAGCTCTGATTCCCATTACTTGCTGCCAACGTTAATGCCTATGTGTCTTCATTAATATTTTATTGCCTGTGGTTATTTAAACAGAAAACTGGAAAATGTAACACTGTGTAGGGATCGTTAGGCTTTAGTTACTACCCTCTTGCCCCAGGATGGTAATGAACTGTAAAAATAGCCTGAGACAATTGCCACCTGCCTCCCTGCTATTGTCCATGGGTTAATATTTGCACTTCTCCTTGGTGCACCTGAGCCATGGCTCAATTATAGTCCCATTTCTAGGTCTTCACATACCCAGCATCGATCTCATTTATTATGCAAATATCGGCGCCCTGTGGACATCTCCCTAACTGGAGAAATACCTGACTTATAGGATAATATCACAATGGCTTTTAGAAAATGGCTTGGAATGAAATCAAATTCAGCATGACAGGCATGGCATAGACGTAACTCAGATTTTAGGGCTTGGAAATGAAAAGCCGAGAAGCATAGGGAACGGCTCAAACATAACACATTGACTATTTGTTTTTGCCAATGATAATTGTTGCAGGCAGGCCAAAGGCATTTGGGGGTCTACTATTTTTTTAATACTCACCCGAGGATATGTTTATTGATTTTAAAGGAAAAGGAGGGGGAGAAGGGGAGAGAGAGAAAAAGAGAGAAACAGCAACTGAATGCCTCCTATGCACACCTGGACCAGGAAATGAACTGACAACTGAGGCACATGCCCTGACCGGGAACTGATCCTGCAACCTTCTTCTTTTTTTTTTAAATATATTTTTATTGATTTTAGAGAGGAAGGGAGAGGGATAGAAACATCAATGATGAGAGAGAATCATTGATAGGCTGCCTCCTGCATGCCCCCTACTGGGGATCAAGCCCACAACCCAGGCATGTGCCCTTGGCCAGAATCGAACCTGGGACCCTTCAGTCCGCAAGCCAACGCTCTATCCAGTGAGCCAAACCAGCTAGGGCAGAACCTGCAACCTTCTTGATGTAGGGGAGGATGCTCCAACCAAATGAGCCACCCATCCCAGGTCTACTATTTTGTATCAGTTTTCCTCCCTTCCACTTTAAGTGGAAGACTTATTCTTCTACTTCATTATGTCTCTGGTTAAAGTAAATGGGCAGAAAGTGCCCAAGCCTTCTTCCTTAAGAGAATGAATACATATATGAAAAGAAAAATGTGTATGTGTGTATGGCGGGCGTGAGGGGGGTGGTGTGAGGGAGGGTGAGGGAGGCAAAGACTGGAAATCAAATGCCAATTTTCAGAAACAGACATGTCAGCAAGTCACAATCTATGTGGCTCTTTGTACTTATCACAGCACTTTTAAAGATTTGGGGGAAATTAGCCAATAGTGTATAAAAAACAGCTTCTCCCATTGATGAGGGTAGAATCTTAACTGAACTGCCAAGCACTAAGACAAAACTGGCCCCAAGCCACAAATATTTCCAAATTATGTTCTATTAGCAGAGTCCTTAACTGACCCCACTGAAGGCAACCCACAATTTCCATACTTTAAAATGGAGAAAACCACTCCATAACTCAAGAATATTAAGCAATGATTACTTGCATAGCCTACTCTCAGGAGGGAGGAAGGAAGTTAGAAAGTTAGTAATTGATATCTGATGAGTCTTTGACCTTTATTTCCAATTTTTTACTCCATTACAACCAATGATCAAAATATCTATTGCCCCTGCCTAGTCTTGGGATAGGGGGGGGGGGGTAATATCTAACTGTAACAAAATGTCCAAAACAAACAAAAAAGCCAGAAGTGGGATGAAAAAATAGATTAGCTCAGCTCCTCAATGATAGATGGTCATCTTTATGCTCAGTGTTTTGGAACATGCATTATGATGGTATCAGATGTATTATAAGGCATTACAAAAATGTATGGCAATAGATCTTAGGCTGTTTGATGACCCAGATTCCTTTATAACTCTATTGAAAGCTGAAGATCTACACCCCATAAAAATAAATAGGTCCATGTGTACACAAAATATTGCATGTAATCTCAGTGGTTTCAAAGTTCCCGAAATCCCATTCCCAGGGGGTTTGCTGGAACCTAAATTAAGAAAATCTACACTGTGCCCTACATCACAAGGAACTTGTTTTCTCACCGGAAAATATTGGAATCACAAACATCAGGGAAGAAGCCAGACCTCAGCACGGCCTAATTAACTAAAAGCCAAGATAACTGAGGGCAGAGCTGTGAAGTAAGTACATGGCAGTAAGATAAACACCACGTGCTAAAGTTTTATTGAGGTCGCAAACATTATATGAACATGTAGCTGAATTCTGTATATGGGGCACAGTCATTCTTAGAAGATGATTCCTGCTATAAAATAACCACATGGTATGTAAACTGTTTTGCTTTAAACACAATTGTGAGTCTAGAAAGGGATTTTTCCATTAATTAAGGACATTTTCAACAGTCACTAGTAAGCCCTTCCTGAGTGCTGAAATTATTACCTTATTTGATTCAGATCACAATGGATTGGGAACCCATACTTTGTTATAAATAATAATCAGGCATTAAATCTCATGAGTCTCTGAGCCTCCTATTACGATAGATTCTTAAGTTTGGCTAAACCATCATGTGAGATTGAGACTCTACAGAAATTAAATGTATTGTGACCCTTTAAAAGAGTAATTTTATTTCATTTTGGATAATTGGTGGCAACAGTTTCCAGAAATATATTGCACCAAATTTAGTGCCTGGCAGTTACACCAAAACCTTCAGACCACTTATCCGAGCTTCGTTGTGAATTTAAACATGCTAGCTACTACTTCAAACCATACTGTTGTTTGGAGATATAGATATACATCCTTGCCATAAATCAAAGCCACAAATTAAGACCTTTAGGGAGAAAAATCACTGACTACTTGTGGGAAGCCACCGCTTGCCAATACTGTCATCAAGGAATGCAGAAGGCTGATGGACCTTGGGCATTAGCAGGGCTGATGCTCAGCATCTATTGTTTGTGTTGATAGCGGTGGCTCAAGGCAATTCCCTAACCTGATAATCCTGTTACTGTTTACCAAACTTTACCTTTGATATGCCTGTATGCATTGCTAAAGGGCAAATGTGTATTCAAGTAAACAAACAGCGGACCAGGCCAGAAGTCAGTGTGTCTCTTCAAGAAAGAGACTCCACCAGGCCCCCAATGCCTTCTAAATTCATATTTCTTGTATAGCATTTTCATTTGTGCATCAGCCCCTCCTGAACCCCACCGCGAAAGTCACGGCAACTACTGACAGTTAGAAAAGTGTCTCTGCCCCTGTCCATCAAGAGGCCCCATCTGCAAGGCAGGCTCTGATTAGGAAATATTCCCAATCATGTTTGTTAAAAATCTAGTATCACTGCCACACACCAGCAAACACTCCTCCACCATTAATCTTCATTCAAACTGTTGGGATGTTTATCTAGGCTTGACACAGACCAAGTGCCAGGGATAGATTAGCTAGAGAAAAGCTTCCGTTTCTCACCACATGTCCAGGCAGGTAGAATACTCTGTTGAGCCCAGGAGGACATCTGGAGGTCGGTACCATAAGGTAACCACTTCATTGGAGTACGTGTGGCTAGGGACCGATTTTGCTCTTGCAAGACCTGCGGGTTACATGAAACATAAAGAAGTTTAATAGGCATTCATGGGACAAGGGAATTTAAGTTTGAATGTTAACAGTTTTAAAAGGTCAAACATGACATTGTGATACAGAGTCAGTGCTAAGGTTACAAGAAAGGCCGACTTGTTTCAAACACATGCTTGTAAATCATTTATATCCTTAATAAAACATCATGACAGTAATAAAATCCCAGGAGAGTAAACAAATGATCCATCAATGATTAGACATTACACAGAAGCTTAGAAATCTTCTGGACTTTCCAAAGAATGTTCCATGGACCTCTAGTTCTGAGAGCTATAAATAATGTTATTGGAAAGGCTTCCAAGGTCAAATAATTTTGAGAAAAGATGGATTAAGAAGTTAAACAGTATTCCATACATGAGATTGCTCAGTGCCTTTAATTGTCCTAATGTGTAATGTGAATCTGAGAGAAGACAGACTGACAGTTTTCTCAAAGAAGATTTCCCAAACTTCTTTGGGTTTCACGTTCTGTCAAGCACTTGCTAGGAAACGCTTATTCAGGAAGTTCACTTAAAAACTACCTAAATAAAAAATTATAAAGGAATAGTTCAAAAAATTAAAATGTTTTTAAAGAATTTTTTAAAACTGGGAAAATGGTCACAATAATATGTTCAGTGATAATGCACGTGCAGTTTGACCTCACAACAAAGAATGACAGGAAATGCATTTTTCCAAATTTTCTACAATGACTATGATTCCTTTAAAAATCACAAAATCTAGAAATTTCTTTCTTAAAAGAAGAAATAATCTGTGATAGGGTTCTATCTGGGTATGTTAATTAATGACAGGGGTAAAGTATTATCACTGTAATGCTCAAAACACATATAACATTTTAATAATATTCTACCAGAACAAATTCATTTTCTTGTTCTGCTTATTTAAATTTTTATGTAGTACTTAGAAACATGACTTTTTTCCTGTTTATTAAACACTTGGTATTCCCTTTTGTATATTCTATGTAAACGTTAAAATTAATAGGACAGCTGGTGAGACAAGAATTTCTAATTAATTCAACTATGCTATATGTTACAGTAACTCAATTTTTCTATAGTTTTTCTAATAATATAATGGCATATTACAAATTGGTGAATGTTTATAAGTATTCCATATTAAAATGGACAGATTATAAACACAAATACATACACATATGTGGTCTCCAACTTTTTTGCACATAAATAGAATAACTAGTTTTGATAACAGATTTCTACTTTGATAACAGATTTCTACTTTTCTTTTTCCTTTTAATTTATAGTGATTAGACATTCATATACCTTACGAAGTGATCACTCCAATAAGTCTAGTACCCATCTGACACTATATAGTACATAGTTATTATAATATTATTGACCATATTCCCAATGCTGTAGTTTACAGTCCCATGACTATTTTCATAACTGGAAATTTGTACTTCTTAATCCCTTTCACCTTTTCTCTGCGAGGTTCTGTCCTACCTCAATTCAGGCAAAGCTGACCACCAGATAGGACAATCATGGTGGCAGTGTTTCCAGAATCTAGTAATCCCATCAAAAGCTTTAGTTCCTCAAATGGGCATGTTTCTATACAAAGAGCTAAGCACAAGTCCTGAAATAGGTTCTGACTCGTTTCATATGCTGTTGTCAAGTCAAAGGGGAAGCAAAAACATCCAGGCTGGATTCCCTTGGCTTTTCTGAGGCCCTGTTGACAGAAAGCCAGGCCAGAGGGATAGGAGAATGAAAACATCTGAGATTTCTTTGACAGCTCAGAAGACCAGGCTAGTTATAGAAAATTACGATATTTTCACTTTTAAAGGGAGAACATGACTTCAAAATAACTTAGAAATAGTATAAATCTAAATAATTATATGTGATTTCAGGTCAATTATGTTCACTGTGACTTTAAGTTTATAAAACTGGTTAAATATATCTGGAAAATATAAATAGAAAAGGCGTTGTCTACATTATTTTCCTCCTTCCCACATGTTTAGGTCAAGGACTGCCCAAATTCCATTCACGAGGGTCACAAAACTTCCCAAATTAACAGTGAAAATGAGTTTTCCATATCTAACTCTTCAATGTGTTAAGACAGTTTCTTAAAATAATGTGTGCGAAAAGTTATCATACATTGAAGAATGTTACATTCTTCTCACTTTAATAAAGTCAATTGAAACAGTTCCTTGTGGAAAGTATCCTGTATACTGATAAACAAAAGGTTTTCACCCTACCAGTATTTCTGTTCAGTTAAAAAGATAAATAAATCCCAAAACTCTTCAGGGAGGGAGTAAATTACTAAACAATGACTCAAAAAAAAAAAAGAAAAGAAAGAAAAAGAAATAAAGTATACTTTGAAGTAGTAATATATAACTGGGCTTTTAATAAATATTTTGGGTAAAGACATTGCTCTGTATTTATACAGTTCATGCATCAAAACACGCTTACTCATACAAAATTTATTAAACTGCATCCTGCAGCTGAAGGAAAACTGTAGGACAGGATTAATTAGCACAGCATGTGTGAAAGCCTTTTCTCTCTGTTCCTTGTCAGTTGCTATGGTTACACTACAGGAAGAGAGCTACACTACCTTAGAGAAAGGATGAAGTTCATGGGTTATTATCAAAACTTCTTGCATTAATGTTTAGTGTGAATAAAAAGTTAAAAAGCCAAGCGAAATGCTAACCAGATGAATACAGGTTACCTGCACGCCACAGTTGTGGTTGAGTGTGTGCATATGAACTGGTGCTTGTTGCTATGGGCACCGAAAATAGCTTGCATAACAATTCAGAGTATCCAGGTTTAAGATGTTACTGTTTCTAACTAATCAAAGACCCTCAAGTAGAGTAAAAAAAAAAAAAATCCTGCTATTCAAGCCCTATTGCCAATTATTCAAAGGCAGGCAACCTTGATACTGGCTAGCACAGCAGAATCTTAGATTTCTAGAAGAGCTCTGAAGGTTTATAGTTAACCTCTTACCCAATGAAAGAGTTCCTTTTTCCATATATCTTCAAGATGGTTATCCAACATCTGCTGCCACCCTGAGCCTGGTTCTACCCTCTTGCAGGGATTTGGGATAAATCACTCGGCAGTGCTTCTAACTTTTGCCCTAAGCTGCCAGTCATTCAGCATCAACCAATGGAGATGTGCTCTAGAACAGCAGTCACCAACCTTTCGGACCTCACAGACCACCAGTGGTCCGCGGGCCACCAGTTGGTGACTGCTGCTCTAGACCTTATCTTAATAGCTCTCTCAGCTGCAATGGACCTCTCTTCCTCTTTTTAAAATCTACTCCCTTGACTTCTCAGATATGGAAACAGCAGTGACCTGGTCTCCGTCTCCATAAGGGATCTTCCTCTATATGCTGTTTTTGTGTGTTTTTTCCTAGGGCTATTATTTATTCAAACCAGGTAACTGTGGCTAATACCATGTTTTAACTGTTATGGATAGGTGATTTCTCATAAGATTGTATCTCCAGCTTCTATCTTTCCAGGGGCTTCCGATCTGGGTCTGTCCAATTCCTCAGCAAGGATGTCCTGCAGGAACTCAACACAACCCCAACCCCAAGTCCCTGTAGCCATCTCTGTCGAAAATACAGGGAATATGCCCTAAGCCAAGGAGTAAATGCATTTTACTAGTAAACTGTTTTAGGTTCCCCAAACAATAAAAGTTATTTTAGTTGTACACAGATATACATTAGATTTTATATTCCATGCACATCGAACTATTCCTTCAAATTCCAAGGCATCCTTTTTGCAGGTGGTAAAATTGTTTGGAGACTGTGAGTAATCTCTCAAACTCTATGGAGAAAATCACTAAACCTAGTACAGCTCAAGATTGATCACCTTCATGTCTTCGCTTTGACTAAGGGATTGAAAAAAAACTGGCAACACTAACTGGTTTCTTTCAAATTAAGTGGAATAATGGCAAAAGCTAGATGAACTTACAAAAGTCAACTAAAATAAGATAAGAAGGAGTATCTTTCACCACTTCAGTCTTTCCAGAGGACGGGCCACTGTTTTGTGCTTGTCAGTGATTTCGGTTTTTTATTGGAACAATTCCCACACCTCTCTCTCAACATACTTCATTTCCCAAACTAAACCATCAGAAAAAGATGGTCATGTTCCTAGTTAATCACAAAAAGCAATATGTCTAGGCCAGGGGTTCCTTCCTTCACAACCTGGAGCTAAACAGACATGAATTATTTGGGTAATAGTTCACCCTCGGGCAGATGGGCTGGAGAGGGAGAGACTCCGCTATCCCATGAGTCATCCCTGGAGAAGGGCAGCGAAGGCTTCTCATTTCTTCCCCTTTCCACAGTCCTGGGAGCTGGCCAGGAATTTCTTTTTTCATACCAATTTTTAATGGAGTACTCTCCCTGCTACAGGATTTATATTAAATGTCTCAGGCTGTGCTAAAGCGGCTTGAAAATCTTTTATTGCTGCTCTTAGAGTATATCAGAAAACAACCACCACACAAAACGCGGAAAACACTTTTTTCTGTTCTTCTCCCAAGTTCTGGCTTTAACCTCTTTCCTCTGCACTTGACAAATTTTCCTGGATGATTTCATTTAATCCCGTGGCTCCAGTTACTATCTATATGCTGGTGATCTCAAATACATTAACTCTAGAATTAATCTTCCTCTAAATCTTTAGGTTTCTACACTAAAAATAGCCACTTAGGTCTTCTACGGCTATCTCAAACATTTCTCCTGTCCCCAATTCTCCAACCAGTACTACTCTCTCCAGTATTCTGTAACACATCATTAACCATCACCATCAATTCATTCACTAGAGCCAGAAGTCTCATCTCATTCCAGGTTCCTTTCACTTACAAAATTACAAAATTCAATGCATTTTACTTTTTTTAAAATCCCCACCCAAGGCTATGTTTATTGAGTTGAGAGGGAGAAACAACGATGTGAAAAACATTGTTCAGTTGCCTCTCGTATGCACCCTAACAGAATTGAACACACAATCTTTTGGTGTACAGGTTGGCACTCCAATCAACAGAGTAACTCGGCTGGGGCCAGTGGATTTTACTTTATAATCTATATATATAAAAGGCTAAGTGACTGATCGTACATATGTCTGACCATCCAGCCAGTACATATGATGTGCACTAGCAATTTAAAAATAAACTGCACTGGCAATTTAAAAATAAACGTTGTCTCTCGCATGCGCGATACATATAAAGCTCTCACTGGCACCAATCGCATGCGCAGGTTTCGATCTGTCATTGTTGATCGTGAATTTGGTTGTTTTTGTTGACATTCTGAAGCAGAAAGTGGTGGCGTCAATAGAATATTTCTGAAGACCAACTATTGGCACAACGTACCTTGACACTTCATCTCTGACCCTTCTATTTTAGAGAAAGGGCGAATAGCAATATTGAAATATTTCTTCTAATTAATTTCCTTTCAATGTGCATGAATCCGTATACTGGGCCACTAGTTATTTTATAATTTTCTTCCTCATCCTGAGGTCCACTCACCCTCTCTTACAGGATTGTTACACTAGCCTCACTTCTGTCCATGGCAAATAGTTACCAATTTCAAAAAACATTCTAGACAATAAATCACCTACATTTATTGAAATTGTTTTATTGAAAATTAAAGTTTAAATAAAATACTCTTTAAAGTGAATATAATAGAAGACTGAAAAGCCCAAACTTCCCCTATAAGCACCATGAAAGTTGGACATCCTCCAATTCCCTTGCCCCATATTTGCCATCACAGGAAACAGGAAATATGGGTGTTTTAGGGACAGGTCTATGCTTTTTTATACAGCTGATCATTGAACAGCACAGGTTTGGACTGTGTCGGTCCACTTATACGTGGATTTTTTTCAATAAATATTTTCTTTTCCTTAGGATTTTCTTAATAACACTTTATTTTCTCTAGCTTACTCTGTTTTAATACAGTATATATGCATACACAGGGTGGGGCTAAAGTAGATTTACAGTTGTGAGTATACAAAACAGAGTTTATTCTTGTATTATTATTTATTAACTAGAGGCCCGGTGCACAAAAATTTGTGCACTCGGGGGGGAGAGGGGGTCCCTCAGCCCGGCCTGTGCCCTCTCCCAGTCTGGGACCCCTCGGGAGATAACGACCTGCTGGCTTAGGCCTGCTCCCAGGTGGCAGAGGGCAGGCCCAATCCCTAGGTGCAGCCCCTGGTCAGGCTCAGAGCAGGGCCGACTGGGGAGTTGGGGCGCCGCCCCCTGTCATGCACAGAGCAGGGCGGATCGGGAGGTTGTGATGCCACCCCTAGTCACGCTCAGGGTAGGGCCAATTGAGGGGTTGGGGCACCGTCCCCTGTCACACTCAAGGCAGGGTCGATAGGGAGGTTGCAGCACCACCCCCTGTCACACACAGAGCAGGGCCGATCAGGGGGTTGGGGCGCTGCCCCCTGTCATGCACAGAGCAGGGCCCATCAGGGGGGTTGGGGCTCCGTACCCTGTCACACACAGAGCAGGGCCGATCAGGGGGTTGAGGAGCTCCCCCGTCACTCACAGAGTAGGGCCAATAGGGGAGTTGGGGCACCACACCCTGTCACACACAGAGCAGGGCCCGTGGGGGGGGAGAGGGTGGTTGCGCGCTGCACCCTGTCACACACAGAGCCGCAGGGGGATCAGGGGGTTGGGGAGCTCCCCCCTATCAGGCACAGAGCAGGGCTGATCAGGGGGTTGGGGCGCCTTCCCCTGTCTGGAACAGAGCAGGACGGATAGGGAGGTTGTGGCCCCGCCCCCTGTCACACACAGAGCCTCAGGGCGATCAGGGGTTTTGGGCGCTGCCCCCGTCACGCTGATCCCGGTGCCGGGAGGCCTTGCGGCTCCGCTGATCCCGGTGCTGGGAGGCATATTACCCTTTTACTGTATAGAATAGAGGCCTGGTGCACGGGTGGGGGCCGGCTGGGTTACCCTGAAGGGTGTCCTGGATCAGGGTGGGGGTCCCCACTGGGGTGCCTGGCCAGTCTGCTGAGGGCTGAGGGCCGTTTTCAGGCTGGCGGGTGACTGAAGCTCCCAACCTGTCCTTTTTTCTTTTTTTTTTTATTCTGGGCCAGCTTTAGCTCTGAGGCCTCGGCTGTATTGAAACAATGTTGCGGTCTGGCTGGCTGAAGCCTGGCTGATTGAAAGCAG
This sequence comes from Myotis lucifugus, assembly GCF_000147115.1. Taxonomy (NCBI): domain Eukaryota; kingdom Metazoa; phylum Chordata; class Mammalia; order Chiroptera; family Vespertilionidae; genus Myotis; species Myotis lucifugus. The sequence goes on along the minus strand of NW_005871063.1, from coordinate 876,192 downwards.
GTTTCTGGGGTTTTGTTTAGCTTCTATATTTGTTACAATGTTTCTTAGAGAGCAGCTGAGAGGCCGGCAGCAGGCGGGGAACCTGGCTTCCTCCGTCACTGGAGCAAGCAAGCCTCCCTGTTCGCATCAGCTGCCTGGCTGCCGGCCGCCATCTTGGTTGGCAGTTAATTTGCATATCTCAGTGATTAGCCAATGGGAAGGGTAGTGGCCGTACAGCTAATTACCATGTTTCTCTTTTATTAGATAGGATTGTTGTGTTTTCCAAATGAACAAGTGTAAACCTACTTTTGTCCCACCCTAGATAGGTAAATAGATAGATAGGTAGGTAGATAGATAGATAGATAGACAGACAGATAGATAGATAAAACCATACAATATGTGTGTTCATTGACTGTTTATATTATGGGTATAGCTTCTGGTAAACAGTAAGCTATTAATAGCTAAGCTTTTGGGGAGTCAAAAGTTGTACACAGACTTTCAACTATGTGTGGGGGTTTGGTGTCCCCAACCCCCAAACTATTCAAGTCACCTGTACATTTAATAACATGGTGTTGTTAAAGTGGAAAAAAATGTTTTGAAAGTACAGTTAGATCTTTCTTTTCCTTTGAATGAAACTTTTTTGGTTTTGTTTCTGTCCAGACTTCTACTTAACAGAATCTACTCTTATAGGATAACAAAAATCTCTTAAAAATGTTTTTATTGGCACTTCTCAGAGTCTTTCCACTGAATAAGAGGAATTTTTGAAAATCAATTCTAATTAAATAAAATGAAGTCCAGAAGAAATTTAAACATGCTAAGATAGTATTTTATTTTGCTCTGATTTTATTTAATTATCTTTGTTTTCTTAATATATTATACCTAATTTCTGGCTATCCTAAAGGGCTCAGATTTTTTTTTCTTTCATTTTAAATAACAGGAATGATCACAACATTTTAATATAGACATTCTAAACAAAAAATATTCAAATAATTAAACTGTATATATAGGAAAATTTTATTTTTCCTATTTTGTATAGAAGCTAAAAAAATGTACTTCTCTGGTAAACTCTGTTTTAAATGAAATTAATAGATGTGATGGGAAGACCAATTAGTTGAAATCTTGTGGCTGAATACCATATAAGGAACATGCTATTTTTGTCAGAGCATTGGGCTACATATTGGAAGACTTGTGATATGAAAGAAACTAAATTCCTGATAGTGGTTTAGACATCAGTTAGTTGTATCTCCTTGATGAAGTGACTTAAGTTTTCTTCACAAGGCTGAGATCAAAGTCAGCAAACCATGGCCTGCAAGCCACCTACCTGTCTATGTAAATAAATTCTGCTGGAACACAGGTACACCCACTCCCTCACGTATTGTCTATGGCTGCATGTGCACTAAATAGCAGAGCTGAGAAGTTAACAGGCCCATAAGACTATAACAAATAGTATCTGGCCCTTTAAGAAAAAGTGTGCTGACCCAAGGGTAAGATTAAGGACACTTCAGAGTCCATTCAACTACAGGCACACGTGCACCCTAGCGAGTCTTCCGAGGAGGATTTGCTGCTGGTGTTCATTTTATTTTGTTGAGGCTGTTCAGTTTGGCTTCTCTGTATCTATTGACTGCCCTTTTTGAGCAAAATGAAGGTGTTTTTATAAAGCTTGGATGCCAATGAGAGTTATTTTATGGTAACCACATGCAAGGCAACTGTCAGCATTCGGGGAGAAGAGGTTAGAGGGACGCGTGGCGCTGGCAGGAGGTCTCTAGTCTGTCTAGTTGGCAGAAGCTGCCTGGCTGCCTGGCTGCCTGCTGGGGGTCCCGGCCTCCACCCGCAGCCAGGAAGTCGTATGTTTAGGCTCGTCTGACGTATTTCCTTCAGTTATATTTCAATGGCCTTTTGTGCATCTGTAAAGGCAAAACAGAGAAACTCACAAGCTAATAAATAGCACTCTTTCCTTCAAAAAAAAAAAACACACTTTGCAGATAGTGTGTTTTTTACAAATTGAAGGTTGTGGCAACACTGTGTGGAGTGCATCTATTCACAAGATTTTTTCAACTGCACTTGCTCACTTCTTGGCTCTGTGCCACAACTTTGTCATTATTATTATATTTATTATGGTGGGGCATGATCAGTTATTTTTTATGTTACTTTTGTAATTATTTGAGGGCACCACAAACCTTACTCACATAAGAGGGCAAAGCTAATCATATACTCAAAGTCAATGGGTAAAATGCTATTGAACAGCATGGCATGCAACAGAGAAATTGTTTGTGAAAAAGAGTCAATCGATGCAACAACATTCATTGTTGTCTTATTTTTAAGATGTTGACAAAGCCACCCCAACCTTCAACAACCACCACCCGACTAGTCAGCAGCCATCAACACTGAGGCAAGATCCTCCTCCAGCAATAATATTACAACTCACTGAAGGCTCAGATAACAGTTAGCATTTTATGGCAATACAATATTTTTAAATTAAGGGATGTACATTGTTTTTTTTATACCTAGTGCTAGTATTGCATGCTTAGTAGACTACAGTATGATGCAAATATAACTTTTGTGTATTTTTTATCATTTAAAGTTTTGGGATATAAATATTTTATTGGTATATTGCAATAAATTGGATTAAAAAAGGAGCTATGACTGGAATGTATATCTATAATCCATGAATATCAGTTTTACATATGCCAGAAAGCCTTAACTTTCTCAAAGGATAATGTTTAATCATTTTAATGTGTTTTAACTCATAACAGTACAGAATACAAAAATGCCTTTTTATATAGATGTAGTTAACAAGATGTTATTTCAAATTCTGCTAGATGAAATAAGTCAGACAGAGAGAGACAAATACCATATGATTTCACTTATATGTGGAAGCTAAAGAACAAAACAAAGGAACAAACAAAACAGAAACAGACTCATAGATACGATGAACTGACTGATAATTGCTGGGGGTTGGGGAGGGTTGAAGAGATTAAGAAGCTACAAAATAGCCCTGGCCGGTGTGTCTAAGTGGTTAAAGCACTCTCTCTAAAAATCAATGGGAAAAATATTATCACGTGAGGATAACAAAAAAAAAAAAGAGGCTACAAAATAGTCATGGGGATATAAAGTACAGCATAGGAAAAACAGTTAATAATACTGTGATAACTATGTACAGTGCCAGGAGGGTACCAGAACTACAGGGGGAATCAGTTCGTAAATTATATAAGTGTCTAACCACTATGCTGTACACCTGAAACAAATATAAATAATACCGAATGTCAACTGTCATTTAAAAATAAACAAATTCTTAAAAAGCAAAAGGAAAGGCTCGTTCTAACATAAACATAACTTTTATATGCACTTGGAAACCAAAAAATGCATGTGACTCGCTTTATTGCACCGGTCTGAAACAAAATGCAGTATATCAGAGGTATGCCTGTACTAAAACTCAGTGATCTTAAGAAAATTTTGCTAAAAACTTGTTCATTAAATGTATGAAGATCACATATGCTTAAGTTCCTAAAAAGCCCTCTAAGTAAATAATTCCACCTCAATGATCCTATCACATCACATCTGCATTAGCAGAAAATGCAAAATCATTTTCACTGGACTTTATGTGAATATATCATCATTTTCACAGTTCACTGGTTTACATTTCATTTTCTAGTTTCTGCTTCTCAGTTAATGAAACTCTGTGTCATTATTCCAAGGCTAGATGACAACACAATATAGAAAATGAATTTCATAACCTGACTAAATTAGCAATTTTCATGAATGTCCATATTCAAGCTGATTTGTTTCCAATTTTTTAAAAATTAAAAGTAAAACATACTAAATTCATCATAATAATCTAAGTTCCAAATCAAAACATAAGACTAAAAACTTTTAGGCTATTTAGTCATAGATTAGTATATGCCACAAACACTATATGAGCATCACTTGCATAAATTAAAGAGATTATTTGTTGAAAAATCACAACTATAATTAGGTCAAATAACCTGAGAATAATTATGATTTTATGTCAGAGGTATGCTTTGCACTTCATAGGAAAGAAGCCAATCTATAAAGATGAAATTATCATACATACATGACATTTGAAATGACATCATAGACTCTCAATTTTTTTTTAGCTCTCAAGAGAAGAAATTATAGTAAATGTTCTTCTGGGAGGCTTAAGAGAAAAGCATTCCCATTTCCTTCCCGAACCACTCAATTAATAAAAAAGTGTGTGTGTGTGTGTGTGTGTGTAGGAGACAATATTCTTACCTGGTCTTACTATGATAATACTAAAATATAAAAATCAGTGGATATGCTAGTACTAACAGAGGCAAACCTGCTGAGAATTTATTGATAGTTATAATCTGTTAGGAACTCATAGGGTTTTTACATGTATAATATCATCGAATCATTACAACAATCTAGAAGGTTGTATAATTATTAGGATCCCAATTGAACAGAAAGGAATCTACTTTACTCCAGGTCATCTTAATATAAAGGGCTAATATGCAAATGGTTGTTACATGCCATCAGCAGGAGGCTTCGCCCCTCACCTGGTGGGGCTTGAGGGGGGGTGGGGCCGGCCAGGTCTGGGTCTCATGCAATTTTGAGGCACGCATGGGTGGATGGGGGCTTGATTCTGGGTCCCATGGTGTGCCCGAGACTCTGACAGGAGGGAGATTTTCATATACATTTTACTAATTTTCTTTCATCTCTGACACTTCTATTATAGAGAAAGAGGAAATAGCAATATTAAAATACTTCCTCTAATTAATTCCCTTTTCATGTACACGAATTTCATGCACCAGGCCACTAGTACAGTAATAAGTGGCTGTGTCAGTATTTGAATACAGGCAGCCTTCCTAGAAGACTGGGAATTAGGGAGCAAGTATGTTCCTGGGCTCCAGATGGGCGGGGGCATAGACACAGGGAATGGTGACAGGCCAGTCTGGTGAGAGAGGGAGATGGATGGGGTAGGAGCAGAGAGGCAGGAGGGGGAAGGAAAGAAGAAGTGATGAGAAAACATAAGCTGGTTTTGTTCAGAGAAATTGGGGTATCCCTTTCCCCACTGAGCTGGGGCTGGAGTCCTTCTGATATCTAGAGAAAAAGAATTTTCTGAGACTTGCATGGGAGGATGAGTGATGTTTATTTGTGTGGAATTACATCTCTGGGCTTCCAAAATTCTATTTCCCTTAGTCCAGTTATAGTAGATGTGTAGCTGAGGTTTCAGTAGAGCTAAAAGCAAAGCCGGTGTCCACAGTTTCTGTTCCATGTTGCAGCCGGGTCCAGTTCAGCCTCAGGCTAGTTATGGTCCATTAGTCCTTTGCGATGGGGGTCCATATGGCTGTGTGCCAGGTGGGTGAACATAGGGGAGCCAAGAGAGGGTGGGCCCTGCCACAGGAGTCCCAAGAGAGCCAAGAGCACCAAGAGAAGGAACTCCTTTTTTTAGGGAATTATATATCCCAAAATTCGTGCCCTCGCAGTGGCCATGCCAATTCTGTTCCCAGGTGTGATTGACAGGCGAGTCTCTTTCTGACATCACCCCAATTTTATTGGGCATGTGTCTATTCTCCTCCCTGTCCAGTCCCTTCTCCCAGGGATCTCTGGGGAGTAGACTGGTGGCTCCCTGGGGAGTGTAAAGCTTTAGCTTCCTGGTGAAGCTGCCCAAGTGACATGCCTATAATATTTGGTCTTTCCGTTGCTTCTTTCCAGTTATTAATAACTAGCTAATTACAACAGTATCCCTTTTACTGGAAGGAGGTTCCAAAAATAGAAGTAAACTCGAGAGAAAATGACTGATGTTGTCCAGAAAGCCTCACAGAAGATTCAGAAAAAAATCCTGACTGGAATCTCCCAGTGGGGTTTGGTTGCTGAAATGAGAACAGTGCTTATCTGTTGCTTTCTTTGTTTCAAAGTGGAAATTGGCAGAGGGCAGCTGTAGCCCCAACGATGGAGCAGTTACCAAAAGGCTGTGGTAAGTTGGGGAATAACAGCTAGAAATTAAAAAATAATAATAACTGGGGGTTGGAAAGGAGGGCTATTTATCTTACAGGATCCTGGGGGCCCTTACCCCTTGCCACTTCCACCCAGCCCCCAGAAACCTCAACCGTGGGTGTGGTTAAAGCTAATCAGAAGCATCTGTAATAATAACACATGAAGTAAAAGTTCTGAGGTGTCCTTTCTGAAGTGAATTTTTAAAATACCTCATGAGATGAAAACGGGCAGTTACTTTCAAAATGAACTAAGAGATTTTTATGTTTTTTTCCAACAGCAAATGTCCAACTGAATCAGTTCAAATTAATGAGGCGATTTTTGAGCCAATTCAAGGCAAAGGAGGTTTGAGTCATACTGCATCATTACATTTTTTGTTTTATGATGTCTGCCCAATTTTTCTGAACTATTTTCTCTCATGCTTTCTGTTTTGTCTTTTATCATATTTTTTGAGCCCAGGTCCAGTTATATTTTGGGGGTCTCAACACTGCACTCAGTACAGGGTTCCAGACATTATAATTAAGAGAACACATCCATTAAAAGATACGCATGTTGATTTTGATAATTTGATGTAGAGTGACACTTCATGACAATCTTGGCTGTCCTGTTGGAAGTGAACATCAGTAATGTAGTAAATAAATAAACTTCAGAACTAGCCGGTTTGGCTCAGTGAATAGAGTGTCAGCCTGTGGACTGAAGGGTCTAGGGTTCGATTCTCGTCAAGGGCACCTACTTTGGTTGCAGGCTCCCAGCCCTGGTCTGGGACATGCAGGAGGCAACCAATCGATATGACTCTCTCACATCAATGTTTCTCTCTGTCTCTCCCTCTCCCTCCCACTCTCTCTAAAAATCAATAGAAAATTATCCTCGGGTGAGGATTATGAAAGATAAATAAATAAGTAAGTAAATAAATAAATAAACATTAAATCTCCAAAAGGACGTATACTGAGCATCTGGGGAATATTTTCAAAGATACTTTAATTCCGAAAAATAAATATTTGTCATGGTCACCGCAGAGAAGCATCACAGAGCTTTCGTGCTGGAAGGGATCTAAGACAGTCCGTGTCATATCTATGAGAAGGAAGCTGAGGTCCACAGGTGGGTCCTTCTGCCCCCACTGCTTCAAATCCACTCCCTTTTTCCTGTCCTCACTGCCACTGCCACTAGAGGCCCTGAAACATACTCTTCTGGGTCTTGAATCTTAGAAACAGCTCCCACTGGTCTCCCAACTGCCATGTCTGCCCTTCTGTCCCTTTTCCACAGTCTGAGGAGGAGACAGGTCTGCATAGTGTGAGATAGCGTCAGGCAGGGTCAGGCGGGACCACCACTTACTTACAAGCTGGCCTTAATGAGCCTGTAACTACAGAGTCCTTGCTCCAGGCCTCACATTGGGTTTGGCCAGTGGGAAGGCACATTGACCCAAAGATCACAGGGAAAGAAACAAGGGAGGGTGGTGTATTTTGTTTCCCTCCTCCGCCCAGCTGGACAGGAAATGACAGTGGCTAAGTCCTCCCTTGCAAGGCTACTGCTCTGACTCAGTGGGTTACAACACTATGTTCTCTCTTCTTCCTGCAGTGGGGGAGTGGGAAAAGCTCCCCACTACTGCCAACCGGAAGGGGTTTCACATTTTCGACCCTGGCCCCAGTTTCATAAACGGTCCCTTCATCACATTCTCCTCAGCCACCCCATGTGCCTTGCCCTTTGCTTCCTTCTGAGAACCCTGAGACAAGGACTGCACCTGAGTCAAGGGGTGTGTGTGAGAGCTGAATAAGAAATGCATGGAAAAGGCTTAACTGTGCACTTGGCCTACAGAAACACCAAATACATATTGCCTATTGTCAATCTGATCAAGTCACTCTTCTGCTAAAGCGCTTCATGGATCCCGTGGCCTTTATCCTAAACTCCAAGGTATAAACCCTGTGCTATACTCCAGCCTTGTTGCTTCTTATTCCTTTCTCTGTTCTAGCCAACTGTTAGCAGCCCATCATATTACTTGCAATGATCTGCTTTCACGTCCGTTTCTTTGCACAGTATGGTCTCAGATCTTGGCAGGCCTTACTCAGCTGTGGTCTCCCATATATCCTTCAAAACTCTGCTCTGACTTGCCCTCTCCTCCTTGGCCAGGGAAGGAGCCTTCCTCTAGTCTCTAATTGCAGCTCTGAGCTTTCCTGGACGTCCTCAGTCATTCATTCACATGTCAGCCCCCACCAGCCCAATACAAGACTGCAGTTTCACTGCTAGTAGGACCATGGTTCATTGCCTTTGTATCTCCAGTTCCTGGTCTGGTGTCAGGCCCACCGTGAGCCTGTTGTTGGACTGACATCTGTAGTACGAACAGCCACCTATCATGTATCCTGAGACAGTGTTCCCATAGCAGGCGGCATGTGTGTGCTGCCCTGGTCAATGGGGAGGAAACTCAGCCCGACCTCAGCCAGAGTACCTCTGCTTTCACCCGTTTTACACCTGGGGACTATGTGTCAGCTTTCACTAGAAAATCTGTCCCTGGATTTTAAAATGTTTAAAGACCTAACATGAGTAAAACTGAATCACATAAAAGTTCATGATTCATACTGTTTTATAAGAAGTAAACCCTAAACATACATAAAATATGTCCCCTTTATGATACTCACATGTTTGTTAAATAAAAATACAAAAAAGATACATACGGTAAGTCTATTAATATACAAAATGCTGGTTCTTGATAATACAAGTGATAGATTTACTTTCCTAATGAAGTCCATAATTTCTTAAACTTTATCTAATATGATATTTAAAAGTTATCTAAACAAAACTTCAACAATTAATCAATTTCTCCTCCAAATTTATAATATTATATCTGGTTCTTTATTTGGCTCACTTGGCAGTAAGCATGTAAAACTGATTTGCTCATCTTTTTATCTGTATGTTTATCTCCTTGAATAAGCATCATTGCTAATGATTGCCCCAGTTCTTCCCACCACTCCCACCCCTTCTGCATCCTCACACAACACCAAGTCTTCCATAACATGCAGTTCTGAGACAAGACTAAGTCTGTCTAAAACACATTCAGCTAGGCTGGGGTGGGGAACATCTGGCCTGCAGGCTGTATAAGGCCAGTGAAATCATTTGGTCTGGCCCTGCCTAGGCATTAGGGGTGAGTTAATTAAATGCTTGACCAAATACAGCAGGCTGATTTTTAAGTTGATAATTTGTATGGCCCATGAATAATGTTATAAATATCCAAATGGCCCTTGGCAGAAAAAAGGTCCCCCACACCTGAGCTAAGGGGTCAATTTGCCTCTGATTACTGGGACCTCACCTATGAACAGTGGTAATCAGAGGTGTTAAACCAGCTCATATCCCAACTATTGCAATATGGGTGTCTCAATACTACATGGCAACTTAGCTGCCTCTCAAAGAATTAACTCAAGCACAGAAAGAAGTGTGCCCAGACCTGAGAAAGCTTTAAAAAACAAAACAAAGCAAAACAAAAAACCCTTGATGAGCAGAGAAGTACAGAAACACTAATTTCAAAGCTTCCAGCTGTTCGGTTTTACTGAAAGAAGAGATCTGAATCTACCTTTGAGGCTGACGTCTCCTTTAATCAAGAAAATCGACTTAATGGAAATGTCTGTTATATAAATGTAAAGCGAGTCTATACCCACTGTTCTGGGGAAAGCTGTGAAATTAACCTGAATCTTGATGTTTCAAAAGAGCAAAGGGTGTAATGTAAACTGGGTGCATGTTTTCTCAGAGCCAATCGTTTCTGAGGCTTTGAGTTTCTTTGAGGAAGATGTTTGCTGCCTCAAGAAAGACAGACAACACACGATGCTCCCCCCAGATGTTGCGCAGAGGCTTTTAGGAACCCGGAGGACTGAAGAAAAAACAGGTGCTGAGAGCTATTCTGCACCCTACAAAGAACAGGAACAATGAAGGCCAACTTGTAGTGACATTTAAGTCTAGAGCCCTCCGAGAGCACCAGTACTGGGCTACTGGTTACACTTTGGTATAAATATTAAGTGTTGTGATCGTTTACTGGGCTGCAGGCCAATGCCCCCCAGTCCCGGGGATGGAAGGGGGACCCCCAGATCTGAAATTAGACCTTCCAGGGGTCTCTGATTCTCAGGAGGAGGGAGCTTCCTCTTTCTGGAGCCTGGAGGCCTGAATTCCAGGTGCATCACTGGGGTACACTCCCTTTGGGAAGAGAGGGAGGTAAACAGGAGATAAAGAGAGAGAGCCCTTTGCTTTCACACTGAGGAGGGGCCTCTAGGGGCTGAGTGGTCTCCCTGAGCTGCAATGCCCTGCCCTGCACCAAATGCCCAGCCTTCATTAAGTCTGGCTGGAAGAGACAGCCCGATGCCCACTCTGTTGTAGCAGCCTAAGGGGAAGGCCTGCTGAGCCTTTGGGCAGATGGCAGAGGAGGCCGGAATGGCCGTGGCCAAGTAGGATCCAGGCAGGAGCCCACTGTGCCCTGAGGCCATCATGGGAGGCACTTTTATGGTGGCATCAGAGGAGGAGAAGAGTGCAGGAACACAAGGGACGTATTTCTGACACAACAGGACAACACCCAGAGCTGAGGTGCCTGGATGCCCTGTGGGCATCACTGTAAAGAAAGAAAGCCATAAAGAAGTCTAGGGCACAGTGAGTGCCAACGTTCTGTGGCAGGAGTGGCCGGGCATGTCACAGGCGTGGTGAGGAGGTGTGTGGCAAAGAACAGTCCCCCCAGCATGTGTTTCAGTGCAGTCTCGCATCCTGTCCCCTCCCCACACGCCCTCCTCTGCCGCTTCCCATGTCTAATTCTAACTCCTACTCAGCCTCAAAGTCCTCCCTGGTCCCCAAGGTCAGAAGTCATTTTGCTGCGTGGACATCCACAGATTCAGCTGCACCTCTGATTTGTCACGAGGCACGTTACCTCGAAGCACGCAGTCACTGGATAGCGACCTATTCCAGGCAGAGGCGTGTGCGATTCCTGAAAGGCCCCAGGCCCGGCACAGGTGTAGAATGAGTAAGGTGTTCACTGAGTCGACCGACTGAACTAAACGTGAAAGTCACTGGGTCCTTATCAGAGAGTGATCAATGGCACCTTATTCTAAGCGTTTATCCTATATTTATACCCACAAAGACTTATGTGCAAGGATACTCACTGTGACATAGTTTATAGCAAAATGCTAAACATAACCTCAAATTCCAGGAAGAAAATAGCTAAATAAATTATGGTATAGCTACAAAATGCAGCCAATGAGGCCAATAAGTCTATATATTCTAACATGGGACCAACCATTGTCAAGGGAAAAGGCAAACGAAAGAATGACGGGCATGTTATGTACTATTTGCATTAATAAAAATAAGAGCTTATTCGTACATGTGTTATCTCTGGAAAGCGAACTGAGAAACCGGCAAAGGCACCTGCCCATGGGGAGGGAACAAGGAAACAGGAGGGAGAAGGACAATTTTCACTGCTTTCCCTTCTACTCTTTGAAATGTCTATTATTGTGTGTTCGTGCTACCTACAGGGAAAATATAATGATACTTGTTTTTGAAAGGGAGGAAGAAAAAGGGTCAAATAAGTCCTCTGTGCAGTCTAGCACACCATTCTCCGCCTCCACCCTAAGATTCCAACATGTTTCTTTATGTGTTTTATCGTTTGAGCCCAAAAATAGTCATCGGTTCTAAATGACAGGCTTTCCCGGTGTGGCAGGGAAGCATATGGCTGGCAGCACTGAGTTAATGACTGGGTGGAACAAGCCGAAATAAACTAATAGTTGAATATTCTCACCACTACAACCAACTTGCCTGCTATTAGGCTTTCTGCAATAATAGCCAGTTTAGCTACTAAAACCTAGGATAAGCTGGCATGAGCAATTTGGATCATCCGGCAATTTCCAAGTTAAAAAAAACAACAACAACCTTCCTTGAAGGGAATCTTGCTTGTAAGAAAACACAATAGATTTCCCTAAGATGAAGTGTCAAACTGCCCAAGCAGCTAGAATTTTTTAAAAATTGTAATTTATACAATGAAGGTTTCATTTCTACATCCAAGTTAACTGCATGAAGGCATGCTGTCTAAATAATCAAGAACTATAATGAATGCAAGAAAATAGCTGGGTAGATGTTGAGAAGTTGGAACTCGGAATCAGTCACTTGACAATCTATTTATCCTTCCTTACTTGTCAGCAAACATCACACGTGCTAAGTTTGAGAGGACCAAGGACGTCTCCAGAAGACTGCCATGGTTTTAAAAGACCTATCAGCTATAAAATTTAAATTCATCTAGTGCTATATGAGACTACTGTCTTATCCTTTAAGAATAAAAGACAGACCTAACATCTGAGGCGCATGTCCTTTTTAGAATCTGTTAAATATACTTTAAATATTCCCATCTTGTTAGTCCAAATAGCTTGTCTTTCAAAGCATCCACCTTCAACAATAAAACTTTATTGAAAATATTATGATGTAGATGAGGCCATTTTATTTGTTTGTTTTAATTTAGAATATTTCTTCAAACCAAATTTGAGTTCCAGAATCAGAAAAGTGCTTTCTGTCTTGCTATCTACTCTCTGATTGATTTCACTGTTTCCTTCATTAAATATTTCATTGAAAGAGCTCAAAGGGGACACTATATTTGAAACATGTATCTGGAAGTTAAGTAAAACTTATCACATGGGGATTGATTAATCTTTGAACTCATGATTGCATATTAAAATCTAAAAGTACAAACAATATCTTATGGGCACTAAAATGCTCTAAATTATACGGCTTTAAAGATGACACTACATCAATGTTGTGAACAAATGCAAAACAAAACAAAACACCCACGAAATTTTTAAAAAGATATTCTTTACACTATCAACCATTTTCTATAAGACTTTTTTGTCTTCAAAAATAGCAACTTTACACATTACTCACATTTAACTCAAAAGGAAAGTCATATAATACTTTTTCCTAAAAATATTTTTTCTATGCTAACATCCTTTTTTTGCTGCTATATTTTTACTATGAAGTAACAAGTGACTGTTTTCTATTATAAACTGTTGACTTTAGCATTCTTTGTCAATGTGTGCAATAGTGACTGTGGGCTGAATTTTTATGAGACTGCTACATATATCTGGAAGTTCGGGAAAATGGTTTGGTAAAGATAATGTAACATTATTCAGTTGGACGTTAGAGGGGAGCAAAGTGCTTCTGTCACAGCCTAGTCTGTAGGGTGCTTCATCAGCCCCGGGGTGACATTCTTCCCCCACAACAAGCTTGGGACTTAGTGAGGCGGCTCAAATGGTTATGAAACTCTGACAAAACAAAGGTAGACTATTCATTTTTCAAAAATGCCATTTTGAGCAGCAACATTACGTGAAAAGAAAATAGAATGTGACATAAGTCAACAATTTGTGAAACTTTTCTAGGTTAGTGGTACAATTTAGGACTTAAAATTTGCATTTTAGTTTTCAATTCAAATACAGATTCCAAACTATTTTTTCCCATTATCTCTATGCTACTACAAAAAATATTGGATGAGATTAACTTATTCTAATTGCACTCTGCACATACATTGGCACTCTCAGAAACACTATCTTTGAAAAGACAAGTGTACTAAATTAAAATGCTGCGAATTATTTCATTACCTAAAATGCATTCCCTGAAAAGATCACTGACCTAAATGTTTTATATCCGGTTCACTGGCTATTAGTAAGAAAAACAGAATTTAGAAGTCTAGAACAGAGGTTGGCAATCCCGTCTCAGAGACCAAATCCAGCCGCCTCCCTTTGTTGAAATAGTCCCTGCGGCTGCCTTTTCACTAAAATAGCAGACTTGTGTAGCTGCTACGGAGACTTCAAGGCTGAACATTTTATTATCTGGCCCTTTCCAAAAATGTTTGCCAGCCCCAGTCTAGAATATCTCATAAGACAGAGATTTTGTGTTTCCAAGCAGTGTTTTATTATTTGAGGTTCCACTCTTCTAGGCTGACTAAGGTCTGAAAAAATTTTTTTCAATAATAGTAAAAATAAATATATAAATAATGTTTAGCTGCCTGCTCTAGGGAACCAAAGGCATTTCTGAGGTGATGAAATGTTCTAAAACTTACCTGTGGAGGTGGTTTTCTCAATATATACATTCAACAAACTCATCAAGTTGTAATGGGTAAGTTTCATTTTAGGTAAAACACAATCCAACAAAAACACTAAAATATCACATTTGAAGACAAATTCATGTCATTGTTGTAGTTGGATAATAAAATATTAAAACTGAAAAAGTACTGAAAGATCATAATGAGGAATATCAGTTAGTAAATGGATCTATGTGATTTCTGATAGAACTGTTTCTAGTTTATGATGTGAATCATGAAACACATTAAATGTAGGATGTGAAAAACTATCCTTAACTATTATTTATGATGCCCTTCACTTTGAAATATTAAGAATAATTTGGATGGCAGACTCGACATGAGTATTCCATGTATCAGGAGGTAGAAAATCAGGGAGCAGTCTATATTCTGTGATAAAGACCGTTCTCTTCCTAACAACACCCAAGCTGAGGTTTCAGAATCAAAGGTTTTAAAGAATTTCTCAGCCCTGGCTGGGAGCTCAGTTGGTTAGAGCATTGTCCTGATAAGCCAAAGTTGTAGGTTTGGTCCCAAATCAGGGCACAGACAGGAATAAACCAATGAATGCATAAATAAGTGGAACAACAAATCCTTGTTTCTCTCTCTTCCTCTCACTAAAAATCGATAACAATTTTTAAACAAATTGTTCAGCTTTAGATATACATTAAAAATTAAAATAATGTCTATTTAACAAGCCTGAACAAATCTACTATGTGTGAAGATAATCTGATAACTACAGTGAGTTAATAAAAAGAGAGAAATAGCATTAATATAGGAAACTAACCAAGTTTTTAGCATAAAAATTTTCTTTTCATTAAAATCTCAGTATGTTTTATGTGTATTGAGATCAATGGAAGCAAAGGACCTATTCAATTTGAAATACAGTAATATTGGATTTAAGTATAGTGATCATTTTATGGAAAAACATTCCATTTTTCTACTGCATTTCCAGTATGTCACATCAATCTCCATTTCACTATGAATGTCACTGGGACAACTAATGAAAATCACCACATTAACTGAATCATATGGCCTTAAAAGGAAATGTATGTGCTGTTAAAAATAAAGCAAGTTACCTTTTTAAAGACAAATATGTCATTATGTAAGTATACAGAGAAAGCTGTGAGGTATGTGAACAGGGGTTATATGAGCAAAGAGGGACAACAGGTAATGCTACTCTCTTCTTTATCACTTCCTATAATGTGTATTTTAAAGAACATATATTACTTATAACTGTAAAAGTCAATATATGGAAATAAAATGTGAAAAATGTTGCTATGTTAGTAATAAAAACAATCTATGCTACCAATAATATAATTGACACTGTGTGAAGATATGTATGCATGTAATCAAGGAATTGAAGGTTTTTTGAAAAATTTTAAATGGCTACTGTGATTAGGTTCACAAGATCATGAGTAAATGTTTTTAGACTGTATTTCTTTGGCATCTTATTTTGTTTTACTATTCTTCATGTTTAGAACAATACATATATAAGAGAAACAGGGGCAGGGTTAGACATTCTCTTTTGGGGTAAAGATCCATTTCTGTATTTCCCCTGACTTTACTTTTAAAAACTATACTTTCTGAAAGCACTCAGTTTTCCACCATTCTTTTCCTAATTATCTAGCAACAGTCATTGGAATAATTACACCAAGAAAGGTAACACAATCTCCATTCCATATAGGGCTGACGGTCATAATAATTTTATATTTTGGGGGTTCCTTTACTTTTTCAAGGGCAACAGAAGTTTACTATGAAGTTGGCAAAGGTATTTTTAAGAAAATGAGCATAAACTGTATATACACATGATAGTAAATAGAGTAAACTCAGGACAACTTTAAGAAAACTTTGAAAATATTAAAAAATAAAATTTAAATTCACTAAATTAGTCTTATTTTTTTAATTTGTAAAAACAAAACTGCCCCTTTCATTGACTAGTCCAAGGTCAAACAGTTAAAATGTCAGAACAAATGCTTAGACTTCTCACTCCTGCCACCATGTTTCACTAAATTCCATTGCTAAACGAGCCTGCCTTTTTGCTGTTATCTCTGACCAAGGAATCGGCTTGTAGAGAAGCCACGAGTCTCCTAGTTTTTCACCCCCAGTCTTTGCCGTGAGCCTTGGCTGTCGGTCTTCTCGTCCAGAGGGTTCATAAACTGGACAAGGACTTAGTCTCACAGCTTTGGCCTCCCCAGATCTGTCAGCAGACTCTGCAGGCTAAACTCTTGGTTGCAGGTACCTGGCTCATACCCTGCCACAGTCCCAAGGGCCTATCTGTGCAGCGATTGGACCTGCCCCCGGTCCTGCCTGATTGGAGGCTGGAGAAATGTGTGCTAACCCCCGCTGTGCTGCAGCCCTCCAGCCCCTGGGGCCTCCCAGCACTGGCACCCGGTGCCCTTCCAGATACACATGAGTGACTGAGGTGGAACCTGGAGATGGAAACTGGAGGCTGGGCAGGAGGGGCGGAGTAAGTGGTGAATGGAAACAAGTCTGCCTAGAACAGTGTGCAGGCTAAGTAAGAATAAAGCAAGCAGACCATTCGATCAGCAGCTGCTCGGGGACACTTTGGAAGGGGGCCGGGGATAAATAAATAATAAAAAACATAACCAAACAGTTGCCATCTGCTGCTATGACCACCACCTAATTGAAATTTAATCTACTCTCTGGCTTTGATGCCCATATGTCCACCAACATCTCTGCCCATGGCTAAACCTATAAAGCCTCTGTCCTTTGTCAGGTTCCTTGTAGAGGAATTGTAGATATTACCACTATGTAAATCTACTTACCGTTATATATACCTGGCTCTGGCCCTCAGAGACCTCATCAAATCCTACTCATCCTTTGAAAAGATTCTTTAGATTGTCCCCTCTAAGTCTCCCAAGCAAAAAGTGTGGCACCCTTATCTGGCCTCCCATTCTGTACAGAGAAGTCATCTGTTGGAAAATATTATTATTAGTGACATAAATGGTCTCTTTTCTCAGTGAGCTGCTTGAGAATAAACTCCAGGTCTACTGCTTACTTAACTTCTCACGCTCCTATTTGGTTTTCTGGAAAAGGAGGCTTATTAAAATGCTTAAGCAGAATGCTCATCCCAGTATCAGACACAAGCCCCGATCAATAAGGCTTATTTATCATCATCATCACGACCAATATCCTTTTATACTTATTCACACCCTAGCTTAAGGCTTCATGCACTCAGTTAACTGGGATTCTTTATGGAAAACCATATCACACTGTATAATCACCATAAAATAATTAGAGAGTACTTTTTATATCAACAGTAGTTTGCAGACTCGAAGGTGGTTCTCCTGGCATTCATGCTTTTGTGGACTCTGCTCCTCTTGAGTAAGGGTAGGGCCTGTTACTTGTTTCTAAAAAGTAGACTATGACAAAGGTGATGGGACACCATTCCTGTGATTAGTCTTACATAAGACAGTAACTCTGTCTGGCTGCAGACAGTATTGCCTTCTTGGTTTGCACGCTTTCATGAAGCAGGTAGCCATGGTGGCGAGGTCCACATGGCAAGAAACTTAAGTGGTGTCTGGCCAACAGCTCGCTTGGAACCGAGGCCCTCTGTGGAACTGAATTCCACGTGGGCTTGGCATCCTTTCCCAGCAGATCCTTCAGATGATTGCAGCCTTGTGACAGCCGCAGCAGCACTCGGCTAAACCAGGCCCAGGGTCCTAATCCAGAGAAACACAGAGGTAATACAAGTTTGCTGTTTTAAACAGCTTAGTTGGTGGTAATTTATTACTCAGCGAAAGACAACTATTGCACTAATAATTTCCCAACTTAAGTTCCACAGACTCAAAAAGCTGTCCTTAATGAAATGAATCGGGGAGCTACAATGTCAGATTCTATTTTAACTTCAGAAAGGTGAGAAGTCTTTAATCACTAGCTGGGCAGGGTGAGTGGAGAGGACACTCACGCAGTTCACCCTCAGCTGATCTGACGAAGGACAATTTTTTATTTTATTTTAAAAGTTCTTTTTTATTAATGTGTGTTCCATGAAACATCATTTTAGAAATATTTTCAGGTTTACAGAGGCAGTAATAGACACGGCACTCAAAGGCTGGCTCTAAATGTCTTAGTAAAAAAAGAAAGCAGGATAAGTGTATAAATGCAGTAACCATCATCCACCCAAGTAAGTGGGGTAAATTGGCTACTCTTAAAAATACAAGAATGAAAAAGTTTGCCTTCCAATATTTTTATTGTCTTTTCTGGTCTTTTAGCTCTCTAAATATACCAAACTAGAGGCCCAGTGCACACAATTTGTGCACGGTGGGCGGGGGGTCCCTTAGCCCGGCCTGCACCTTCTCCAATCCAGGACCCCTCGGGGGATGTCTGACTGCCAGTTTAGGCCCAATCCCACAGGCAGTCGGACATCCCTCTGGCAATCCAAGACCACTGGCTTCTAATTGCTCACCTGCCTGCCTGCCTGATCACCCCTAACCACTCTGCCTGCCTGGTTGCCCCTAACTGCTCTCCCCTGCCAGCCTGATCACCCCTAACTGCTCTCCCCTGCAGGCCTGGTCACCCCTAACTGCTCTCCCCTGCCAGCCTGGTCGCCCTTAACTGTTCTCCCCTGCCGGCCTGGTCACTCCTAACTGCTATCCCCTGCCGGGCTGATTGCCCCTAACCGCCTCTGCCTCGGCCCCCGCCACCGTGGCTTTGTCCAGAAGGACGTCTGGAAGGATGTCCAGACTGATTAGCATATTACTGTTTTATTAGTATATAGATAGTTCTCCTTCTTTCTTGCCCCTTCATTCCCTCAGGCATCAGTGACACACCTCATCTATAACCAGCAAGGACAGTGACTGTCAGTGAGCTGGGGGTGGAGGTGGGGGTGGGGCAGCTTTGGAGAGAGGAGGAAGTGTAGAGTAGTTTCATGAGCACCTTGTTTAACATCTCATATGTTTTTAAAAGGTTTTGAGCTTTGTTTTTGTTTTTGAATGCCTTCCTGATTTCCAGAAATTTTATCTTTAGCAATGAAAGGGCAAGTTGGAATATACTGGGATGTTTTAGCAGTAAACACATTTGTGCTTTCAATTTTTAAATAACCTTTTAGATCTGGTGGGTCATGTGCTGTCTTTATTTTGCATTCACTTAGCTATTAAAGGACAATTTCAAATTTTCATCAAAACTTCTCTATTTTTCTGGGAGATTAAAGAGCTAATTTATAGCTATTCCCATTGATAAAACGCTGGGCAGCAACAGGTATTTATCTATAATTTTCATATTGAAAAGATCACCAGTCATAATAACAATGAGAACTCCCTGAACACTCTTCATGTTGTTATTTTTAAAATATAAAAGAAGTCATATGATCTTATATAACTTCAAGATGAATTATTTTTAAGTATACAGACTCAACAGAAATGCCAGTGTTACAATATCGGTCAATCTGATGACCAAGTTGAGCTACTAGTGCAAACATAAATCAATCTTCTCAAATTAGAAAGGGATAATGAGACCTGCACTGTCTACTTCAAAGGATTATAAGGATGAGAGCTATGAAATCACTTCATTAACTATAATGGGCTGCTATTAGTAGTAGTAGTAGAAATGACAGAGGTTTGAAACAATTTAATTTCCTAAAAGCAATCTAATGTCAAGTGCTTCAAATAACGTTTCAATGATTCAACTACTAGAATGCTTTCAAATGTTGAATTCAATATTCAAAAATAAAAATGCTTCAGACACTGGAGTCTAGAATGACTAAAACATCTTGTACTAGGCAAATTGCTCACTCTTTTTTCAACTTCGTACAGCACAGATGCCCATATCCAAAGTAGATCACAGACACATCACTCACAAAGAAGGGGAAATAAGCTATTCTTAAAATTTAAGAAGGTTCTAAGTTTGTTGTTATAGTCACAAAATGTAGGGTACTGATATTTTTAGTGGAAGGAAGACTGCATACTACAAAAGTACTAAACTTATAAATTTGCTAAGGAATCTACAACCTACCATTATCTTAAATAATTAATTTTAACAATCAATGCCCACCTTTTTTTGAAGGTTACAAATGTGTTCCTTAATGTATGCATATTTCTAGTTCTGTGTTTTTCCTCTGAGATTTTGAAGACTGGTCAAATGAACTCTGACATCAAACCTAATTTCAAAAGAGCTGCCACATAAATCTTAGAAAACAAGTTATAAAGGTCCTGCATTTTTCCTCATAAACTAATTTCACTATTTTACAGAACATCAAACCTTTGAAAAATCAATGTGCCATTTTTCATTCAGATTTCTGCATTACCTGACAAGGTAAAAATAATTTCTTCAGGGAGATCTACCCTAGGAGACCATAAGCTTTGACATAGGACAGAAGTCATGTTCATTCTAGTAGTGTTCAAGGTTTACTCATTTCTTTAGTAAGGTGTACACTAAGGTGTAATTATGTTTTCAAGGAAGACTGACTTTCCTTGTGGTTCACAAAATTTCCTTATATCCCAGATCTCCCCTAATGAAAAATTTGGCAGAAGCATTCTGTTTATGAGGAGAAAATACATAATACCAGTAGATTCTTGGTTAGTCCTGCCACTTAAAAATTAACAAAGTATAATTTTCTTTTCAAAGAATGACATTGGTACTGCAAATCTATCATGAACAGTTTTATCCCAAGAATGATTCTCTTTTATTAAATTACTAGTGGCCTGGTGCACGAAATTCGTGAAGAGGGAAGGGGGGTTCCCCTCAGCCCAGCCTGCACCCTCTCCAATCGGGGACCCCTTGGGGGATGTCCGACTGCCAGTTGCCGGTTTCAACTGGCAGTCAGACATCCCTCTCACAATCTGGGACCGTTGGCTCCTAACCACTCACATGCCTGCCTGCCTATTCGCCCCTAACTGCCTCTGCCTGCCTGCCTGATCACCCCTAACTGCCTCTGTCTGCCTGATCGCCCCTAACTGCCCACCCCTGCCGACCTGATCTTTCCTTCAACTGCCCTCCCCTACAGGCCTGATTGCCCCTAACTGCCTCTGCCTCGGCCCCCACCACCATGGCTTTGTCTGGAAGGAAGTCGGACATACAAAGATGGCCGGTCAACCCGGTCTAATTAGCATATTACCCTTTTATTAGTATAGATTCTTAGTCCCTTTACCAGGAAAGCTAAACTGAATGGCTCTGTAATAGCAATATTTTAAAATCTGAACTACAAACCACAAAAAGATTTTAACATTGATTTGTAGATAATTATTTTTAAAATCTTACCTTGCCCAGTAATTATACTTTAAAATAGAGAAATGATAATTTCTGTAAAATATGTAAGACAATTACTTAAAATTCAGATCATTTTAAAAAGTTCATTAGTTCCTGGGCATCTCTGAATAACAATAACTGATATCCAACATGACTGTAAGGGAAGCTTAGAGGAGGACTGCAAGAACAATGCTAGCTTCATTTACCACTGTATACTCAGCCATGAGCACAGTGCTGGGTATACAGTAGGCACTCAATAAAAATCTGTCAAATGAACTAGTAAATAATATTCCATATTACATCCTTCTTCAAGAAAGCAAAAAAAGACCCTGGCCAGTGTAGCTCAGTTGGTTGGAGCATCCTCTCATGAACCAAAAGGTCCCATGCACCAAAAGGTTGCTGGGTTCAATTCCTGGTCAGGGCATATACCTAGGTTGTGGGTTCGGTCCCCAGTGGGGACACATATGTAAGGCAACCAGTGTCTCTCTCTCTCTCTCTCTCTCTCTCTCTCTCTCTCTCTCATCAGTAAAACATATCCTCGAATGAGGAATAAATTTTTTTTTTAAAAAAGCACATTTTTGGGAAAAAAATCATGTTAAAAATAGATAACATTTATAATACTTAAACCTGACTGGTTAATAGTAAAAATGACATGTATGTGGACTGCCTATAAGTTAGGCACTGTCCTTAAATGATTTATAAGTATTAAATTATTTAATTCTTTAAACAATTTTTGAGGTGCCCAGTATTACTATGATCATCCTTATTTTCAAAGAAGTAAACTAAGGTACAGAGAGTTTCAGTAACTCACCCAAGGACGCAAGATTTGTAAACAGCAGAGGCAGGATTCAAACTTGGGCATCTGGCTCCCGAACATGCACCCTAACCATTCTGGGAGAGTTTACTTGATCCTGTCTTTTCACGTGGGTATATTTGCCTCCATGTAAAAAGTGATCTCTTTCAGACTTAAATGCTTTTACTAAGTACCTCAGTACAGCTCCACCTGCCTGGAGATGTGTACTGTTTATTTCCAAGTGAGGAAAAGGTCAGATCTGAACAGAGGAGTCCTCCCCCTGGGAGGAAATAAGAGCATTTTTCAGCTACTGCCCAGCCCTACTGAGTCCTCAGGGGAACACTGATAAAGCCAAGTCAGCCTTCATCTGTTCACAGGGCTTCTCAATACTTTGGTTTAGCCCAAGAATATATTTATAGAGAGGTGGTTCTTTCTACTTCATAAATTACCAAGGCTCCATCCCAACTTATACAACCAGGCTTCCTACAGGTGCTATGAGAATCATTCTTTTTATTGTTTCCTATAGTTTTCTCAAGACCAGTGTTTGGGACTGAGTGATAGCTAATTCTGGATCCCACCATCCCGACAAGGACCTCACTGTTTAGCTGACAGAGAGGTTACTGTGAGCAGACATCTGGTTAGCACCTCTACCCTCTCATGTTTGGGAAACTAAGACTATGCAGGTGCTAAATGGGTCTACACCCATTTGTCTAATGGGTACTACACTAGGGCTCTAGAGATGTGGGAAATAATAACTTAACACATCACTTACTACATAACAGGCACAATGTTAAGTTATTTTCCATCTCTGGGACCAAGTATGTACATTTTTAAGATGAGGGTTTGAACTAGATAATCCCAAAGGTTCCTTCAAAATCCAGACAAAATCTAAAATAAAAAAATTCTAAAAATGTGAATATAATTAGTTTTCTTTTTCTCTTATACAATTATAACATATTTATTTCAATTTTCCCATCATAGACTTGCTGCCTTTATCCTGGAAAAACAACACACAAACCTTTCCCAATGATATGATTCTATCAATAGTGGATGATGACTCCAAGAGTAATACCACATTCTGCTTCCTGTTCTTTGAGCAAATGCTTGCATATCATACTTATTTTGTGCTATTCCTGTAATGTTAGTTTTAGTGATTTTTATTAGATGCTCCCACCTTATTTTTAGTAGATGGAGAGCTTAGTGGTAATTTTTCAGAAACCATCAAAACCACCTGATACCAAAATCTTCCAACTTTCCTTATGCCTCTCTTTATGCCTCTATTGCCACCCACTGCTCCCCATTTTATGACTTCCAGGCTTCTTCCAAGCACAGCTTCCACATCTACTATCAGCTGGTCACTATTTCACACAATAGATTTCTTTAGCTAGTAACTCTACTCCAAAACTGGAATAAATACTCCAATCTGCATTTTATATCAGCATCCTTCCAGATTAAAAATTGGAATGTCAAATAACTTGGCAGATATTTAATAGAGAGATCTACTATTTTTAAAGTTTGAATTTTTACAAAAAGTTATCTTATTTTAGATGTGTCAGCTTGATTATGCATATCAAGGATATTTTTATAATATGTGACAAAATAAACAGATTGTTTTTCAGACATGAATCTAAAATTCCTAAATCATGCCCAGCCTGTGTGGTTCAGTGGTTGATTGTCAACATATGAACCAGGAGGTCAAGGTTAGATTCCCAGTCAGAGAACATGACCAGGTTGTGGACTCAATCCCCAGTAGGGGGCGTGCAGGAGGCAGCAATCAATGATACTCTCATCATGGATGCTTCTATCTCTCTCTCCCTCTACCTTCCTCCCTCTGAAATAAATTTTTTTTTAAATTTTAATGAAAAAAATTCCTAAATCTGCACAGATCATGTTCTCGTTTTTTATTTTTTTATTTCCTATTCATTAAAATGAAAAGAGTCCTAGCTTCCTATGTTTATCTATTACAACAGAAAAAAAAATCATTCAAGGTGAGAGGAATATTTTAAAATATTACTATTAATACGCACTACTTCAAAAGTAAACCAACATATATGACATTTAAAAAAACTTAGAGAACAAAACAGGAAAGCAAACTAATATTAAAATGATAGTATTAAAGTCGAGGGGGGGAGATCAAAATCACGAATTTTTCCACTATGTCTTACTTTCAGAATTTATAGCCTATCTCAGATTTCCCATAGTCACTGGTCAGTTTTTCTTGCTTCCAGTAACAATTTTAGAAAACATGTGCCTTAGATTACAAAGACTCACTGTCTCCAAGCTCCTAGTATAAAACAGGCACATTGATGGATGGATTCGGGGAGTCTGGTTTTGGCTACATTTTACAATGTAGCCTTTTGGAAGAAGATAAAGAGCAGGAGATGAAGGAAGATCCATAAATAAGGAAAATTAGTGAATTGCCAAACTCTAAGCAACCTTGTACACTTACCTGCAGGTTAATGAAACTCACGTTCCAGTGTAATCATTGTCATCTTGACTAGCACGTGTTACATAATTCTAAGGTTCATTTCAGTGCAATTCTTGCTAGCATCACCTATATTTCTTCCTATCTGGTCATCACTGCCAGCACTCAGAGTTCTAGTCATCCCCTATACAGATTTCGTAAGAGAATATATTGATATATTTCAACTCATATCCTGCGTCACCTATCTGACTTACAACCAACAATACTGCCCTCACGTTGTATAAGAAAAAAAAATTTGCATATGGAAATCCCTTTGCCCAGGTTTCCATTGGCAGTGGAGAATAAGAAAATCAGCCCTATTTGTAGTGGTCTGTTCTGCATTTAAAATGTTTTGTTATTTCACATGCATGGTATGACTAAAAATGAATGAACTCTGCTTTGAATTTCCTCATTTCCATGGAGTTTGAAGTTGCCATTCTTAGCAATCAACCCCTATCTACATTGCTTCAATCTGTTTATTGGTGACTGAACAGAGATTTCTCACAGAGCAGAATATGTATATTAGTTGCAGTTCATATATTTCCTTCTTGTTCCCATTTACAGCTTTTATAAGATCCATATAGATGAGTTTTTTAGAAGATTTTTAGAGCAGTGAAACTCTTCTGTATCATACTATAATGCCAAATAAATTGCATGTCATTATAACTCACCAAAATCCACAGAATGCACAACACACCATGAGTGAACCCTAATGTAAAGTAAGGACTTTGGGTGGTACTGACGTTG
The DNA here is from genome assembly GCF_000147115.1 of Myotis lucifugus. Classification (NCBI taxonomy): domain Eukaryota; kingdom Metazoa; phylum Chordata; class Mammalia; order Chiroptera; family Vespertilionidae; genus Myotis; species Myotis lucifugus. The sequence goes on along the minus strand of NW_005871063.1, from coordinate 850,956 downwards.
GTCAATTATAATAAATACTAGAGGCCCGGTGCAAGAAATCATGCACGGGTGGGGTCTGGTCGGCCTGCCCCAATCAGGGTGTGAAGGAAGGGGGGCGATTGGGGGCGGGGGCAGGGCCAGCCAGGGGAAGGCCAGCAGGCCCTGCCCCCTGGTCAAACTCCTGGTTGAACTCCCGGTTAGGGGAAAATTTACATATTAGCCTGTTATTATATAGGATACCACTTTGGTGGGGAATGGTGATAATGGAGGAAGGCTATCCATGTGTGGGTGCAGGGGATATGTGAGATTTCTCTAGTTTCTGCTCAATTTTACAATGAACCTAAAATTGTTCTTAAAAATAAAGTCTATTTAAAAGGACAAACAAAATATCTCACATATGCAGTACATTAATATACCTTGGAAAAGTTACATTGTGATAACATAAAACAGAATACTTGAATGTCATCATCATTCCTCTGAATGTAAGAAAACTTTTGAGGGGAGGAGTGGAATATTAAATATTTAAATAATGAGGCTAAGTGATGATTTCATAATCAGAGAAAAGAAATTTCCTTCCAAAAGGGTTACCACACTGTTAAAATTATGAGTCAGAGGAAATAACTTTGTCTAGTTCACATGTCACTCAAAATTATTTCTAACCGGTAATCTTGATAATCTGAAAGATTTTAAGATACATTTTGATTTGGGGTTTAATGAAGTCTTGAAAAATTAGGGGGGAAATCACTTTCTTTGGTTCATACTGTAGCGTCAATTATTCTAAAAATATTCTTCCGTTTTCAGATTTGTATAAAAGCATCTTCCTGGACTTTGCATTAAATTGTTCAAAGGGTCTTTTAAAAAGTAGAGTGATACGTCATTAGATAATAAAGATATTTTTACTAATAAAAAAAATACTTTCAAACAAAGAAAGGAACATTGACTCTTACAGGCCATAACGAATGGACTAAGTTATAGCTAACCTTGAATTTATAACTAGGGCTTCAATGGTGAGTTCTATATGTTAATGATAAAAAAAGTAGTTATAAAGGTCTATACTGTGGGGACTAACTGGCTTTGATTCAGAGACTTTAGATTTATCAAACTGACAGACTCTTCTCTGCATCTGAAGGCACCTGATTTTCTTGTTTTCTACGTGAATTCTGAGAGGTACATTACAAACAAACCCTGCACTCCCCATGGCCTCTGCAGAATTACATCTCTGATGTGTTCTGCAAATTAATCTAAAATGTGATTCATGACAATTTCCTTTCTCAAATTAAGACCAGGAAAAGCCTGAAGGAGGAAAGTACCAACATTAGGACAGTAATATTTTAGACTTCTGGTGGGAAAGAGGCCAGTGTAATTGTACTTGATTAAAACCACTGAACTATTTAACTTTATTCCCACATTAGGAAAGTCAGTGAAATAAGCCAAGACCTTAAATGCTTATATTACATAGTTGTCGCTGTCTCCTTTTTACAGGGGCAAATTTAACCCAGCTGTCTTTCCACAGAGCAAAAGAACAGCGGAGAGATGGCTGGGCAATGTGGATGACACCATCATCATCTTGCAAGAATTGCAGGAAGTGTAACCCTATGGACAAATCTATTTTGTTTTAATCTCATCTACATGAAAAAATATCTTAAATTTCCATACCACCATACTGCAAATGAACATAAATTTCTCAGTGAATTAATTTATGCATTTACTTGTCATACCTCGATAATTTTCTTTTAATGTGATGACAACGCATATCACAAAAACGTGGCTCTCATCTATTTGAATTTCCAGAAGCTAGAATAAAAAATTAGATTCTAGGGAGAGATGGTATAGCATTGATTCCAGATTCAATGGATTGATTTTTATCCACCAGTGAATATCTGGTTATTAGAAAATAAGTTAACAATTTCAGAAATGTACAACATAAAAAACCAGCACTGAAAAGGGTCTTAGAAAGTGTCGGTTCAATGCTCTTATTTTTCAGTTGGGGAGGCTAAGGCTTAGAGGGGATAAATGACTTCTTGAACATCAGGAGCTAATTACAGACAGAGCCAGGTCTCCTAATTCAATGCTTAACACACTTTGTTCTCAACAACAGTGCAATTAGACAATCATTAAAGGTCTGCAGAGCAGGAGATTCAGATCTTATACATCTTCTGTGCATGTTCACATTCACTCAGTGACGTTTATTTCTGCAGCCTGTGGTTACAAACACAGTAAATACCAAACAGGTATGTAGAGCCCTATGTGTAACAGCCGCGAGGCAACCCTGAGGCCGCGACACTACCAAAGTCATCAAATTTCATTTACACTCTTGACTGCCCAGCCAGCAGGGCACTGATGAAGAGAAAATTAATTTGTAAACTAATGGTTTGCCAAAATAAATCAAGTAGAAACTAGTAAATTCAGATGAGTCTTAGTCTTTACACGAATACTCATTGTAGTCATGCATATTTTTTGGTTCATTCAAACAGTATTTGCTAAGCACCTACTATGTGCTAAGCATGGCTCTAGACATTGTACAGACAAGAGTGAGCAAGAAAGGCCAAGGACCTGTCCTCAAGAAACTGACAAGTAGCAGAATCAAAAAATAAACGATAAACAAATGGATTGTAAGTGCTAATGCAGAAGTTAAACTGGATGATAGTCATGAAAAAGGTTTGATTTTTGGACAGGTGGCCTCTTTGAACAGGTGACATCTGAGCTATGATCTGTCTGATGAGAAAGTGACAGCCACGGTGAGGAGCAGAAAGAAGAGTACTCCAGGCAAAGGGGAAGGCTAAGTAAGAGGCTCTGGTATGGGAACAAGTCTGGGGTTACTGCACAACAGTAGGTAAGGAGGAGCAAGGTGGTAAAGACACCCACTGGGTAAGAGACTTGAAATGTTCTTTTCTCAAAGATAATGGAAAGACAAACCCCTCTTTAGAAATGAGTCTGAACGCCTCCGCATAATTTATTATTTCACTATATATAGGCAGGACTGACCTCTGCATTAGGGAAGCCATAGTGACTCTAAGTCATGTGTAACTTACTTTTACGAATTGAGTATAGAAAATGCGCCTCAGGTAGGTGCTTAAATGTGACTTTGCTCACAAGAAAAAAAAATAGTTACAGCATTTTGACCACCTGGGATTCAGACATGCCCTTTATTTAAACCTGGATGGGTCACAGATACATTATCATGTGGTTTACCTTGGCCAGCAGGTAAAATCTAGACGTACTAAGGTTAAATTTACTCATTACTACTGAATTAGTCAAATGATTAAAATTCTTTCAAATAACTGATGCTATTTTTTTTCTGGTATTAGTGCAAGTTATTTACATAGCCTGCGTGTCGTATGTAGAAAATTGCACATATATATGTGCAATGATCAATAATTTATTAGGAATTAGGCAGCTCATAGGTAACATGACTATGCATATAAATACAAAGACCCTGGGCCACCTAAGGTTGGAGGATATGGACCAAGTACCTGAATTCCAGCTTTGCAACACCGAACCTGTGTGCTCAAGCCTGGCAACATCCTAACCCTGTCTGAATCTCATGCCTCTCTCAAAAATATAGGTTACGACACCTTACTAAGTTGACGAGACAATGAAACAAAAATATCTAAGTGTCTGGCATATAGAATAAACTCAGTAAAATTCAGCATGTTTCTCTCATTTCCCCAATGTATTTTCCTAATAAAGGTAGTAGCATTTACAATATGGGAACAATTATCACACAGATTTCATTGGTCTGTTTTAATGAAAATGTTGTGGTATTTTTCACATACAAAAAGGAGGTAGGACAAAGAAACTGTTTCTAAAGCTCTTCATACATCAAACTCTGAATTAAGACCTAGTTTTCTAACTGTTCCACTGCCTGGCATCATCCCATTTCGATTGTCTAGTTTCTCTGCAGTTTCCACTGTGCTTCCTTCATCTCAGACACAAACACGTGCCCAAGTGCAGTAAATCACAGTTAATTGCATGTCTTAAATTAAAAGACAAAATAATGCACAATTAATTGGGGGGAAATTGTCAGTTGGTGAATGCATCTCGCTCATTATACTTCATGCACAGGATGCACACCAAGTGTGTGTTCCCAGCAAGAAAGTTCAGTCTCTGACAGTGAGGGAAGGGGCACGGCACAGCCTCTCTGTAGTGCAATCTGGTCCGAGGAATTACATGCTCTAAAACACTCAACATCGCACGGGCAGCACACACAGCTTTCTCTGCAAGGGTGGCCCATACAGGACTGTATCATAGTGAACAATTAGAAAGAACTAGAATTTTAGCTGATATAGATGAAATAAAGAGACAGCTTTGGCCAGTAAGAGAAAATCCTTAGATATGAATTTATCATATTTGACAAAATGAGAAAGTGTTCATAACATATTCTTATGTGAAAATGATTTACAAAACAATAGGTTTGGGATGTATGTTTTTTAAACTCCGATTATTTAATAATACTTTAAAAATGTATATTTTTATTGATTTTTAGAGAGAGGGGAAGGGAGAGAATATGAGAGAGAAACACGAATTGGCTGCCTCTTGCACACCTCTGACCAGAGATTGAGCCCGCAACCAGGTCAAGTGCCCTGAACAGGAATCGAGCCTGCAACCCTTCCGTGCATGGGTCAAGGCCCTACCAACTGAGCCACATTGGCCAAGGTGGTAAGTTTGGTTTTTGAGGATTTATAATAGGTGGAAGAAGCAAGAAAAGAGAGAAGGACAAAGGCACTTGGAAAAGACACAATCAAAGTGTTAATATTTGTTATCTCTGAGTTGTTTATACTTTCTAAATTTTCTCTAAAATTACATTTCAATTTATTTCTGAGTCTGATATTATAAAATGTCTGTTTTAAAGATCCAGAAGAATCTTTTAAAATAAATGTAACTGTTACAGTAAAAATATCATCATAAAATTTAAAAATAACCCCCAGTAAACATCTACATACAATTCTATTACACTCTTAGTTATACAGACAAAACCAAGTTTGTAAAAATGTATTTTTAAAATATTAAGAAAACCATGTTCAATAAAATTGAATGTTTAATACAATAATTTGTTCTAACATATACCTTATAGTATATTAACACACCAAAGGAAATCACTATAAATCCTTATTAACTTACTGATACTGACAAACTACAAATATGTTCACAGCATATTCAATAACCTTGAATGTGAGGAACTGCAAATCTTCTTTCCTCCCACCTACTCTCCCATTATTTTCTACCCTGTCATAGAAAGACCCAGTATTGTTCTGATGCTAAAATCTGCAATAAACAACACACACACACACACACACACACACACACACACACACTCTCATCATCATCATCATCATCATCATCATCATCATTTTTATCAAACCACATGAGGACAGATAACAAACTTTTGTAAAATACAAATGCTAACTTTTGTTGTATTGCAAATTTAGAAGAAAAGAATACACAACACCCAACAGAGTAGGTTTATTCCGAAGTTATTAAATAGTCTACTAACCTTGACATAAGAAATAAACATTGCCTGCTTTCTTTTATTTTTCAGGAGGGGTAGGGGCAGAGTGAGAAAATATAATCATATTTCAGCAAAAGCCCATATCTCAACCTCAGGCATCTTTATATCCCAAGGGTAATATTTCCATTCCACTCTTAATGGAACAAATTTCTAATCAGAATATGTATTCAAAAATAATTGAGGCAATGCAATGTCAACACATCATGCTGCCATCAGCATTCCCTGGTGTTAGGAATCAACTCGGCAGGCTCTTTGGTGTGACAGAGAGCCAGGCAATGCAGAAATGTCAGACTTGGTGAAGGGAGGGGAGCGAGCAAGGACAATGCAACCACTGTGCCTCTCTTGGGTGCTTAAGAAGGTGTTTGGAAGAAAGCTTCTGCACTGGAAGTTGACAACCTTCAATTGTTTAAGGAAGAGATGACTTCAAATGTGTCCAGACAGGACCCCAACTTTCCAATCAGAATCAGTGTCAATTTTTACAAAATTATTGAGAATTTCTAAAATAATAGTCACTTCCAAAAAGGTTAATACCACCCCTGGATTTTTAAATTATTAAAACCTTAGGCACCGCATACTATTGAATATATTTTGTGATGCCCTGAAAAAGTCCAGAGGCTTACATTCAGGTTTCCTCAAGTATGACAGTATATTGATCATCGTTGCGGCTAGATGAGTAGTGGGTGTTCATTATACTAACTTTCTACTTTTAAATGTTTAAAATTCTCATAATAAAAAGTGCAAAAAATTAGATTTCTTTCAATATATTTTATGTTCAAAATCTTACTAACTTTTCCTTGGGAAATATATAAGATGTGATTTATGCTTATGATTACTTAAGACTTGAACAAGTGGTCTGAAATTTTTAAGACTCCACCAAGCATGATGCTGATCATAAAAAAAAAAATGTTCATTCCTGAATAAATTTTACTGTGATCTATCATGCTAGAAGAAGTGCACCTAAACAAATGCAGTGCCACCATCTGCCTGGCATTCGCACAGTGTGACAAAATAGACTAGTAATTAACTGCTTTCCTACCGAAATCTGCCAGCTTTAACTCCCCCGTGTCACTGATCAGAAGGTTCTGTGGTTTCAGGTCTCTGTGCAAAATATAACGCTGGTGGATGTAAGACAGCCCTCGCAGCAACTGAAATAAAAACAACTGAAAAAATAGGGAGATAAAAGTTAAAATCTGAACACACATAAATGCTTGTTTCTACATACAGTCTGCCAAGTACTTGTATTTAGTTAAAATGGGTACGTTCCCCCCAAACCCATCATTAAATTGTCTACCAAATTATTTAAACAGAATGTGCATGGAGGTATGAAAGTCCCTCATTTATTAAAAACTGAATCTGAAAATTTCTAACAACCCATCATGTCAACCCAGAGTGATACCTCCTCAACCAAAGAGATCTACCACCTAATCTGTGTTCTATAAATTAAGCAAGATGTAAAGAATGTATCTTTATAATATCTGATTTCCTTAGGCCTTAAATTAATGTTAGAGATAGAAAAAAAATCTATCCATAACATTATTAAAAGAAGCAAAATATTTTACCAAGTTTATGTAAATGTGCACATATTTAACTCCATAAACAGGATACCCAAGGATTATCCCATTAACATGCTTTAAGGAATGAAAAGATAGATGATGTCAAATAATTAAAACAAAAACAGTCACATGGTCCAATTAATACTACATTGTAATTACACTGTTTTTGCACATATGGCCACAGAGATTAGGCCATTGCCTAAAGACAGACATGCACCTTCACTAATTACAGAGCAGACCCACCCAAAGGGAAAGGAAACTCAGATAACAGAGAAATCAAGAATTCAAGAGCAATACTTTTGTAAGAAATCATTTTAAGAAGCCATAATGGCTTTCTCTGTTTAGTTTCATATTAGATCATATCAAATGTGTCTATTTTGATAACAAAACACATGTGATTCGCTAGGCTTTCCAATATTCTGTTTATAAAGAAAGGAATATTTTTAAACAATCTATTTGCCAAAATAATCCTAATTGGCAGAGTTTTTAAAAACCAGTCTCCTAAAACAAAAATAAAAACAAATGTTTTAAGTGCCATTAGTGTTCTAGTCTATACAGTCAGCTTAGTAACAAAAGGCAGGATCAGGAAAATGTTAAACATTTAAATTGTGAAAGACTGATGGTATCGGGACTCCCTAACATTCAAATTGAAAAAAAAAAAAAAAAGGCAACTCCTTGAGGGCCCTGGAAGCGAGCATTTGTGGAATATTTTCCATCTAACCAGGGGCCATAAAAGCTGAGTCCATTGTTTACAGGGACTTGAGATTAACGGGATGAGGAAGTCATGTCAAAATCTCTGGATATGAAAGATGCTGTGGAACGGACCAGACCTACGATCATTATTTCCAGAATCTAAGCATCCCCAAGTAAAAGTCTGTTCTGTGTTGGCCTACATTAAATGATTGGCTCAGGAACCTCAGGAAGCAAACATTTCTCAGCCTCCTCCTCTCCGTCCTCCCCCTGTAGCAGATGAAAAGACTTAACACCCCCACCAGCAGCTTCCAGCCTCCTTCTTCACTTCTAATAGGCCCTGCATCCTGAAGCCTAATGCTTACAGTTTCTAAGAAAATCCATATTCCTTCAGTTCAGAAAGGAAGAAGAGTGAGCAAGTAAAGCCACTTTGTTTCTTCAAAAGCTTTTTAAAAAAAAGACAGACCACATAATAAATAAATTTAACTGGTGAGTACACAATGTAACAGTATACAGATGATGCATTATAGAATTGTACACCTGCAGCTTATATAATGTTATGCACCGATGCCACCTTAATACATTTAATTGCATCTTGAAAATTTTAAAAATAATAACCTGATTTTGAAGAGAAAGTTGGGCATTTGGCAAGGTGCTAACTAATTTGGGGGGCGTAACGGAGACTTCTCGGAATGTGATTGTGTATCCAGCCGTGGCAATGCATTTTAGTTTAACAAACACACGCCAAGTGCCAGCTGCCATTCTATGCATCATAGAATAGGAGGTCATTTAATCTCTGCAAGAATTTTAATGAGGAAGGAACTTCTATCATGTCTGTATTAATGAAGAGGAAACAGAGCAGTTTCTCGGAGTCACAAAGCAATTAACTGGCAGAGCCAGGACTCAAACCAGGCAGTCTGGCTCCAAAGGCCAGGCCCTTAACCACTACACTATAGGAATCTTGGCCAGAAATCAAAACAGGAAGGCACAGTGTTGATATAGACACTGCTTTGCAGGATAAAGTCTGGGCACTTAAAACCATGGCCTTCAAGGCCACTGAGCTGAGCCTTCATCCATCCGAGTGCTCAGGCATCATCACTACATTCGCTGACTCCAAGCGATCTTGCTCACCCCCACGCTCAGAGCATCCTATCCTTCAACCCTTTACTTTTGTTCTTAACTGATCTCTGACAGAAAGCCCTCCCTCCTCTTGGCCTGATAATCTCTATGTATATCTTAGATCTCTCCTCTAGAATGACTCCTCCCTGACCATCTCCCAGGCCTTCACTCCCCTACAGATCTCCATGACGTGCTCCTGCTCTGAGCTCCTATGGCAGCCTCTGCACATGTCTGTGGCAGTGCAGCATTATCCTACCTGCCACAGACATGTGCCTTAACCATCTTCCTAATCTGGTACACAGCTGGCACTCCTATACCAGTAATGAACTGAACTTAGAGACTTCCGGATGAAGCTGATACAAAAATGGCAGGGAGGAAATGATGGAATAGAATTCTCTAGAAGCTAAGTGCAGAAGTGGGTACATCAAACAGTCCCAAGAGGCTCTTCTTTTAATATCTTTACTAATTAGTGAAAACATATAATCCACATGCCAATACAGAAGCTATCCAAATAAGGTATCATATAAAAGGAGATTACCAAAATCAGTGTTAGGAAAGGATGCAACTACGCAATCCCATGACAACTGGACAAACTCAACTCCAAACATGAGAAATAGAGCCCAAACATTAAGTCATAGCCACAGACAAAACAAGAACAAATCCCCATAGGATAAATTCACTCAGGATTTACGAAGTGCCATGGGGCAGGTGCTGTTATGTAAGAGGTATGCAAAGATGAACAGAATATGAGATGTAGTGCCTGCGCTCGGGAACTCACAGCCCCTAGGATGTGAGGGGGCACATAAACAGATAATCACCACTCAAGGAGGTATGCACTGTAACAGCTACACAGACTGAGTGTACTGAGGACACAGAGGAAAAGGGATCTAGCAACAAAAATGTAGAACTGCTCCTGCCATAATATGAAGAGTGTCCCTATGGAAGGGATGAGGAATAGGAAACGTGTCACTCTGAAAGCAGAATTCATTACACATAAAATTTTAATAGAAAATCAAAGGGATCATTCACTAGGTGCACAAGTTGAAATGATGTCTTATATGACAAACCCCTTCCTTTTTGTGGGAAAATATTGAGGAAACTAAGCAAGCAGATCACCAGATAAATTAAGAAAAAAAAACTTAGATAAATGAAAAGATAATATATGAAATTGTAAATCTACCAGTTCACCATCATAAAAGTAATGGTGACAAGAAGACAACAGTAGACTTATTGAAAACATTAGAAATAACATTCAACTGCACTTAACAGAGTATGTGCTGCTGGCTAAGGGTGGGAAGGCTGCAAAGAAGCAGAGGCTGACTTAAACAGAATGTCCTAGGGAATGTTCTTTGGAAATGTCCTGAGAACTCAAGTCTTGGGGATTTCTTCCTTTAGACAAGCAGGCAAGTACCTAACTTTCCCGTGTACATTTTTGAGAAAGCTAGTTCACTTGCTCATTGTATAAATTACCACACAACAAGATATACTCGATCTTGGTGAAAATCAGAGGACAGGATGAGAACAAGAGGGACCACCAAAGAGGGGTCCCATGCAGAGAAAGGATAAACATTCACCTCTGGTATTTGCTAATAAAACTTAGTAACCATGAGTGGAATCTCAATTCCCAAAAAGAAAAGAAGGGGGACTTATACTAACTGAAGGCTTACTCTAGTTTCAATGCTGGTCCGAGCACTTTTACATATATCATCTAATCCTGTCCATCCACAACCCTGTAGTTTTCCATTTCTTTGAAATAAATGAGAAAACTAAAGCTCTAAATGCTCAAATTCATCCAGCCATCACACAGTGCTTATGAATTTTCCACTATCCCTCATTACCTTAAATGAGGTTGATGATTAATAAATGCACAGATGAATAGTTATACACCCAATATAGGCAAAGTACTTTTATTAAGTGAACCCAAGTTGGTAAGTCTCGATTAGCAAGTTATGTAATGAACATGTGATTCCTGAATTTGTTTTTGCTATTTCAAAACCTCTCAGAAATAAATAACACGGCAGAAGACAGCTATTGTACTGAAGTTGATAATTAACATATTTGAAACACTCCTCCTGTCATTTTACTATAGTAGCCATAGGTCTTCCTAAGAATGCCTTGTCACCTTAAAATAGTCTACTCAACTTTATAAAAGAGTATTCCTCCAAATTCTTCGGTATGATCACTGAAGATTTATATTCTAGTTTGAATATGTTCACTGTCTGCAATAAAAACCCCAGTGGGAAAATGCCCTAAATGGCAATGATATGGTGAACGGAGACACCTGCCACCAACATGTCTATCTGTAGCCCAGTTGTCGTGCCATCCCCAGCAGGAAGCAGCTCATATTCTCAGTGCCATGACGTAGACTTCTTGGGAACAGCCTTTAATACTTTGTCCATTTCCTTCTGAAACTCTTTAGACTTTAAGTAGATAAAACATATCAAGATAACTTTTTTGATCAAAACTTTTAGAATAAGTTGGTAAAAAGCACACATAATTGGACTCAATATGTTGCATTTATTACTGATATTTACTGGCAGTTGCAGTAAGCAACACGTTTTATATTTCCCTCTCCTTCAAAGGCTCAGGGTGAGTGGTCAGATGTTCTTTGTCTCAGTGTTTAGAGTCGCTGAGTTCCAGGAATGGTCTGAAATACATGTGTTATTTAATATATGTGGTTCCACTTACTATGAGGCTAAACATGGGTCAACTTCCTTTAAGAAATACCCAGGTTCTCTTAGGACTTATAGGAGGCTTATAAGAGCCATCAGCAATGAACTCCATGGCTTATGGCACACACCAATTCTTACAAAACAGTTAAGCTGCTCTTCTGCCTCCTGGGGACCAAGTTTATTAACACCTCTGTAATTTAGGCTTCTCATCATGAAAATGACTGATTGAGTCTTAGATCCTTGAACAGTCAGTCATGCCACAATATTGTATCATTCCATTATTTTATGAATAACAGAAATGGAGGGCACTCTACAAATCAACAACTGCAATACCTGCCTTTGGTTGAGTGCTTACTATGATAGACATTGTGCTGTTTTATATTCATTTAGATAATTTAATTCTCTCAAGACCTCTGCTAGACAGATATTAGTATTCCTAGTTCATACATAAAGAAATAAAAATTCAAAGAAATTAGATGAATTGGCCAAAGGGACACATTGCAAGTAAGAGGTAGTACTGGTAATTTGAACCAATTTTTGTCTGGTTCTGACACCCACAATTAAGAGTATGACTTCTATACTCTTTGATTTTTTTTAAAAAGTATGTGTAATTAAAGTAGCTCAGATTATGTGAACCCCAGCCTAGACAATGTGACACTGGCAAATAAAGCAAAATTAACCATGGGTAATAAATGCTTCAAATAATATGCTCCATGTTTAACACTGTTCTGTTTAAAAACCCATAAACTACATAAATATTACATTATCCAGACATCAAACTTCCTAGAAATGAAAAATAATTAGAAACTTGGAGACCCCAAAATATCTAATGAATGTCGAAATATTTTATAAAATGCATCAGATAATGGTTTTATCATAATACTAGGTCTTCATCAATTTTTAAAAGCCAAAGAATAATTCATCATGATTCATTCCATTTAGTTTGCAAATGTCTAATGCAAATATCAAATCTTAATGTGTAATATAATGTACACAATTCACACCCAAACATCTATTTTTCAAAGCATCATTATAATTCCATGTGCTGATTTTTTAGGTTATACAAAGATATAAGAGACAAAAATAAAAACTCTACGTATTTGACATTATGGTATAAATTATGAGTCACTGTGGATATACTTGACAATATTAAATGTGCTACTGGGATAGTGTAAGACACAAATGGCATCAGGTCATAAGTATGTATGTACTTTTTTTGCCATCTACTCCAGATAGATCCAACTCTTGGAAACTCTGAATAGCAGGGAAGTCTGTCTTGCCACTTTTGCTCTCTTTGAGTTCTTCCATTCAACTTTCTACTTCAAGGTCCTGAAACACATCCCTAAATCAACAATTTAATTTACATTCTCTAATGTATTTAAATATGAACATTCTAGTCCTAAATATGTAACTTTCTGGAAAGGAATAATTGAAAAAAATAAGCAAGCTCCTGGGGGAAGATATTGCACAATTTCTGTGATCCTTGTGCAGGTAAGCTGGGCTCTCAGTCCGCCCTCTCCTCCAGTGGATATCAAGCAAGGTGTGTTCCTGGCACGGAGCCACCCACAGTGAGCAGGCAGATGGAAGCCATGGGAACCAGTGCTGAGATACTTACAAGAAGTCAAATGGGGATTGCTAGACAAATATTTGTTTTGCCAATATCCTTGAAAAAAAAAAGCTTTAATATACAAAATGGGTTTCCAAGTTATTGGGGTTAGTATGGAAGATGAAGAAATTAAGAAGAGCTGAAGATGAGAATTTTCCCTTTAATAAAGCTGATTAGCAGCCTAAAATTAGTATTAGAAATATTCCCTAGCTGAATACAGACAAGATGATCAAACTTAAGCTATTGGTTTTCATGTCACACAAAATATTTTTCCCGGAGAAAAACTGAAATGGTTGTTTCATGGAATTCAACTACTACAATCTTAAGACCTGTTGCCAAGTTTTTGTTTGTCAATGTAGTTCAGAACTACACAACTGAGAGAGACAGAAACATCAATGATGAGAGAGAATCACTGGCTGCCTCCTGCATGCCCCATACTGGGGATCAAGCCTGCAACCCAGGCATGTGCCCTGACCGAGAACCAAACCATGACCTCCTAGATCATGGGTGGAAGCTCAGCCACTGAGCCACACTGGTTGAGTGGGTGATTTCTTTTTAATCTAAAAATAGGATCTAAAGGATCAAAAGAAATTTAGACAGGTGTTGAGACACGATGTCAATTTTTAAAACAATCTTTAATGGCATTATGAAATTATTATATTTCTCAAAATATAGAATGGGGAAAGGCTCTATAATATTCACAGCAATGCACAGTAGGAAATCATTACCAGCTACATGAGAGCTCTAATTCAGAATATGAACATTAGAAAGTCTCATTTAGTAATCAATTCTCAGTGCCATCTGTATAAAGCAATCTTAATTTGGCATAACATTATTCTGTCTGTTACACACCTGCTTGTTCTCTGGACTATGAAAGAAAAACAGCAATTTTTCAACTATAATGATTCTCATCTTTTAAAATTAATATAGGTATTGAAATTAAAAATAAAACTCAGCTTTATGCCAACAGGATTTCAGATACGTCACAGAATAAAGCAAGGAATTCAGAATTATTTTTTTTTATTTTGAATTATTCCAAAACAGTTCTGTTAAAAAAAAAAAAAGCAAATGTGTTTTCTACAAGAAATCTTCTACAAAGGTTATTAAGATAACATGGAAATGAAGATACATTATGTAAAAACAAAGGAAGACCCAAAGCCAAATGGCAATTAGGTGTTGTTTTTTTTTAAATATATTTTAGTGATTTTTTACAGAGAGGAAGGGAGAGAGATAGAGAGTTAGAAACATCAATGAGAGAGAAACATTGATCAGCTGCCTCCTGCACATCTCCTACTGGGGATGTGCCCGCAACCCAGGTACATGCCCTTGACCGGAATCGAACCTGGGACCCTTCAGTCCACAGGCCGACGCTCTATCCACTGAGCCAAACCGGTTTCGGCGGCAATTAGGTTTAAGCATCTACATTTCTGGATATTAACTGGAGACAATTAATTAATTAATCTTGTTTAATGAACCTTAATTTTCCGTCTCTCATGCTTATCAATTTTTAAAGAATACATGAAGCCCAGCTGGTGTGCTCAGTGGTTGAGTATTGACCTATGAACCAGCAGGTCACAGTTCAATTCCCAGTTTGGACATACAGGAGGCAGTTGATCAATGATTCTCTCTCATCATTGATGTTTCTATTGCGCTCTCCCTCTCCCTTCTTTTCTCTAAAATCAACAAAAGTATTTTTTTTAAAAAAATACATGAAAAACTGAATAAAGAATGCGATTTAGATTGTTATAGTAATTTTTTAACTCATGATCAATCTGAGAATTATAAAATGAAGAACTAATACAAGTTCTGCATTCAACTCAACTATAAGGGCCAAAACCCAATAAAATTCATAGTAAAATGTTTGTGAAGAGGTGGGAAAATGAACTATCCTACCAAAAAAATCTAACCAGTTTATCACATACCATTTATCATGTTCTAGCAATTGGTTGCTAGATCTTTAATTGTCATAAATATTTATAACCAGGCCAATGTCCTCAGGCTTTTGATTCAGGTTTTGAATTGCCCTCTAAGTAATTAACTGCTAAAATTACCCATTTGTCTAAAATTGATATTATATGAAGAAACAAACCACTAGCTAATAGTGAATATTTATTTCAAAATGCCATATTGAGAATAGACACATTTTGTAGGCAATTAAAGTAGCAAAGTGATTCTAGAAATGTAGTTTAATTGGCAATTTTTCTTATGAGTTTATTCTAGTGCATACAAGAAATACACATAAAAAAAGATAAAACTTTATAGGTGTTTTGCTGGGACTTAGTACAAAATTTCCATAGATTATTCTATGCTTTACTATGAAATCACGAATTGCATGCTGTTCTGATTGTTCTTTCCCCCCCCCCCCCCATTCTTCAACGATACATGACCTTGATAATGCTTGAAATTTGACCTGATTCACACTAAAGAACAATCTCCTCAATTCTTGGGTGCTTGACATCCCATATTTTTTATAATGAACAAAGATATATGGAATATAAACAAAGATGTCCATTTTTAGAATTTAAGATAAATATTTAAAATGTCTCTATACATTGCCATGTGCATAGTGATAGAACTAAAAGTCAAAATTGCCAAATTTAGAAGCAAATAGATTTGCTCACTGTGTTTTCCTTCTGTTCACCATAATAAATATTCAGTATTTATTGAAATCCAATCATGTAATGAACTATGAACAACTTAGCTAAATACAATGCTTTGGAGTTATTAAAAGTTAACATTCTCTTTTAAAGATAATAGCTTATTTCACCTGCTTTTCACATCTCCTTAAATTTACAAAGAACCATTACAAGGTCTGATTTTTGCTCAACTGCTTTTTTTTTAAATTTAATTAATATGTAGCCCACCATTATGAACAGCTATCAACTCAGTAAATATTATCCTTATGTTCTTCATTTTGCATTCATAGATTTAAGCAACAATAAATATCACCGCATGACAAAAATATGCTAATACATCAAACAGAAATACCAGTGGGACACCTGTCACTATGTCATAGTCAGACTTCTTTGAGAATAATTTCACCTGCAGTGCAGATCCTAAATGTAACCCTGGAGGCGTGTATTGTCTCTAAGCGGACAAACAGTGAGGCAGAGTCAGTGCATAATTACGTGAGTGGCCTCCCATGGAAACAGACATGGAATAAGGGCCGTCTGCTTCCTTGCACTGCACTTCAGATGCCAAGACACAGGCATTAACAAGCCGCTGTCTATTTTTTAACGTCCCATGCCCACAGAGAAGGTGTAACATCTTCAATAGGAAAATGATGTTCAACCTCTGTGACTGAGTGCATATAAACTCGCAAATAATAAGCTAATTACAGTAATTGAATGTATTAATCATGCAATGTAGAGAAAAGAATGTTGGACAGAGATCTGTTTTTTATACAAAATGTGGCAGCTGAAATGGACAACTATTCTAGGATGCTAATCCTGGAATGGGCTTGGCTGCAGCAGAATCACTGAAAGAGACGTTTTTGCTTTTAATTATATCAACATTGAATGTTTAAACTATGATGATCATGGAAACGTTGTTTTCAGCTGGGGCATGTTTAGTATAAATACTTTCCTTTTTCCCTGCACAACAATTTGATTTTCGGGGTGTTAGCAATGATCTAGTTCTTTTGTTTATGGGTTTGTTTTCCTTTGTTTAGTTTTCTTTGTAGTTACCACCAATGCAACACCAACTCTTCTCCCCTCTTGTACATCTGCTTAAACACATCAGGTATTCTATCTAACAATTTCATCTTGGAAATCTCTCCCGGAGATTTCTGATGGCTCCAACTGGACTGATAGGCTCCCTCTCAGCCTGATGCATAACTATCACCCTGGGATTCTTCTCATCCTTGTCCTGAGGCTCTCGTTCACCCGTCTGCTGTGGTGGCCTGGTGACCTGGTTTCTTTGTCCTCTCTGCCTTGGCTTATGCTGTGTTAGTGGAGTACATGCTTATGTAGTGTCCTGGTAAAAAATGCAAGGTAGACAAACTTTCCAACTCCTTGAACATCTGAAAATAATTTTTTTACCCTCATTCTTCACTGATAATTTGTATAGAATACTAGGTTGAAAATAATTTATATCCAAATTTTCAAGCCACTGTACACTGCCATTTCTCTTCCAGTGTTGCTGTTGAAAAGCCTGTTGCTGCCCTAGCCTGTGTGGCTCAGTTGGTTAGAGTCATCCCAACCAAAGGATGCGGGTTCGATTCCCAACCAGGGCACATACCTAGGTTGTAGGTTCAACCCCTAGTCAAACTACTAGAGGCAACCAATCAATGTTTCTCTCTCAGATCAATGTTTCCTCTCTCTCTCTCTCTTTCTCTCTCTCTCTCTCTCTCTCTCTCTATCTCTCCCTCTCTCTCTCTTCCCCCCTTCTCTCTCCAATCAATAAGCATGTCCTCAGATGAGGATTTAAAAATGTCTATTGCGACTGTAATTATTGATCCTTTGTATCAAACCTGTTTTCTTTGTGTAGGACTTTTCTTTGAAACCAGTGTTCTGAAATTTTGCAGTAATGAACATTACTGTCAGTCTATTTTTGTTAATGTCATAAATAGCTAACTAATAGTAATAATAGGAAGAGAGCAATGGGGAGGCCAGACATTATAGCATGGCCATCGGGGCAGCTTTACCAGAGAGCTGTAGTTTCACACTTCCCAGGGAACCACGGGTCCATTCCCTGCAGATCACAGAGGAAAGGGACCAAATAAAGGGGAAGATGGGTGCATGCACAGTGAAGTCAGGGTGATGTTGGGAAGGTGCTTGTCTGTCAGTATAACCTGGGAACAAAGATAACTGGCTAAAGGAGCAGAGCCATTGCAAGCATGCAAAATCCTGACGAGTTAACTGCTAGTTATAATGCCCAGACAAAGAATTCTCTCTCTCTTGTTTGCTTGCTTTTGCACTTCTGCTTCTCTCTTGCTCCATGACCCACACTTGCCAGTGCGTTAGTCCACCATGATACCTTAGGCCATATGGATCCCACACGCAATGGACTGCAGCTGGGAACACAAGCTAAGCCAGCCAGATGCTAATCTGGACTGTGCTCTAATATGGAGCTAAGACTCTGGGCAGTGGCTTTAATTCTAGCTCCGCTGAAGACAAGATGGAACTATTTCCACGGTGGTATAGAGGGAGATGGGACCTTGGGAGGGAACTCTTTTAATGTTAAATCATCAACAAGCTTTCCATGATACCTCATTCTCCCACGGGGGCCTCAGGAAATTCTTGTTCCCACAGTACCCCAAGAACTCCAATTCCACTGGTAATATATGGGGATGCAGAGGGCACCCCACTGATAATATTTTCATTAAATGTTCTGTGGACCCTCTTAATCTTAAAATTCACATCCTCACATCGTGAAAAAGTATATTTTAATTATTATTACTTTAGTGATTCTCTCTCCTCTATTTTCTCTAATTATTTAGATGTTGGATATACTGCACTAGACATCTGGATTTATTGATACTTTCTCATTTTCCAGATTTATATTTTATGCTCTACTTTCTGGCAAATGTCTTCAACTTTATCTTTCATCCTTTTTTAATTTTTGTTGTTTTGGTTTCTGTCACATATTTTTAATTTCCAAAGCTACTTTTGTTCACTAAGTTCTTTGTAAAAATAACTTATTCTTGTTTTATAGATGTACTATTTTCTTTTACCTCTTTGAGAATATTAATTGTAATTTCCTTCAAAGTTTTATTTCCTATCTTTATCTGTCTAATCAATGCAAACAACTTTGCTTCATCCAATTTACTTCTTTGTCAACTAGGATCTTCACTGTAGTCTCCTAGATTCTATTCTTTAGGTCTGTACTCTTGGACTCATCAGATTCTCCAAAAAAAAAGATGTCTATAGTTTTCTGCCTTAATGCATGGGTCTGATGCCTGTTTTTTGAAGCAGTACAGGCTGTTCCTGTCTCTCATGCTCTCCTCTACCCCCTCTCACATGCCCAGCCCTGCTATACTCTGGGACACCCCTCTACAACCACCTCGCTGGCAGAGTGAGAGAGAGAGTAGAGGCCATAAGGCTGTGAGAGAGCAAAAGTCCAGGATTGCAGCAAGTGTACATGTCCTCCAGGCTGAGGGCTAAAGTCATGCAGGGCCACAGGGAAGTGAGGGGAGGCTGTGGGTGCTGGGAGGTAACCTGAGCTCTCAACCTTGGGTCTGCGCAAATGCCTATCTTTTCCTACGTCAGTGATTTTTAAAAATTTGATTCTGATTTTGGGAGATGATAATTTTACATTTATATATTTTAAAATATATACTTTTTTTATTTTTTTAAGCTTTTCAGGTGTCTCTGCTGTGAAGCCAAAGTAGATGACTAATGAGGTTTCTTGTACCCTTAAATATTCCAAGGACTAAGACTGTCCAGTGCATTTTGGTAAATCCTCAAGGAGCCAATATTTCAACAGCTCTGAGGAAAGAAATACCTATATATGTTCAACATATTTTGCTGCCTTTCAGTTGTTCAAAACAACCTAAGAAAAGGTAAGTCACATCATGCTCTTCTCAGAGGCAAAAACTGTTGGAAGGCATCAATCTTTGGCGACATTAAACAACTTCTGTATGGGAACAATTCCTGCTCAACATGACTAACATCTACACTCGCTTTTGGTGTTGCATCTAATTTCCTTGTCATTATTTTTATGTGGACTGTTCATCTCATTCCCCATTAAGTTTTTCACCCCAGCCTAGAAGCACCAACTCCTGCAGAAGCAAAGCTTATTTACTGTCACAGTACAACCTGTACTTGGAATAAGTAGCCAGTGTGAAGCTTTGAAGTATAATGAACAACCACGGGGTGAAAGAAAAGCTTACAAAACTAGATTGAGAGCAGTTGAAATACCATTTCAAGGAGTGAACTTACAAATGCTACAAAAATCACCAATGACACTGGCCAAAGGATTATGAACATGTAGATACTTTGTGGAATGACCTTTCTTTCTCTGTTTCACCAACAAAATGTTCCATCAATACTTGCCCCAAACTCATGACACACAAAAGGTGGGTGAAAAAACCCAGCATGCATAATAAAAAGCCAGTGATGTCATGTTATTTGAAAAGGTTCATTTAGCTCTTTAATCTCAGTCCAGTCACTGAATTTGGAAGTCGAGAAGTGAAGATTAACTTAGAGTAGCTGTTGATTTCCACTGAGGCTGTTAGTACCCTGGACTCCCAGAGCTGAAGGTCTCACTAACTGGGCTCTCTATATATTCCCAGGGTTAAAGTGTGAAACAGGGATAAGGAGGTATTGTATGATTGATTTTAAACCTCATCAACCCTAGGAAAAGGACCTTTAAGGTATATATGAGACAAATCGAGATGTGTAATTGTAAAAAAAATACGTTCATGCGATAGTAATGTTTATTAAATATGGGCAAGATTAATAAAACAAGTCTCTTCCATCGGTTAAAATTTCTTCCCCAATCTAACTACTAAAACTATGTCATTGTATACAGATTTTGAAGAAAAATGAATAGTCAAAAAAATTTTTTAACCAATAAAACAAAAACAAAACCAAAAGGAGGTATACAAAAGAAACTAACAAACTATAAGTACCATGTCAATTCTATTTAAAAAACAAGATTTGTGCCCAACTGGTGGCTCAGTGGTTGAGCATCGACCCATGCAACAGGAGGTCACTGGATCCATTCTCGGTCAGGGCACATGCCCAGGTTGTGGGCTCAATCCCCAGTAGAAGGCATGCAAGAGGTTGCTTATAGATGATGTTTCTCTCCCATCGACATTTATATCTCTCTATCCCTCTCATTTCCCCTCTAAATTTCAATAAAAACATTTTACAAATAAATAAAAACAAGCTTTTTCAGAGGTCTTATGTTTTAAAATTATACAACTTTACTGACCACCATAAAAACTCTCATTATTTTTAAAAAATATTTTTTATTAATTTCAGAGAGGAAAAGAGAGGGAAAGGGAGATAGAAACATCAATGATAAGAGAGAATCATTCACTGGCTGCCTCCTGCACAACCCCCCACTGGGGATCAAGCCCACAACCTGGGCATGTGCCTTGATTGGAATCAAACTTGGGACCCTTCAGTCTGCAGGCCGACACTTTATTCACTGAGACAAACCAGCTAGGGCAAAACTCTCATTATTAATGCCACACAAATTATTAAGCACATGCAACTTATTAAGAAAAAGAGAAACCCAATAAAAAATGGGCAATATATAAGAACAGGCAACTTATAAAAGCAGAATTACAAATGGCTAAGAAACTTAAGAAAAGATGGTCTTACAGCAGGTAAGAAAACACCCAACATAAAAGTCATTCCATTTTTACTCATCAGAATGGCAAAAATTAAAATGACTGGTTACAGTCAGTGCCAGTGAGAGTAGAGAAAACCAATTCTCCTCTAATTTACAACCTTATGGAAAAATGTTCCAATCAAATTCATTAAAAGTGAAATCATATCTCTTATTTAGTAAAGAGAACCCATCAGTTAGATATCAAAAGAAATAAGAGTTTAAAGGTTTATACTAACATTTACTCTAAAATCACTCATAACATTAACATTATGGAAACCAAAGATCTCTTTAGAAGAAACAGTTGGAAAGTGCTGATACTATGGACTAATATGCAGTTATTAGAAAAACTGAATTATATCATGTACCGATTTTAAAAAACATGCATGATATATTTTAAATTAAAAATAACAAAATAATATATGTATTATTTTTATAAAGCAAAAAATAAATACACAAAACTCATACCCACATCTATACCTCTACAAGCAAAGGGAAAAACACGTGTGTGTGCGCGTGCACACACACGTGTGCATACACACACACACACACACACACACACACACACACCACGTTCTGAAGAGTGGTATAGGCAATGCCTGGGAAGAAATTGAGACAATTCACTTCAGATACATCCATAGTACTCAGTCAATTCTCAGGATCATGAAATGTAGTCATCTGAATTACAAAACCTGAGCACATCGTTAAATGTTCAGCTACTAGTATAACTTGCTATCTTCTAACTCCCTAACATATGCCAAAAAGACTGTTCTGTTTTAAGCTTGCAATTTGGGGACAATTTCTTAATTGTGAGATAAAATCATAAAAATGTAGTTCTTTTGACACATAGCAATCCAATCTGTAGTAAAAGAAATGAAAGACAGCAGTAGGAATAGAACCACTTATATCTGTTTGTACATACAAATGAAAAGTATGCTCTGTGAACTCACCATAACACTGTTTGGAGTCATAATAATACTTCATATTGATGCTAAATAACTGGTACTTCAGTATGGGGTTCCAGGTAGAGCTACCTGAGCTTCCCCTCTACTAAAAACAGTGCTACCATAGGATTCCAGTGGATCTCACTCATTCCTGGCAAATGTTTCTTCATAAAGAAAAACATATGATAAGATCTAAACAATAATACTCCAGTGAAAATATGTAATGTTGAAGCAAGGTTTCCAACTACAAACAATGGCTGTGGTTCACTTTGATATTCTCTTTACATAAAAGTTTTTTAAAAAGGAAAAGTTATGGTAGAGACATCAGACTTTGGCTCAAAAGAATGCACATGAAGAATGCTAATACTTAGCTTAAAAAGATCTTTTCCTACCTTCACATTATCTGGATGCAGCCCCCCAGGGTGCTTGTCCATGTACTGACATAAATCAGTGTGCTGGAAGAAAAAAGGGAAAATGTATTAACATCCCTCTGGCTATAACATGATGAATCAATATTTTTCTACTTCAAAGTCACCATTACCTTCTGAAAAAGCAAATATAAGACAAGTGGGTGGATATTTTAGTTTACACAGCCCTGTGCTCCTCCAATCCCCATTTTTAAGCAAATTCAATCATTACCTTTACCTCTAGGCTCTGTATTATGTTAAATATATCTGTGCATTAGAAAAAATTCATGTCCATAATTTGTAAAGTGCCTCATTCCCTCCTCATTGAATATAAATCTTTCAACTAAGAAAAAAAAATCCAAAAACTAAAACTAAATACTTTAACTTAAAAAAACTGAACTATAACACACAAATAACCAATCCATTTACACTCTCAATTATCTTGTATTTTTCAAATGCAAATGTAGGCTATGATTACTTTGTGTGAAATGAAAAGACTACAATTAGACAAAGTAAAATTACTTTGGATTTGTTCAAATTTCTCTTAGATATATTCAATAAAAAATAACTTTCAGGTTTCTAAAACTCCTGAACATATTTCAAAAAATATATACCTAATAAAATAGAAATACTTTCAAAGTTATAAATTAAAACAAAAATATATACCCAAGTAGAACAAAAAAATCCCTAGAAACATGCTATTATTCTTTTAAATAACCAAGCTTGATTTGCCTGGAATTATATATATTTTTCTTAATACTTTTTCTATTTAAGCACTACAAAAAGTTTTGAAAAAACATGTAAAGTTGCTATTCAAATTTTTCTCATCTTATTGAAAGATAGCATAAAATTTATAAAATTTAGTCATTCTGTAAAAGCCACTAAACATGAGTCTTTGAGTTCCATTTTCAGGAGTCAATTATTGAGAAATCATGAGTTTTATGATATATTCAAGAACCTTGCTGTAGCCATGGTGACAACTGTTCAGATTCCTTTACTGAGTTTTGATTCCATGGCAGGTGGTGATTGATGAAGCTAGAGAGCAGAATTTTGCATTCATTCACTACTCACCACGCGCTCCTTGAGCCCATGTTATGTCCCAGGCACTACACAGTCACTAAGGACACATAAAGTGGCCAATTGAGGGCAAAGGGAAAGAAAATGGGACAGAAGAAACACTCTTAGATATGATCTGAGACAGTATTGCCTTTATTTTGGACCACGCTGTGTTTAACTTCTAAATCAAAGGCAAATTCCATGATGACAGAAACTGTGTTTAATTTGGGAATTACTGTATCTCTGCTCCAGGGAAAATGTCAGACACAGAGAAGAACTGAGTATATACAGGTGGAAATAGTTTTACAGACAGGGTAGCTCATTAAAATGACCCTAAAATATAATTATGATGGGTTCCATGGATTTTTTTTCCTGATGATATAAAGGTTTTATATCATGTAGTTAACAAACTGAGGAAGGAATGCTCTACTCCAAACTGCCACTTTGTAACTCCATATAATTAATTTCTCTGTCCTTTAAAATAGGAATAACATCTCCATTGAAAGAGTTTGGAAGAACAAATAAATAGTACATAAGAAAGTACTTTCACCTATAACAGGATATACAAAAATAAGGTTATTATGTATGAGAGTGGTCATTATATAATAAGATCCCCAAGAAAAAGAACTATATCTAACTTATCGCTTCTCACACATAACATAGTAAATAGAAAGTACATCCAATCATATCAATTATTATATATATATGACATGCTAAAATTATTAAAAATATAAAAATTCAGTTTACAAAAAAAAGAAAATAATATTCACATTGTTTTCAAGATACAAACTAAGAATAACAACAGAAATTAAAGAAACATTTCCTACTATATATTTATATTATTTATATTCATGTTAGTTATGTCAGTACTTATCAATAAAAAATCAGCATATAAACATAAATATTAGATAAATAGAATTAAAGGACAATTTAGTAAACATTAATACATTAAACAGCATGACATGACAATATAAAACAAAATATGATTAGAAGAAGAAGAAGAAGAGGAGGAGGAGGAGGAGGAGGAGGAGGAAGAGAAGGAGGAGACTGCCTGGCCCGCATCGCTCAGTGGTTGAGCATCGACCTATGAACCAGGAGGTTATGGTTTGATTCCCTCAAGTCTAAGTTATGGCTCGATCCCCAGTGGGAGTCATGCAGGAGGTAGCTGATCCTGATTCTCTCTCATCATTGATGTTTCTCTCTCCCTCTCCCTTCCTCTCTGAAAACAATAAAAACATATTTAAAAAAATAAAACTATAAAGAAAGAAGCCTATCAGAAATTGGGGCAGGGGGATTCCTGATGCTCAAGGCACAGGTGATGTCCTTCTGAGCCAATGCCCAGTGGCATTAGCATCAATTGCAGGAAGGAGGCTTCTTCAGAAATGAGATCTTGGGAAATTTAATAAAGACTTTTCCAAACTTTTAAAATGTTTTAATTCATATTTACTTAAATGTATGGCATGAAAATGTGTGTGTGTGCATACACATCACAAGCATACACACATGGCTGTCCTTAGCTGTGTAACCTGGGGCACATTATATCAGCTCTGTATATCAGTATTTTTATCTAATGAGGATAACCCTAATACAGCTAATGAAATGGATACTATGAAAATTAATGAGTAAATATTCAGAATGTTTTTAGAACACTGCCCAATGCCTGGTAGATGCTATTGATGATAATGATGATGATGATGATGATAATGATGATTTTCTGCGGTGTGTTTGGAGCAGGAAGGGATATTTGGAAGGATTGCAATTAAAAATCAAATGATAAATACAGCCAGGAAACTGGAGCTCCTAGGTGTAGCATTTCATCCTTTATGTTTTCCTGTCTGCATGCCCAGCCATTCTCACTCACACTCCACTGCTCTCTGTACACAACCACTGAAGCTACATCTCCAAATACACTATTAACCTCCAATTGCTCCGTGTGATTAGGTGTAAGAATTCAGAGAATCTCAGATGGAGGAAGAGACGAGGTAGTACAAGGTCCCATTTTACACCCTAGCACATTTCTGTTCTACCTGCATTAACAGCTGTTTCTTTTTTCTCTCTTTTTAAATACACAGCACTACATTTGAAACTGCATTAAATGTGCCAAAATTACAAATTTTTATAACATTTCCTTCTTTTTAACATCTCTTTTTAATACAAATGGATTATGTACCCCTTATCATTTGCTCTGGTCCATAAACAGAACTAAACAATAATGCTAGAAGGTACCTTGTCATTCCATTTTTTTTTAAAGTCATCCTGTGTAGAATCACTATCCTCTGATGATGTGTGAATCATCTCAGTTCTATCTGGCTTGTTCTCTGGCTATTTCTTGTTTTAATAATAAAAGGGGCACCGTTAGACTAGCAGCCTGGTGGCTGCAGATCACACACAATCACTCTTTGCCCTTCAATCTCTATCTTGGCTCTTGGCTAACATTTCCTCTTTCCCTCACTGCATTATGTCGCACCTCACCTTCCCACACCTCCAATCCTATTCACTCCATCACTGCTGCTGTTCTTCAGGGCAATGTGTTTAGAAGTGCTCGTGTCTGACAGGAGTTTACCTGAATGCCTGAGAACACCTCATCAATCTCCCATGAAGTGGGTGGTTTCAAATGAAGCCATCAAGTATGGCTAGGCTTACAAATGACGTGGAAGGCAGACTGAGAGCAGAAAGGGGCTGCAAAGGCTCAAACCCCACACCAGTGTATCCTTATTTCAAAATCAGGCTCCTCTTTCCTTGTTGTTGATGACCCATCAGATAGTAATTATTTGGTTATTTACATATGTGCAGGAGTGATTCTAGGGGAAGCAATTTGAGGAACATAGCTGCAATCCTAATGGCCTGAACAGAAATATTCTCTGTGAAGAAGTTTGCCGCATTTATAATTTGGGTTTCCCCATATTGATCTGATAACTCTGTGGCTGGATCAATACAGATGACAGGAGAGAAATCTCCTTTTGTAAAAAAGGCAGGATACAGAAAGACCACAGAAAATCGAACAGACTTTTTACTCACAAGCACTTTCACACAGTAGTCTCAGTTAATTTCAATCATCTGTGGAGCTGAGAGCCAAGAGCCACATGACGGATAGTACACAGCCATGAGACTTAAAAGAAAGGACATGAAAGAACATTCCAATGATAAATTATGAATATAATGACTGAGTGGAGAACAGCCCTCTAAAAGAGCATTGGGAAAGAGAGGCCAGCCAAAGACAAAGATGAGGAACAAGCTGGACTAGAACATTCATTTCTTCATGTTTTCCCACTCTCCATCTCTTACCCTTTCTGAAATTCACTTTGGACAGGGGAAAGAAGCAACATCCCTCCACTGAAAGCCACCAGTAAAAAGGCTCTCTGAAGACCACAAACTCACACAAGACCTTGGGGTTGAAATTTACCCATACGTTTTCCAGGGCAGAAACAGTTATGTCAATTGTTAAGTAGGTTTAGCCATTCAGTAGGTGCTTGTAGTATCCATGCAGTGAGGTTTTCCAATGGTTGATCTTTCATAGGATCAAACCCACTATTCAAGAGATACCAAGATCCTCAAAGAAGTTATGCTTTTGCGTTAGTGTAATCGGAATCCAAGTTCGGCTGTCTGCTGCCACAAAACCCAAAATCGAGAGGCAGATGCAAAAGAAAGGGGTTTGTTCAACTGCCAAACACTTGAGAAGATGGGGGACTCTTGTCACAAAGCCCAGCTCCCCATCACAGTGCGGGCAGAGGTTTTTATAGGGAGGGAGAGGGAAAGTAAAACAAAGAATCAAGGGGAGGCGGTTGAAAAGTCCTCTCTGGGCAGGCCAGCACAGTCCTTTCCAATATTTAAAACTGGTCAAATGATGGTCTGATGTGCTTATCTCAGTCTTTTTTTATCCTGTTTCTACCTCATCCTGATTCTATGTTTGAAGGTCAGCAGATCTCCTGGAACTGGGATGACTGAAGATCGGAGTCTGCACCTTCTGAAGTTAGTTCCTAGGATTCTTATACAAACACTAGAGGCTCGATGCACGAAATTCGTGCAAGGGACTCGGCCCTCTCAGCTGTGACAGCTTGCCTCAACCCTTGCAGCCCCGGTTTCATCCTGAAGGTCGTCCAGAAGGACGTCTGGAAGATAGTTTGGCTGTCGGTCTAATTAGCATATTATGCTTTTATTATTATAGATGCTGTTTATCTACAAGTGACATATGTCACAGTCAGCATTTACAGAAACAATGTCAAAAAGAATGGTGGGGTTATAATTCTCCACTGTCTCATTAAGCAGCAATCCACATGAAGCCCCTTCCCCAAAACATGCACTTGTTTCCATTCTCCTTTAATGTGAAGCACGGTGTCCACAATATTTGTCAGCTAATATTGAGATTCTTCAGAAGCATTGCCAAAATATGACATTGAAAATAGCACAGCTCTATTTTTAGAATCTATGCTAAAAAAAAAAAATCCTCCTGAGGATAACCACCAGAAACCCTCACTTTGAAGTTATGTTTAACATAGCCTCACATCCTTTACTTCTGTGCCATTTAGTTTTCCATTTTGCCAGCACGAGTCAATATATTCAAGTGTGGTATAATTTTTATAACATTAAAAAAAATAACTGCTTTACAACAGTAAGACTATGGAAAGAGTCCAGAAAATAAAATTAATTCTGAACTTCTTTCTTAAAGGATAGGCTTATGTTATGTTTAAATACCAAGGTTCAGTTATACTTTTATTTTGAAATAAATGAAAACTTATTTTTACAAAACAAAACAAAAATTAAGTGGAACCATGTGATTAAAAAATATGGGAAATGTTAAGAACTAGTTGATAACATGTGCAAATTGGAAGCATAAGAATCTAGAGCCCTCTTTTCAACTCATTTTTTTGTTTAAGAAGTTCCCTAGTCCTCATCCCAGTTTGATTGTAGACACTCCTATCTTCTTCAGGTAAGTAACCCTATTATAATGAACCTTTAAATAGTGCTCTGACTGGTAAAAAAAAAAATCAAGAAATTTGCAAATTTCTAAAAGACAAGAGCAATTATTGCCACTCTTCAGTGGTACTGTATATGGCCCCAAAATTAATGACAACAACAGCAGTGACCATGGAAACATGTATAGCAAATGTGATGTCTACTGTTACTGGCTAATGTCACCTTCATTATCGTAGTCCTAGGTTTGTAACATGCCACACGCATTCTAAATAGAATCATACTTGAAGGGTAGTTATGAACTTTGGTAGAACTCACTATCGTTTTAGCATTTAATCTATTTCACCTAAAGCTCATTAAAGTCATGTAATGCACTGGGGAATAGTTGCTGCCAGAGGCAACTGAAGAAAACTTATAGAAGTTGAGCCCTCCTTTCTTCTACAGTAATCAATGCCATTTTCCTCTAGCTATAATCTTCGTTTTAATCAGCTTATACTGTTGTAAGAATTAATACATCAAATTACTGAGCAGTTAGTTCCAAACTGCTCTCATATGAAGTCCACAGGTTTAAATTGATTTTGAAATCGCATTCTTTTACATTAAGCTTTGTAGTACTCATCTATTTCATTCCCAAATTATAATTGATGAAACTTAACGCTATGAGATCCAACATGTGAGCATCATTCATTAGTGAGAAAAAGATGAAAAGAAACATTAATCAACTTTCCTTTAAGACAAAATCAAAGCCAATCAAGATGCTTTAGAGAGGAAGTTTGCACCCACTATGTATCAAACGGGTCTGTTTTTACAACAGTGGTTACAAAAATAAAACTTTGCCGTATTCTATCAAGTGTTATTTAGGCTTTATGCTAATGCATTGAAATCCCTTACCTTTAAAGACAAAAAATAAGACATTCATGAACAAGTACAAAAATGCTATCTCTTCCTTCTGAAGTAGAAATTCTAATGACAACTGGATTGCTGTGCCTCATGATGCTCATAGGACATGGTATGACAATAGAGAGAATAAGGTCTTCCAATTTATGCCATCATCACCCAAAAAATATGTTCTCCAATGGAATATTCTCACATATTCCACCATTCCTGAGCAGATTTACTTTATATATTACAAAGCCTTTTTCTGAGTTGTTTTATTTTTATCTGGTGTTAAACCACTTAGGAAATGTTTGACATTCTACCAGTAAACCACACACATATTCCCTGGGGAGGGCAAGGGTGCTTAACATACACAAAACTCCTGCCATGGCAATCACAGTCCTGTGTTTTATCCCTATTTAAATTATTATTATTTAAGTATAATATATCCTCCTTCTTTTGGGTCACAATAAACCTATATGTGACTTAGCTCTCCCATAATTCTGCCTAATTGGTTTCAGATGTCAATTCTGAATCCAAACTGCATGGGCAGCCTGGGGCTGGTGACTGGACAGAAAGCATTTCCAACCACATGTCCATCATGCAAAACCAGCCACCTGAAAGACCTTTTCCATTAAAACAGAAAGCCTTACTATTTGGCTCCTGGCAACGGCATCGGGGTAGACAGATTGTATAGTTGTACTGTGGCAGTAGGACTGTTGTGAGCCATTCTTCTCTGATCAAAACAATGCAGACATTCACGCTCCACTAGTTCAAGTGTCTGAAGCATTTCAATATCACAGGGGCTAATTCATAAACTTAACACATATCTATATCTATATAAGTTATTTACTTTATCAAACTTCTAGGAGATATAAATGATGTTCCTTTATAACATTAAATGCAAAGTATAGATTTAGAAAGTGTTAAGAATTTTAGGAAGATCTCAAGAATTAGAACGCTGTAGTTCTTCAAAACCAGACGCTATTCCTGCATTGAAAAGAATGGGTAAAAAGTGCTCTCGTGAAACAGTGGAGGAAAGAGCCAGCCACTATGGTTTCTATGCCCTCTGGCAAACCATTCGCAAGCCTAACCATATAATAAATTTTAAGAGTCAAATAGCCGCTTTAAAAAGATGTTCATGCTATTTTGAAGCCAGGTGGAATGTTGAAAGGAAAAATAAGAGGCCAATGGGTATAAAGAATGGAATGCTCTGATCAGCCAGCATCCTCAAGAATTTGGGGGCAGGAGGAGGGTTATAAAGTGAGCCATGTAAAAATTTTTGGAGTCAAAGCATGTGATGGGGAAAAAAAATAAAAGAACTGGAATAGTTCACAGGAAAACTTTAACTCCAAAAATACCTTCTGGAATTGCCCTATTAGAAATATGGAAGATCCAAAATTATAGGGTACAAACAACATGAGCAAAATAACTTAGAAGCAGAGAACTAACGTGGAAGAGAGGAGAAAGAGGAGCAATAATGAGGGGAAAGGAAGATAGAGAAATCAAATGTGGCCATTCTGGAATAACTTTTGCTGAACAGAAAGTAGAATAGCCCTAACCGGTTTGGCTCAGTGGATAGAGGGTAGGCCTGTGGACTGAAAAGTCCCAGGTTCGATTCCGGTCAAGGGCATGTACCTTGGTTGCAGGCACATCCCCAGTAGGAGGTGTGCAGGATGCAGCTGATTGATGTTTCTCTCTCATTGATGTTTCTAACTCTCTGTCCCTCTCCCTTCCTTTCTGTAAAAAATCAACAAAATATATTTTTTTTTAAAAAGAAAGTAGAATAGAGGAGCCTTTTTTATCATCTTGCTTCTAAAGGGTAAGAGTAGGACCCAGTTAGGGACCAATCATACCAGATGCGTGGCTTAGAACTTTATGAATTATACTATAATGAGGTTCAGGCTTAGAACTTTATGAATTATACTATAATGAGGTTCAGGTACATGTTTTTCTAATTTTGAAAATAGTAATTCTGGAACCTGATCATAACAAAAGAAGTAAACAATTATAGTTTGCTAATTTGTCACCCATCTTTTTTTGGCATACAAACTGAAAATCAATTTCTTTCCAAACCCTTATAATGAAGTATTATAAAATATATGAAAATAGCCCTGACTGGTTTGGCTCAGTGGACAGAGCGTCGGCCTGTGGACTGAAAGGTCCCAGGTTCGATTCCGGTCGGGGGCATGTACCTGGGTTGCAGGCACACCCCCGTAGGAGGTGTGCAGGAGGCAGCTGATCGATGTTTCTCTCTCATCGATGTTTCTGACTCTCTATCCCTCTCCCTTCCTCTCTGTAAAAAATCAATAAAATATATTTTTAAAAAGTTTAAAAAAATATATGAAAATACATAAAAAGCATATAATATTTAGGTGCTTATTGGTGACTCTAAGAGAAATAAGAATGATAATCAAATAAATGAGAATATCACTCTTCCTCTTCTTACCTAAAATGAAACATTTATAACTTGTGTTCATATCACTGGACCTAGTAGTAATAATTTTAGGAGGTTTTTGTCCCCCCAAGGAAATACAGAGGGATGTATTAGAAGTAATGTTATTAATATTTTACAATGCTAAATACTTTAATTTTTTAGCTTGGTTATGAATATCTGATTATTTATGGGATCAGGGTGTAGACCACAGACTCCAAAATGGGATAAAGAACTCTTTAATTGGAACAACAGTTTGAAAAATAAATTTATATTGCAAATGCAGAGCTCATGTAAATCTCTCTGGCTTTTGGGAGTTCACAGAGCATAAAATGACAAAGTTTTCAGAAAAGTCCTGGCAAAACAGTGAAATATATAAAATGTCTGCTTGTTGTACTTGTTTAAAAAGACCATTTATACCATTATCCTTGTGATGCACATGAAGAAGAAGCATATTTATGCAAGTTCTCTGCTTTAAAAAATATTTTGCCATTATTTCAATATAGTACATAACAAGGCAAAAGTAATTTATGTTTCTCAAACTCAATGAATACAAGGATTACACCAACATTATTTTTTAATGCAAGTTTTTACCTACAGAGTGTGATGCTCTGAAGCGCAAGAAATTGAGGAGCAGTGAAACATGTTAAGAATCCACAAATATTGTTAAAAGTTTTGTTTCAAGTAGCTCTTTTAATAATAAAGAATAAAAAGACCTCAGATCAGATGGCAATAAAACAAAACTCATGATGTTTTTATTGAGTGTTGCCGAAAGTTAAAACGGAGTAAAAATTCCAAAGTATTTCTTTTTCAGGATCTATCACCAAATGTCAAATTACTGATTTCTCTGTCATAAAAAAATTTATCAGAAATCAAATCATCACTCTTTTTCGTCCCTTTTGCTACCAGCTTTGCTGAAATCGTGGAGGAAGAAAATGTGCTTAACTACTTGCTAGGCATGAGTAGAAAATTTAAAATACCTTGGAAAAAAGAACTCTTTTATTTTTGTCCTCAATCATTAGATATTTGCAAACTTGCCAAGATAATAACTTTTGCAGGGACTTGACATATTTGGCATATAGAACTGATGTTCTGAATATGAATCCAGAAACTTCAAGAAGCAAAGACCAACATTATTGCTCCTCGTGATATGTTTTAAGCTTCTATGCCAAAATCTAGTTATGTATTTAGTGAATCAGAGCTAAAAATATCTTTTCATGTTTTTTAAATTAGTGCAATTTGCCATTAAAAGGTTACTGAAAAAGTTTTCAAGAGAAAGAATAAAATTTCACCAAGTCTGTCGAGGATGAATTCGGGTAGTGCTTTTCTGATGCTGTGGTTGAAAATACCATTTGAAAGTCAGTCTTAGAAAAATTTAGAAGTTACTGGTGCTCAGATTTGAAATAATTATAAAATTGTTTTTCACTGGAGAATTTGGGGCAAAATATCTGAATATTTACTTAAAAATAAATTAGTAGATCTGGCATGTAATTATCATAATCAATATATGAAGCTGGTTGTAATAATTTTTATTAGGAACAACGTAGCAGAAACCATACTTGACATGGAAAGTGACCACATAGATGCCTGACTCTTGACACTATGATAGAAAAGCTTGTGGGATGCAAGCTGACTCAGTGTCTGCATTTATCAAACATGTGGATTTTCATGTTAAAAGCCAGAATTGAGTATCTAATAAAATCTTTTAAAATCAGCATTATTTGAATTTGTTTTATTAAAATTTTTAAATTTATCAAAGATTTAAAATGATATCAAAGCATGGGATTTTTATATTAATACAAAAGGTGCATGCATTTTAAAATGTGGCTAATTACTGATACATAACTACATTTATTGATTTGAAATAATGGTAGCATTAACTTCTGTTAGTATAAAACGTTAAGAAAACAGCATATGTAGTATGTGAATATAGCATACATGTAAATACACATATAAACAAACATATAACATGCATGTGAGTTTGAGTCATAAAGGAAGATAACACATGGTAACAGTGGCTTTCTCTTGGGTGCCTGGGTAATACATTTTGGGGGATATATCAATCAGGATTGGGATCTATCAGTCAATCTTCCTGCAGATGTTGGGATCTGAATATTAGGGAATAATAATAGTTTTCTATAGTAAGCAAATCATACTCATCTTTTTCACTAATAATATATAGTAAGAATATTAGATGACATATATGAATATATTTTCATTAAATTTTAATAGGACATTTTGTCAAGAATTTAATAACTTCAAAAGGATGCTACAATTTTATGAATTCAATTACTGCTAATCAAAGTTAACTTTTTTAGAAATTCTTGCTAAACCATATTATTTCTTTTCCACTCTGAACTCAACTATTTTTTTCTAGTATAATATCTGGTATACTTGGACACTTAGGCCAGAACCCCATATTCTAACAGTACCTTCCCTGAAACAAAGCAAGTCCTTGTTAAATTAAAGGGTGAGACTGTATTTTTAAATTAATCTTCATGACAGCGTGTCATCAGGTGGGCTCTCCAGATGGAGTCTGGGGTACAATATGCTGATTATGTAGAAGGATACAATATGTTTATTAGATGAAAGGAAGGAGAAGGAAGCAGGATTGAACAAAGAAAGTCCAACTGCAAGCAGGCCAGTAACGCCGTGCCACCTTGCTTGGGCAGACATGAGCTGGCCTTTGTACCCCTACCTCACACAGTCACCAGATACAGGACACTTGAGGAAAGGCTTGACCTCATTCAAAATCAGTCTCTGGCCCTGCCAGCGTGGCTCAGTGGTTGATCATCGACCTATAAACCAGGAGGTCATGGTTCGTTGCATGCTTGGTCCTCAGTGTGGGGCCTGCAGGAGGCAGCCAATCAATGATTCTCTATCATTTATGTTTCTATCTCTCTTTCCCTCTCCCTTCCTCTCTGAGATCAATAAAAAAATATTTTTTAAAAAATCAGTCTCTGCAGCTGAGACAGACCCTGGGATTGCTGACAACTGCAAGCACTGTGGTGCCCATATTTCCTGTAGTTAGGTAGCAAGTGCTTCTTTAAAGGAGGGGAATAGTCCCCATATTTTTTTGTCACAATATGTAACAATGCTTTAATAGAAATCTTGAAAAGTGATCTACACTCATCACACACACACACACACACACACACACACACACACACACAGAATATGGCATCAATTCTGTGGAAATAACTATATCAATTTGGCAAAGATTTACAGAGTTCTCCCTCTAATTGTACTATGAGGAACACCAGATGAGAAACCCAGCCCCTGCCCTCAGGGAGACGAGCTTCCTATTCATCTTACACAAAAGGCATGATGACAGAAGAGAGTGACATCTTGACCTTTAACCCTTTACAACATACCACTCAGTTCATGGTATTTTTACTCAGGTGAAATCTGATTACATAAAAAAATTTCTTAGTCTTTTCTTTTCTTCTAATAAATATTTTGTTGTTAATCATCTCTCTGCTTCCTCTTTCCCTCAGCATTGTTGACTTTCTATCTTGTTAGAATTAGATATCTTTCCTCAATATATTTCCAAAAATTCTAGTTAAGATACTCAACATTCTGCCTTTCCTTGTTGATTCTAACTTCCTTATTCAAGTAAAAAAAAAAAAAAGGTTAAGAGCCCTGGCCAGTGTGGTTCAATTGATTGAGCACCATCCTGTGCACCAAGTGGTTCGATTCCTGGTCAGAGCATATACCCAGTTGGCAAGTTCCATCCCCAGTTGGGATACGTATCGGAAGCAATCAATCAATGTCTCTCTCTCACATTGATGTTTCTCTCTCTCTCTCTCTCTCTCCCTCTCCCTCTTGTTTCCTCTATAATCACATAAAAACATATGGGAAAAAAAGGATACAGAGGACAAAAGAGAACCAGTTTTATGTTCCAAATGTCCCTGATAATGGTCGAAATGAAAGCCAATAACTGAGATCCAAAGCTTTAAAACGAAGATCACATATTCAACAACAAAAAAGGGAAAAACCAGAAGATGGAAAATTCTTACTTAGCAAATAACTGCCATGACAAATTCGTTTTTCTGTCCCTGAATTATAAAATAGAAATGAGGCATGAGCATCTGTTAGGGATTTGTACCTGGACTTGTATCTGCCAGTGAGAAAGGAGCAAATTACTCACTTGAAGTTTGATGTTAATGTAAAACACTAAGTTCATTTTCTTAAAATGAGGTTTCCAATCATATACAGCACTCAAAAAACACAATGAGCCTGCAAAATGAGCAATTTATACCTTCTTAGTACTTAAGTTTTAAAATCAGAACTTCAGCATTGTTTATTTCCTTATATACACCCTTACACTGTAAAAATGTTCTTGTTGGCTTTAAAATACTCTCAAATGTATGATGTGCCTTTCTACAGTGTATTGACATCCCACAATCATCATAACAAATTATAACAACAAAAAAACAGCTAAAAGACCATAACAAGCATAAATATTTTCCATCAAGTCAGGACACTAATAAAGGCATGCTCACATTTTGGACATTGCACGTGTGCCTAAAAGTTTACTGATGGAACCATAATCTAGCAACAGTTAATTCAAACATCTTCAGTTCCAATAGCCTTGTCACATTTGATAAATTCTGGCAATTGATAAATAGCAGAGATTTATATGCTTCACAACCATTAAAGTGAAAAGGTATCTAATCACACAGTAGCATACACAATGACAAGCTCAAGCATTTGTCATCCTTAAACGTATTAAGAATGGATGAAATTCCAAGGGAAATATGGCAAACTGAACACATGCACTCTCTTTAATCCCCACTCACCAAAATTCAGAAGTGCCAAAAGAGATAGCAAGTTTAGCATCACAAAACACACACGACATGGATTATTAACCTGGCAGAGGGCAAAGCCTAGACACGGCTCTATATGCACAACAGCAAAAGGCTCAGGGGTTGGTGGCACCAGGATGTGGGAATGAGTATAAGGTCTACATGAAGAGATCTAAAGTATGAATATTGGCTGAAAGTCTTTTCTGTCGCTATTCAATACTTGGATCTCTTCCCAACCTGCTTACATAGATAACTGCTCTCCAAAACCCAGAAAGTATAAAACAGAGAATGTCTGAATTAGGAAACCCAACCAGTTAGGGACAAGGATTACCATCCTAAAACAGAGGATTGTGTGGGGTCCTAGCCCCCCATTCTACTTCCAGAGACTGTGGGCTAGGCCTCTGCGTCCAGGTGGGGATTTAGAAGAACCTTCATGGGGATGTCACTGCACCGCGGGAAAGATGGACACTGATATCAAGAGTTTCCCAACAAAATGGCGTAGTCAGTTTTCATGGTGAAATTCATGGTGAACAGCCACTCCACACACGTGAAGCTCCCAATCAGGTTGTTACCATATGACTTTCAAGTCTGACTAGACAGCCAAGAACCACAGCTATAAAAAACCACAGCCTATAATATTAAAGACAGAGACCAAAGCAAACAGAAAGAAAAAAATAATAACTTGGTTGAAACAAGGAATATACTGTTAGAAAAGCCTCAAAAAGACTATTAATAATTCCAGTGAGTTAAGGAAAGACATTCTAACCTTGAAACAAGAAAAGAATATTATAAAATGGAGTATTTTGAGCCCTGGCTGATGTGCCTCAGTTGGCTGGAGTGTCATCCCATGCACCAGAGGGTCATGGGTTCAATTCCTGGGTCAGGGCATGTATGAGAGGCAATCAACTTATGTTTTCCTCTCACAGATATTTCTCTCTCTCTCCCTCTCCCATTCCCTCTCTCTAAAATCAATAAAAACATGTCCTCAGATAAGGATTAAAAGATAGATAGATAGATAGATAGATAGATAGATAGATAGATAGATAGAAATATTTTTATAACAAAAGGGTATCTTGGAATTAATAATAGTGAAATGTAAAGACTTTAATAGAATAGATGAAAAGCAAAGTTGAGAAAATGCCCCTTAACATTGAGCTAAAGCAAAATATAATTAGAAAATAAGAGACAAAACACAAGAAAATGAGAAGAGCAATCCAGGAGTTCCAACTTTTACATAATAAAAGATCTAAAGAAAAAGGAGATAATGAAGGGAGGGAATCATAACAAAATAATTTAAGATAATTTTTTGGAACAGAAGAACATACGCACAATAAAGATGTTCAACATGATTAGTCATGAAGGAAATGTGAAACAAATGACAATGAGAAACCACTGAACACTCACTGTAATAAAAAAGACAGACAATAACAAGTATTGGCAAGGGTATGGAAAAACTGAAACCCTACACACTGCTGGTTAGATTGTAAAATGGTACATACACTTTAGAAAGCAGACTGACAGTCCCTCAAAACTTAGAGAGAGTTATCTGATGACTCAGCACTTCTACTATTTTGTGTGTGTGTGTGTGTGTGTAATGCTTGTACTTAAATGTTCATAGCAGCACTATTTGCAACAGCCCAAAGGTATATCAACAACCCAAATGTATATCAACCCAAATGTATATCAACTGATAAATGGATAAACAAATGTTATACATCCACTAGAGGCCCAGTGCACAAAATACACGCACGGGTAGGGTCCCTAGTGGCTGCTGGCTGCTGGCTGGGGCCTTCCTTCATTACGCCACCCCCTGGTGGTCAGCGCACATCATAGCAAGCGATCAAACTCCCAGTCAGTCGAACTCCCGAGGGGACACTTTGCATATTAGGCTTTTATATATATAGCTACCATGGAAAAGAATAAAGTACTGATACATGCTATAACATGGATAAGTTTAAAAAACATGCTAAGTGAAAGAAACTTATCAGAAAAGTCACATGTTAATGGTTCCATTTATATGAAATGTCCAGGCAAATCTGTAGAGACATAAAATAGACTGAGTGGTTGCTAAGGTTTAGAAGGGTAGAGAATTTGAAGTGACTGCTAATGGGTATGGGACTTCTGTTTAAGATCATGAAATTTTCTAAAATTAGGTAGCAATAATAGTCCCAAAACTCTGTGACAATACTAAAACCCACTGAATTATACACTTTAAAAGAGTAAATTTTGCTTTGTGGATTGTATCTCAATAAAATGGTTATATTTTTTAAAAAGGTTGGAAAGACATGGGTTTCCAAATTGAAAAGGTACACCCAATGAAAATAAATTTGCATGTTGATCTATTTCTTGCTTCATCATGAAATTTCAGAACTCTGGAAAGAGGAGTATTTTAAACAGAAATAGTAGAAACTAGACAATGGAGCAATGCCAATGAAATTCTAATGGAATTGTTTACAACCAAGAATTCTATAACTAGCCAAAATGTCAATCAAACATGAGTATAAACGATATTTTCAGAAATGCAATGTCTCAAAAGAAAAAGAAATCACCCACATACTCTTTCCCGAGAAGCTATTAGAAAGTCGGTCCCCCTCAAAATAAAACAACTTGAGATGGAGGGAAAAAAAAGAGCCCCAGCCCAGAAGAGAGGGGAGGGCATCCCAGGAAATCAGTAAAGGGAGATGAACCAGGCAGAGGCTTGGTTTGGGGAGGCCTTGAATTACAGACAGAAATAAAAAATGGGAAACTATTATTAATTTCAAGGAAACGAAAGCTGAACTGAAGGAGTAAAGTGATCACAATATACTATAGACCTCAACCACAATCAAGATTTATATCGACATAATGCAAATACTAGGTGTACCAGTTAATAACGCGGATGAAAAAAAAGAGTCCATTAAATTCCCGTTTTCCACTGTAGGAATCAATGGATGATGTCAAATAATCAAAAAGTGGCAATAAAAGAAAGTCTTGCTAGATATTCAGAGGAAAATCCTAAAGAATTAGCTAAAAGAGTTGGAAGTAAAAACTGCTGTTTTTCATAACAAACCATAGAACTAATTAAATTTATATTAATGTGATTCATAACTTGCACCAAATCAACAATCACAGTAACAAAAATGAATGAATGATTTAAAACTGAAGTGGGTTTCATATCCCTTGACAAAAGCAAAAAATGCATATTTAACTAAAACATGTTAACTAAATATTCTTAAAATGCAAGCAATAATTAAAATGATATTAAAGAAAATCCTAAATGGTCATTATAAGGATATGCATGTATCAAATTACTGATTCTGAAAATTGGTGAGGTTGCAGACACCCCATTTTGTATGCTATATGATAATGTAAATTTTCTCACTTAGAGATAAATTTGCTGATGATTCTTTTTCTCCAATTACTAATGGCCTACTCAAACATAATGTAAAGGTAATTGGAATTATTGATCACTTTCATCTTGATCTTGGGTACTTTCAGTAAATGACAACTTTAATATCTTAACTGGACCATTTTTCTGAATTCTCCAAACTTATCATTATTGCCAATCTTATTACATTTAATGCATCATTCCTTCACCTGCCCCTGAAACATGGACAGTTCTTAAAAGATTATCGTTTTCTTAACTTAAGAAAAATGGAGATAACTTCTATCGAAAAAAAACCAACTAATTAATATGTGAAATATGTTCTTTTCTTTCTAAAGAAATTCTCTTTTTATTACTGTTATGCTCCCTGTAATTTCCCTCTACCGATAGTCTTTTTTTTTTTTGGTCTATTCTCGGCAAATAACACATATACCAGGTCCCCCATTAAATGTCTAGAAGTTTAAATAATAAAATTCTAAGTTAAAGTAAGAAAAATAATTTAAAAATTTTAAAGCTCATAAAAGCATAGTGTATTCTCATTAAAAAAAGGATTATCTATAGAGGAATGCTGTCATAACTGTGTTTGTGGGTAATCCAACATTTACTATAGCAACGGTTAGAGATCTGATGTGTTTCTATCATAAATCATGTGAATTAAAATACCAAACTATGATGCCTAATAAGGATGGCGACCATATTAAATAAAACTAGAACATAGAGAAGATAGGAATGATATAAAGAGAGAGAGAAAACCTAAACGCTCATCCAACAGGATAGTGAACAAGCACAGCTGAAAATGACTGAAAGAGACCATGATTCCTCATTAGATGAGGAAAAGCCATTAGGGAAAAGGACAGAAGAGAAGTTAATTGACTTTATCCTACCAATTAGAGAAAATGAGAAGTTCAGAACAGAGCACTGATTGAAAGCTAGCTTGTTTCCTTGTCATTTCTTTGGCTTCTCCTTATGGTTCGGCATTCTCCTATCTTACGCTGCCTGCACATTCAGTCATCCACAACCTTTACATCTGTTCACATTCGGTACGTGGTTCTGAATGACAACCCATCTCTTCAGAACACAGAATCACAGTATTACACTGTGTAACTACCCCTCCATATATGAAACGAAAACGTCTTTGAAATCCTTCCAGAGAGTAAAATCCGTGAGTCAAATCCAGTTTTCCTACTGTTTTCACTAAAACACAAATATGTTGTACTCCCATGACACATGAAGATCTGGGACAGTAACTTATAACCTAAGTGGCACATAGAGATTATCTAATCTAAGACTGCAGTTCTCCATAGGATTTCAACTCCTTTAAATATAAGGGCTATATATTTATATCTCTAGAGTTTAAGGATAACCCCTGGTACAGAGAAGACAGCCCATATATTGCTGGAGGGAAAAAAATGAATGAATGAACAAATGAATTATTAAGTGAATGAGCATAACAAGTCACTTTTCTGCTTCCAAAAATTATGCCAAATGGGATGCATTTACATAACAGTTAGAAACTTTTGGGCAGTCCGTTGCTATGTACACTTGGAGTTACCTGGATTCCCAAGCTGACACAGGAAATGATCTGATGCAACCACTGGGAAGGGTGTGCGTGGAGTACAGCAGACCTTGAACAACATGGGGCTTAGGGCTGCCGGTCCCCGGCACAGCTAAAATTCTGCTTATCACTTTCACTCCCCAAAAACTTAACTGCTAATAGCCTACTGTTGACAGAAAGCCTTCCTGATAATAAACAGTTGATTAACACATATATTGTGTTATATCTTGTATTCTCACAACAAAGTAAGTTGGAGAAAATAAAATGTTATTTTAAAAATTCTCAGGAATCCCTGGCCAGTGCGGCTCAATTGGTTGAGCATCGCCCCATGCACGAAGGGGTTGCTGGTTCCATTCCAGGTCAGGGCACATGCCCAGGTTGTGGGATAAATCCCCAGTGAGGGGGGGGGGGTGTGCAGAAGATAGACGATCAATGTTGTGCTCTCACATTGATGCTTCTCTCTCTCTAAAAATCAATAAACTGTTCTTTAAAAAAAAAGTCTAAGGAAAATACATTTACAGCACTGTATGTATTTATTGAAATAATCTGTGTATAAGGGGACCCACACAGTTCAAACCCACGTTGGTCAAAAGTGAATAAACTGTATTTGACCTCTTTGCCTGAATTTCCTCACCTGCACAATGGAGGGAACTTAGACCTACTTCCTGGTTGCAGTTGGGACTACATGAAATAGCATAGCTAAATCACACATTTCAGTCCCCTGCACAGAGTACAGGTTAGAAACCTTCCCTCCAGCATTTCTAATGTGGATCCATGAATCCTCTACTTTTAGTAACAAGGTGCTCATTGCTCTTCAAGGCACTGAATTCAAGTTACAGCTCACACTTGGTTTCTTATTCTGTCTGGAATAGATACGTTACCTTTTCTCTGCTTGCCAGTGTGCCTTTAATTCTCCCGAACAAGTTTCCTGCCTCTTTAATGGTTTCATGTTGTACAGTAGCGATTTCCAACCTTTTTCATCTCTTGGCACATATTAATTACTAAAATTCTGCCGCACACCAAAAAAATATATAGGTTGCCGATCTGACAAAAAAATTAGGTGTGATTTTGATTCTTTCACACAGAATGGCTATTGTTGTGTTGGCTGTTATCATTTTTTTTTATTTGAAAATCCAAGGGAAAAGAAGTCAGTGGCCCTGACTAAATAGTCACGTATTGCATTTTTTTAAAAATTCCTGCAGCACCAGTTGAAAATCGCAACTGTACACTGTACACAGGCCTCTCACCATCGTATTGATCCTCCTCAGTGCTCACTCCTATTTGCTAGTGTTCTTTGAGCCAAAGAAATTACTAGTCTTTCTACAAATGAATCATTTTTAAGTTAACTTTCCTCCACCCTGTTTTCCTGTATTAGGTTGGGCTGCTTTTTTTTTTTTTTCAAACAAGTAGACCATTTTACTTAGCCCCACAGCAATTCACCTTGTAGGTTCAGCTCATCATTTCATCATATTCTTTTTTGACCCCTGATTCCATCACTCCAAGTATTAATTATGGCTTCCAGCTATAACACACAAATAGGTCAAGCACATCATCACCATGTCTTTATCTGAGTTATTAATGATAATATCAAATAGGACAAGGTCAAGGACAATGCCCTCTAGCATACCCTAATAGACTTTTATCCACCCTGATGTCAATTCATTAATCAATAGGCTTAGGGGGAAGTTGTTCAGCCAACAATACACTGAAAGAATAATAATCTTCCAACAAGTGAATTTCAATTTTATTCTATTTATATGGATCTCATGAGAGTCCCTGTCATAAGCTTCGCTGAAATCCTGAAATACCACTGTTTTTTACTAGAAGGGAATGAAGATTATTAGACTTTAATGTCTGAAAATATATTTCTGAATTTCACTAATGTTCTATAATAAGCTCCTATGTCTACAGATTCAGAAGTTTGTTCTCTGCCACTCTTCAAAAATCAGCATTATTTTTGCTCACCTTCATTCTTGATGATTTCTCAAAGATTATAAACAATGGTTCTATGAATCCACAATCCACAATTCTGTTCACATTCTAAATGTAATTTACCTGGGACTACATAATGGACTTACTCTTATAGATGTTTATGAGGTGTTCTTTGGGGGGAAAGAGGGCTGGGAAGAGCAGAAACCTGAGGGAAGTGTATCCTGTATCTGAATGTATTCCCCACTCTGGGAAAATCCCCAGCTTTAGGAGTTGGGTGGGAAGCAAGAAACACCTGCCTTTACAAAAGCCGAAAGGTCAGACACTCTCGGAGGCCTGCAGTCAAAACACAGGCATGTGACCTAGTGTCAGTAAACCAAACACAGCCACGCTCTCTTAGCATTAGGAGCTAGCAACCCAAAGAAGCAGGGAGAAGGTAGATGCCATTTTGACATCATGAGCAGCCAGCCAGTGAAGTGAGAGACTGTCTGAGCTCACACTCCTGGGGGCAGCAGGTGCACAGTGCACAGTCCAACAGCATGATTTTGGCTCTCAAGCCTCACTCTATTCCTGTCCATTTTTAAAGCCTTCCCAGCAGGTCTGTCAGCCACACGTTATCCTCTCAATAAACGTTTCTGATTAATTCAGCCAAAGAGAATGTCTTTTGCGTCCAATAGAGAACTCCCA
This sequence comes from Myotis lucifugus, assembly GCF_000147115.1. NCBI lineage: Eukaryota > Metazoa > Chordata > Mammalia > Chiroptera > Vespertilionidae > Myotis > Myotis lucifugus. The sequence goes on along the minus strand of NW_005871063.1, from coordinate 806,577 downwards.
CTGGTACATTTATTCAGAGTGGTCAGGCACTTTAATTCCTTTGACTTAACTAGGTGGCAATGTGTGTGTGTATTTTTAATATTTTTATTGATTTCAGAGAGGAAAGGATGAAGAGAGAGAGAGAAACGTCAATGATGAGTAAGAATCATTGATCGGCTGCCTCCTACACACCTCCAAATGGGGATCGAGCCTGCAACCTGGGCATGTGCCCTTGACTGGAATTGAACTCGGGACCCTTCAGTCCACAGGCCAATGCTCTATCCACTGAACCAAACCGGCCAGGACAAGGTGGCAATGTGTAAGGCCTGCTCTACGACTATGAACTCATATTTGTTCTAAACCTTCTGGTTGGAAGAATACTTGTTTTGAGAGAAAAAATAAAGAATATACACAGAAACATAAAGATGGAAGATAAATAGAAAAATAAACAAAAATTTTAAAATATTAAGTAGTTCTGTTTTTATAGGTTGTTTTAAAACTATTAGTCTCTTGCTCTTCCTGTTTCAAATGTCACTCATTCATTCATACAAAAGGTATCTGCGAACCACCTATTATATGCCAGACACTCTGCAGGGCACTGGAGCAGCACCCCTGCTCTTGTGAAACCCAAGTCCCTTTGGCTCGGAGTCTTGGCTGAAATGGTTTCATCTGAGCTCATGAATAATCTTTCTCTCTGGTGTTTCCTTTTCAGTTTCCTTCGTTGGTTGTTCCTCATCACTTTGACTCTTAATGTTGAAGAGCCCCAGTGTTCAGTCCATTTTCTGAGTTCATTCACTCATATTGTGTTTTAGTTACTAATATCTGCATAAAAAAACAACCCAAAACTCAGTGGCTTAAAACAACAACCATTGTTGTACGCTATTGTGACTCAATGGTTGAACCTCGACTCATGAACCAAGAGGTTGCTGGTTCAATTCCAGGTCAGGGCACATGCCTGGGTTTCAGGCTTGATACCTAATAGGGGGCATGGAGGAGGCAGCCGAATGATGTTTCTATCCCTCTCCATTCCACTCTCTCTAAAATCAATAAAAACATTTTTTTTTAAAAAATCAACCATTATTATTATTTCTCACGATTCTTGGGTTGAATTCAGAAAAG
>NW_005871063.1:780614-804628 GCF_000147115.1 Myotis lucifugus | reverse complement strand
CCTGGGCATCACCCTTGACTCCACTTTCATCTCTCAAATCCTGCGCCTAATACTACCAGCTAAACCTTGAAAATATATCCAGAATCAACCACTTTTCATCACCTCCACTGCTGACCTCATCTCATGCTGAGGTATTAGCAGTAGCCACTTGATTGGTCTCCCTGTTTCAGAACTTGCCCACCTGCAGTCTAGTCTTAAGAAAGCAGCTGGAGAGATCCAATTAAAATATAAGTTGGATCAGATCATTTCTCTGCCCAGCATCTTTGGTGGCTTTCCATGTCATTTTTGAGTTAAAGCAAAATTCATTAAAACACAACCTTATAAAGCCTGACACAATCCAGACCCCAGTGCGTTTTGGACTGTGTCTCACCCTTGGTGGCTCCATTCCAGCCCCAGGGGCCCTGTTGCTCCCCACACAACCCTGAATGGCAGCCTCTTGCCCAGAATATATGTCTTCCTCCTTCACCTCCTTCAGACTTTCACCTGAATACCTCTCACTTTTTCAGCGAGCCTTCCCTGATCACCCCCACCTAAATTTGTATATGCACGGACATGTGCACATGTGCTTTTTTTTCTCATAGAAAGGCAGAAAAAATGTTCAATTGCGCCAGGATAGATTAATCTGGAAACCAGAATGCTGAGGGAGAGCTACAGTTTTCCAGAACAGATGTGTCATAAAATCATGCAAATGAAAGCATTCTTCATAGATACAGAAATCAAGATGTATGAGGCTGAGAAGCCAAACAATTAGGTAGATTGTGTGACAGGGTGACAAGACAGGGGGAGAGTTGCATATCCTAACATCTCACATACCTCAGATCATCACATCAAACTCTGCCGCGGGTTAACCCCAGTAGGCTGAGGCTGAGATGCAATGGCCAGTATTTTAAGGCACAGAAGACTTGGCCTAAAGTCTTCCCTTTACCCTTAACTTATCTGAGTGATTTTAGTAAATCTGTTCTGAATTCTCTCTGAGCATTATTTTTCCTCATCAATAACAAACTGGATAACAAATATCACATGCCTTCTATACTTCAAAGGGCTAAAAAGGAAATCTAATGGGATAACATTTATGAGAAAGTGCTTTGTAGAATGTAAAGCAATATAAAAATAAATTAGATGATTTTTGGTAATACATAAATCACTGTGATTTTTAGTGACAGTTTTGTTTCATGTGGAATACAGATTTTTGTTTGACATAATGTTGCACATTAGTTTGGAACATTTTCATGAGTTTATAGCACAGTGGAAGAAATAAAATGAATGCCCCAATGAATATCATGATTAGCTATAAGTTTGCTTCTTTTCTTCTGATACATAATTATTAAGTGTGTAATGAAAAGTGCTGCTACACATACTTTGCTCTCATTTAATTTAAAATAGAACAGAATAGCTATGCACTTCCACTACCAGTAATATATATTTACATAGCCATATTTACTATTAATATTCTTAATTACACTTATGGAATCTGTTTTGAATTTTTCAGCATGGTGTTAAATAGGGTAAACGTGGCACTTATTTGTCTCTAGCAAAAAATAAAAACTAAAATGCTTAACTTTCTGTTTAAGTAGGGAAAACAGCTGTGTTAGCACTTTCACTACTTTCTGTATTTCTTTTCCAGGTCTCAAACCTACGCAGAAAAAAGATAGCTATAACAATACTTTAGACCATTATGAAACCAGATGCCTTTTGAAGCTCAATGAGCCACGCCCTGGATGATCATGGTGCTCCTTCGCACTGAACAACTGGAGGAAGGTAGTATCCAAACAGCACACATGACAGGGCCCCGTGTTGCAAGAGTGAGACATGAGCAGCCTGGGTAGCACATTCCCCAGTATGTTTCCAACCTTCAGCTTGCAGGTCACTCTATCTACACACCTTGAAAATGGACAAGAACCTACAGTATATTTCAGATGTTGTAGGAGCTCTTCACAGTACTTAAGAAATATGAACAATGGCCTGTTATCCACTAAATCACCTTAGTAACGACCTCCAAAGTCATTTCCTCAAGTATTCCTTAACATCACGAACTTTTCATCACTTATTTCATTATTCTGGCCCTCAGAAGGCTTTTATGTAACCTAATATGTCATTGGTAGGAATAAAAGAAAGCAGCTAGGCAAAGAAAAGAAATCTATTATGCAATGTATAAACTATCATAAATAATAATCTTTCACTTTGTGGAACTCAACTTATATAGGTACCTCAAAAAACCCTTGAACACTTAATTCATTCTAATCCAAAGAAAAAAATCCAATAATGTCTAATGAATCTTAAATTATTTTACTCTCCCTTCATATCTAGGATTTTAATGGGCATGATGTGTTGATTTTTTTTACACCGTTTAACTTACTCGTTCCCCTCCCTCATGAAAAGGTACTATGTATTAAACGAAACTACAAAATCAACATTTTTTTATAAGATTACTTTGATGTTAACAATTTTGAAATGTGGCAATATCATCATTAAGTTCAGGAAATTGTAGATTAAAATGTTTGATACTGATTTTAGGGTTTGCTATATATGTAACAAGGTTCTTATTTCAGACATTCATTGAAACATGGTATTTAAAAATAAATAAAAACCAAACAAATAAACTTCAGTTGTAGCAGAAAAAAGTGCTTCACCAGAGAGAGCAAAAGGACAGATGAATAAAAAAAGACAGACAAAGAAATATGGAAAGGTGAAAGGCCTAGAAACAATGGGAAAGTGAGGAAATAGAGTGGAGAACGGAAGAGGTAGGGCAGGGCGATCATAAACCATGAATGACACAAGCTTGCCTCATTCTCTAAGAGAGAACAGGTTCATCTAGTTCTTCACTCCCACAGAGAGGTTAGGAATGAAAGGTTGCCCGTGGAGTACTGCATCTGTGCACGCTATTATGTGGTTGATTTAAGAGGACGTAGAATGTAGCCACAAGAATTGGAACCATAGATAATTTCACTCACACAAAAAAGAATGATTATTTAAAAGTCGGTCTTAATCGGTTAGTAAATACTGCAAGACAGTGAATTTCTTTGCTTTTATGTGACAACTTCCACAGAAAATCAGAAAATTACATCGGATCTGTTATGTACATTTTTAGCTTCACAGATGTATTTAATTTTCCTTTATGATTTGGGGGACATATTTTCATGCTATTTTTGTTAGTTTCTTTATCACTGTTATGATTTTAGGTGTCAAACTACTTTTCTTCCTTTTAATTTAATTATCCAGTTTTGGGAAAAGGGGCAAGTATACTTTTGAGATATCTTTTCTACAAAACAATACATAAGTTAGTCATATACTAAGGAAAAAAATCTAGATTTAATTGAAATGTTGCAACTAGACATACTGGAAAATATGAAACAAAAATTCTACATTCCAGTTCTACATCAGCTGAATGTATTATTGATTCCAACATCATCGATTAAACAAAGGAAATTATACTTGCATTAATGTGTGAATCTCTATCCATTTTTGGTAGCATGTAAAATATTCAACTGCTCAGCTCTAGCTGTCCTTGTAGCCACATTACCATATTATTCACATGTATCTATCATTTATATGTAAATAGACAAGATAAATGGCTTCTTCATAAGACAATTTTCAAATGACAAATAGACACAGGCAGACATTAGCAAGATAAAAATGTTGCAAATATTCATTCTATTATATATCTTTAAGGAAAAATGAAAACTATTTCAATTTTTTTTAAAGTCGTATGGTAATTACAAGTCGGATCTTAATACATTCACAATACCAACAGCTATTCTTCTCAATAAAAGCCTCCACCAATGTCATTTGTATCTTATAAATTACATGTTCTCAGATCCATCTGTGAAAATTGAGATGCTAATTATCATGGTTACATTTCATGATTCCACAGTTAAATGTGAAGTGGAGTTACACAAATACCATATGTTTTTCTAAGAGAAATGGAGAAAGATTAATTATGAGTTCAAGTCCAAGTCTTCTAGCAGTTATACTCTCAACACAATAAGATCATTACATTGTATTATGCAAATGGGAAGTTTTAATTAATAGCTGAAATACCAAGTGAGGGGGAAAACTATGAAGTCTAAATTGTAAGTATCAGGCTTTTCTCCACAATTTAAAAAAAAAAACCCTAATAAGGATGCTTTTGAAAAACCAAGTTAAAAATCCTGCCCTCCCTGCCAAATAAAAACTCCACATTTTTAATGGTCTGTGAACTTCCTTTGATGGAATGATCAGCATCATGCTGTTTAATCCTATTTAATAAACCTAAAAGTTACAGTGTATACTAGTAACAAGGGTTATAAATAGATGACATATATGATGAAAATTCAAATTAACATTTTTAAGGATTTTTTAAAGATATATATCATCCAAAATGATGCAAAGTTACAAGTCTTGTGTACTCAGATAAAATACTCATTTCAATACAGCAACCTAAACATAAAACTCTATGATAACACTATAAGATTTTTATTCATATCTATAAAATCTGAATTCTTATTTTACTCACCACATATTCAAACACAAGCGTCAGCGTCTCCTTGGTGTGGATGATGTCATGAAGCAACACTATGTTAGCATGCTTTAGTCCTTTCAACAGAGAGGCTGCAAAATAAAGTGGACAGAGAGACAACTGATCATGGGTTACAATCAATTGATATCTTTCATTATCATTTTGGGACACTGTCAGATGAAATGTACCTATTTTCCGATTTCCCAAGCCATTGACAATTCAGAATCAAGGGCAGAGAAACCAGGTTTTTGTTTAGATGAAGGTCTCCCCTCTTTCCTCGCCCCCTTCCTCCCCAGTTATTCCACCTATTTGTTATTAATCTTTAGTTAGATTCCATTACAGTCAGAGAACATACTTGGTATGATTTCAATTCCCTTACATTTTATCAACCAGATCTGGTTTAATTTGTTTGGTATATGTGCCAAATGTATGCAATGGGGCAAGGGTAGGTTTACAGTTGTATGTGAAACACAGAGTTTGTGTTTATACTGTTATTTATTAATTATTGTATTACTTTCCATACAAATAACTGTACCTGCTTTTGCCCCATCCTGTACCTTTTGCTGATGTTGGGTGCAGAGTTCTATAAATGCCAACTAGATCCTGCTGGGTGACAGTTTCTGTCAGTGACTAAGAGGAGCGTTAACATCCACAAGTGTCATTGGAAATTTGTCAATTTCTCATTTAAATTCTACCAGTTTTTGCTTTGTATATTTTGAAGCTCTGTTCTTTACTGTATATACATTTAGTATTGCTATGTTTTCTTTGGAAATTGGTCCCTTTATCAAAATACTAGAGGCTGAGTGCACGAATTCGTGCACCTGGCCTGTGGGATTGGTCCAAAACGGGCTCTCCAACATCCCCCAAGGAGTCCCGGATTGCAAGAGGGCACTGGCCAGGCCGAGGGACCCCACCAGTGCATGATCAGGGCCAGGAAGGAACACAGAAGGTTGGCCAGCTGGGGAGGGACCACAGGAGGGCTCCAGAGCATGTCAGTCCCATCTCGCTCAGTCCCTATCAGCCGGACCCCAGCAGCAAGCTAACCTACCAGTCAGAGTGTCTGCCCCTGGTGGTCAGTGCACGTCATAGCAAGTGGTTGAGTGGCCTTAGCATATCATTAGCATATTACACTTTGATTGGTTGAACGGACGTCCAGATCACCGGACACAACATATACAGCTTTTATTATATAGGATTAGCATGTATGAGAAAATAATTTTTAAAATTACAATTAAATCACAGCATACAAACTCTGAAGAAACAACTACTATACAGACTTATGATACTTTAGCACTGTTAATTCCAATAATTTATAAACTTCCTTCTTTTACTTATTCAACTAGCCTATCAGCCTTAAACAATTAAAGCAGTGGTTCTCAACCTTCTGGCCCTTTAAATACAGTTCCTCACGTTGTGACCCAACGATAAAATTATTTTTGTTGCTACTTCATAACTGTAATGTTGCTACTGTTATGAATCATAATGTAAATGTCTGATATGCAGGGTGGTGTTAGGCGACCCCTGTGAAAGGGTCATTCAACCGCCAAAGGGGTTGCGACCCACAGGTTGAGAACCGCTGAATTAAAGCTTTATTCAATAGCAAGATTTCAGATATTAATCTGAGGACCAGCTTTCACACTGCTCATTTTTAAAATGGACATGTGAAATGTTCACTGGCATTTACCAAGGACACTTGCCCCTGCACTCGTCTTCTGAGGCAGGCTCATCCTCAGAGAGTGCTACTTCAGACCACAATAGGGGATTTGAAAACGATGGCTAGGTGCCCTACTTCACACCTAGTCTGTGCAGGCACGTAAATAGGTGAAATGAATTCAGGACCAATGAATCTCACGTTGTATAAAAGAGCCTGGCTTTGTGAAGCAAGTTTTAGAAATGTATTATGTAATATCATTTGTAATCTTGTCCAATTTCATTCTTCAAGTTCTCCCTCCACTTGTCAAATAAACTGATGATCTGCCCTTATCAGCAACAGCTCCAAAAAGGACCTGACGCTTAAGCTTCATTGAGAATCCCATCCCCCAAGGATCCTTTGCTCTGGATTATTAAAAATTTATTTCTATTGATTGATTGATTTACTCCCCCCACTTTCTTCTCTTACCACGTACACCTAAACTCTCATTTCTCAAAGGAATGTCTTCAGACTCATCGTTTCCCATTGTGTTTTTCCTACAGTTTCAGTTCCTGCCATCATTCATTTTGGGGGGAAAATATTTTCTCCTGACAGTGACTAATACAGAAAAAAAAATCATGCCTTTTTTTATATGATAGTTTTTACCATTTCTATAAGACTCAAAGCCTCGATATTTAATTCAAATAAATTTCAATTATTACAGATTTTAGATTTCTAAATACATTTTATACACTTTTAAAACACACTATCAGTTATATAAGTACCGATACCGGTACGTATTTGAATGCAAGCCCTCTTTCTTTTGAGATTAACATAATGAATTCACATTTGGAAAAGAACAGAGCCACTCATTTCAAAGCTGATGGCAGAAAAAATGGCACAGAAGGGCAGGAAACCGCCTGTGATATCCACCACCATCAGGGTGGGTGGCAGACCCGGCTGACGTGGAGGCTGCCAATGCAGCAGCCACTGCCCAGTGAGGTGCCAGATACCGTAATCCGTGCTGCCTCCGGGGCTTGCCAAGTCAGCCCAGTGATTAACACCTACAAGTCCTAGCACCACCAGTATGTCTCCCTGTTCAAGTCAAACACTGTCAAAATAATTTCCATGTAATCACAATAATACCACAAATACACCACATGTTTTCTTATCATGTACATACAAAGCAAACCCTGGAACACTAGCTTTCGTAATTTCAGCACGCCTGGCTTCCTCACAGATTTTGAGTAAACATATGGCAACATTTGAAATTCATTTCACCACTGAGGGTTGAAAAGTTATAATTACACATGACGTAAAAGACTTGCAATTAGGGTTGAGGGTAAAAATTCTAACAATAGGTTTGGGGTTGTGATGTCAAAAACGATACAAAAACAGAAAACACTGTTGCTCATAAAGATAACTTGGCTCAGTGGATAGAGCGTCAGCCTGTGGACTGAAGGGTCCCAGGTTCGATTCCGGTCAAGGGCATGTACCTTGGTTGCGGGCACATCCCCAGGGCGGGGTTTGCAAGAGGCAGCTGATCAATGTTTCTAACTCTCTCTTCCTTCCCCTCTGTAAAAAAAAAATCAATAAAATATATATATATATTTTTTTTAAAAAAAGATAACTGAGCCTCTGAGAAAGTCCCAGGAGGATATAAGGGCACAGGGAGCCCTCCCTGTGTTTGGTAGCAAGATTCAGATATCCACAAAAAAAAAAAAAAAAAAAAAGGATTCAGATATCCACCAGCCATACTGACACTCTTCACCTCCCACTCGGAGAATAAGCAACTCAAGTTTCCACTCTAATTCGGAAGGGATAAATTCCAGCTAACCTCCAATCTCATCATGATCAAAATAAAAATTTAGTTAATAGAAAAATTCACAGTATTTCATTTTGTCAGGTTCACAGTGCAGTGGCTATTTTTTAAAAAGCAATGTTATTAAAGAAAAGACAAATATATTCTTTCTTTAATATTTCAGATAGTTTTCTTGGCCATTATTTGACATCGTACTAGGAAAGGGAAGATCACACATAAACACAACCCATCCTTGCTCACTCTCCCTTTAGCCTGTGGAAAAAACAATGCATTCACATTTTCCTCTCATCTTTTCGATGTGTCCTTTTTCAGTGGGGTAGACCTGAGGGGCTGCTACCTGACGTCTCTAGAAGACAAAAATTAGTACCCAAGGAGCCAAACATGCCTCAAGCGTGTTACAACCACAAGAAATATGGACTTTTTCTTCAAGCTCACAGCTACACAGCTCTGAGACCGTAAAATTCACTTTATACTAGAAATAGTACATATATATGCTGATAAGGGATTAGTCTATTCCTTGAATGAGAAAAGGGGCTGCTGTCATCTGGCAGGTCTTCCTCCAGTTTGATCTATCCTCCTTTTACTAAGAGACCAGTACTAGCCCCAGATATCAGTCTGATGAGAGATGACACTCATTTTCAACACAACTCCCTTTGATATCAGTGCCTCCAAAAACCGAGAGAAGACCAGCTAACAATATTGGCAAGGAGCAGCTGGTTTTGCCTCTTAAATTCCATTTCTTCCCCATACAAGCTTCCTTTCCTGTGATGAAAAACATGAATGAACCCTAGCCAGTGTGGCTTAGTGGCCTGCACACCAAAAGGTCTCAAGTTCCATTCTCAGTCAAGGGCACATACCTGGGGCAACTGGTCTATGTTTGTGTGTCTCACACATCAATGTTCCTCTCTCTCTCCTCTGTCTCTCTTCCCCTCCCTCCCTCCTTTCCACTCTCTCTGAAAAGTAATGGAAAAAAAATATCCTTAGGTGAGGCAACAACAACAACAGGAATGAGACAACTCCACCTCCATCCCCATAAATCAAACTCATGTGACACTGCCCATCTAAAACAAAATTAGATTGAGATTTCAGTTTTTATAAATAATACCACAAAGGACATAATTGAGCTTTGAAAAAATATTTTTGAATTAATTCCCTATAATGAATTACGAAAAGGAAATTGTAGGATAAAAAGATATGAACATAGTTACAAGATGTTGCTTATTAAATAAGTATATTTAATCTTCTTTCTAATTCCTTGTAAGAATAAAAGAACCATGAAAGACAGGAAAAATATGTAAAAACGAATAAAGAACTACTTGCTTTCAAGGACAACTTCCATCTAACTTACTTGCCAGTGAATTCTGAATATTGTCATAAGTAAAATATTCTAATAGGGAAAAGCTTAAGGACAAATCACAACAAAAAAGAATACAAGCAGAGAAAAGACCAGTTTGCTGTTCAACTGTGTCTGTGATGAAAAGATGGTCTAGACTGCGAGTTTGACATGCTTGGCTCCAGACAGACAAAGACACAGGCATTTGCATACCCTGAGAACGGATGCCCAGCTCCAGGGTAACCTGTGGGTGGTACTGCATGCTGTGCTGCCTGCTTCAGCTGCAAACTAGAAGAAATGCTAGTTCTACTCCCCTTCATGATAAATAAGCTGATACACACACCCACAGGCACACACACACACCATAACCTACTAAATGAAAACATGAAACAATGAGGTTAAAAAATGGAATTGTATCTTTTACACCATTTTTTTGCTTTTTATACTTTCCACATAGATACCTACAAAGACTCAACTCTGTTACAGGGAAAAGAGGTCAGAGCTAACCCAAAACACAAGGTGAAAACAAATGCGATGTCATAGAAACTTACTTTAGCCAAAATCACATTCAGGATGTAGAGACATGCCTTTTGTTCACCAGATGTCGTCCAAATGTGGAAAGATAATACAACAGTTGGGAGTACCTTATAAATAACACACATAAGTTGTCTTATAGCTGCCAAAAAGTCTACTGCTCCTACTTCCTCCTTGGCTGAGGTTTTTGATCCCACTGCATATTCCTCCTGCTCTGTTCCCCTCCTAGGCTCCCCAACACCACAGACCTGAATGCAGTATTGGGAATTATAGCCTCAACCATTCCCCCAGCCAACAATATCTGATTCTCCATCACTTGACTACTGGCAAAGAACAGTCACCTGGGGCCTATTTCCACACTGCAGCTTCACATGACCACATCGACTGCCTACTAAATCGCTTCAAAGGACCAATTCCTCTCACAGTACAGCTTAACCACATGAAACTACCAATATTTGACATTTTTGACCTAATAACACAGCAATTTCCCATGGTTCAATCTGATAGGGTTTACTTGGTTCATAGCAACTTTAACTTTTTCACAAATGCATTGTTACTTTTACCACTGTTGATATTCAAACCAATTAATCTGCCACCACATGACCAAGAATTGACTGCAAAGGACAAAATCTGTTCATCAAACTCTGTTTTTAGCTCAGGGGAGGGATACAGAAATAAGTTAATTTTCCACATGTACCTTTCTACAGAATTTGAATTGTTTGTGATAAAGATATATTTCTTTTAAAATAAAAAGAAGTATCTGGAAAAGTTCTTTGTAACAAGCTAACTGGCTAAACAGACTAAAATAACACTATAAAAGGTACACAGATGTGTAACTGAGCAATTAACATGCAACTACAATGCAATGACAATCATTGTAACTACAGTGTGATTCTTCACTACTACTCCCCCCTCACTGGGGTATTGATTCAAATCCTTGCATTATAACACACAGCAGACCCTGTATCGGTCACAAATTTGCTCTATCACAGGTTAATCCGAAATGCTGACACGATTTCTTGTCTAAACAGTTACTTCCCTGCACTAAGATTATTTGCTCAGTGTCAAAGATTCCTAGTTTTATCGTCTCTGATTCCTCCGAGTTGAACTTGTAGATGACCCACCAACTACCAGTCCATATTCCAGCTAATGTTACTCCTATTTGCCATTGGCAAGATACACATATAAGCAGGTAGTATGTAAATGATACACATGTAGTTCTTTTCTAATGTAAACATCTTGCTAGTAACTTCTGCAGAAACAAATGTTGCTAAGCAACAGGGTTGGCAATAGAGGAGGTTATGCTCCAAGTACTGTCTTTAGGCAGAAAAAAGACAACTTAGGAGCTAAGGGTTATAGAAGACGTGATAATAGAAGGGTTGTTTTTGTCTGGCTATAAAAACTAGGTGGTTTCTTTATTTGAACTATTTTACACTGTGTTACACATGGGTCACATGTTCAGTTCCTAAGAATACTACAAAGTATGCAATAAAAAAAAGGTATGTGGTTTGGCACAAAGCCCCTTATGTCTTTTGGTTAAGAAAAATAAACATTTGTATCAAAATAGCTATGACTGTTTGGCTACACTTCAATCAACTTCTCCTTACATGAAAGTATGTCAGTAACTATTATTGTATTCTTTTACAAATATAAAGGTAAGTTGAAAGTCAGAAAATACTTTTTTGGCCATGGCTGCAAGTCCTAGTACCTAAGGGCATAGCACATAGGACACTTGACTTGGTAAGATACCAGCCAAGTGGTGGAGCACTGTCAGAATCCTCTGGAAAGCAGGATGATTTTGCAGATTTACAGGCACAGGGGAACTTATACCCACCCCGACCCTGTGTCAGAAAGTAGGCTGTTCATGTCACCACAGCCACAGCCACAGGTCCACAACAAGGTGCTTCTCAAAGTGTGGTCCTTCGGCCACCAACATTAAAGTCAACCGGTGTGCCTCATATTGATGCCCATTCAACAGGTCCTATTACAAACCTACCAAATCGATAGGGATGGGACCAAAAAAATCATCCAATAAATATTTATGTAACATCTACTATATGCCAATCGCTATTCAATCCTTATGCATCCTAAACTTTAAATCACTGGGTATAGTTTTGATATGGAGGAATGGGAAGCAGGTTTATGGGGTGGATAGGTAGGTGGGTGAACGTATGTGTATGTCTGTGTTTATGCATTTAGTTCCATTGTAGTCTGCTCAGTGTTCCACAAGCAAATCAATAAAAACAGCAAGTCAATCGATCAGTTCACTTACCCAGTCTCTCTCCTCTCTTCTCTCTCTCTCTCTCTCTCTCTCTCTCTCTCTCTCTCTCTCCCCACTCCACACACACACAGCCATTGAGATAGATTCCACTGAAAGATATAAAGTTTTGAGCCAGAAGGCAGTGAAATATCTTTATTCTGAAAAATTTATGGTATTTGATGTGTGTGGCTTTTTCCCTGTTCAATTAAAAAAAAAACTAAAATGTCAGCTCATAAAGTTTGTCAATAGAAATAAACTGCTGATAAGGTTATGAGTATTTGGCCTTTTCAATCCCACAATTTCTAAAATCTGTGAAGAAATAAGGTTTTGTGTAAAAAGATTGAAATAAGTACCTTATCAGAACCGCAGCTTTGAGAAACAGATACAATTGGAAGGTCTGGAGACATTGTAAACAGATTATGAGCACAAAAGGAAGAGAAGTGAAAAAGTATAAAAATGAATACACTTTTGATAGGGTAACTCTAACCCTCAAGTATCCCCTGCATTGAAATCCTAAACACTCCATTACTTCAATTGACTGGACAATAGAGTCAAAGCTATAAAAATGATCATTTGCAGTATAATTCAGTGGGAAGTGCACAGTCCCAGAGCCCTGTGCTTCTCACAGCATCAGTTAACCTTCAAGCAGCCACCTGCCCGTAGGCCTGGCCGAGGCCCTGAAATCCATGTTCATGCTGCCTCTGATCAGCAGGGACCACAGTGGGAACCCAAGTTCACGTCAGCTCCAAGTGAGCTCTAGCACTCAGAGCCCTGGTCAGGGCACAGAAAAGAAACAATCAATGAATGCATAAATAAGTGGAACAGCAAATCAATGTTTCTCTCTCCCTCTCTCTCTCTCAAATTAATAATTTTAAAAAAGACCCATCATCATATTATCTTTATAAAGTCACTATCTAGTTGTCAGAAACTGGTGACACCTTAGCAGAGGTAGACTTCATAAAATGTATTATAGAAATGCTTAAGATGAAACAGTTATCTACTATGGTAACTATATGAGTGAAATAAAAAGTAAGTTGCACAGTATATATTTTATGTTTCTAAATGAGCAAAATGACTTCAGATTGCGGTAGTAGTTAAAACACAAACAAAAAGCAGCCACTGAAGAAAATAACCAAGGGGAAGAAAAATAGGTTTCTCTAATATGGTCTCAAATCTCACAGAAATTTTGCATCTCTATCTCCACCACTGCCAACCAGGGGAACTGGATGGAGGGATAATTTGACCACACGTTCATGTAGCTAGGAAACTGTCTGACTCCTGACACTTGCAGCCTAAAATGTTGTGACAATGGAGGGGCTTTTCTTAGTGTCTCTGTCCCTGCGCTTGTGACTGGTACTGACAGTAGCTCCTGCTCACACAGCCTGCCTTTCCATGCAGGAAGGCAGCTCCTGAGAACTGTGATGAACAGCCGCCCATTAGCATCAGCACTGTTTCCTCAAATGTATTCTACCTCCTATGGCCCACATTTCCTCTGCTAATAACATTTCAAATTCTAATAACATTCACACACACACACACACACACACACACACACACACATGCACGCACACACACGCACCTAAAATCTTAGTGCACTGACTACATCTGTGATTTGACTTACACACAGGGTGACGGACTCATCACGCACAACTGAAACCATCCTCACAGAATTGTAAACCCAAGCGTCACCTTAGCATCTGGTCCAAACCTTCATCTGACAAGTGGGAAAGTAAACTACACAGAAAGTTGGCCACAGGTCCAAACCCTGACCTCCTGACTCCTCATTACAATGCAGTTCTGTTTCAAAACAAGCATCAAAACAAGCATCTTCTGCTCCTCTCATTGTCTTTGGTTTCTTGTCTTTCTACCTGGTGGTTTGCTGTGATCGCAGTTTCCCTTTAGCTTCATATCTGCCCAGGTGTCGAGGGAAGAAAAACCTGAAGCTAAGAAGACTAGGACATCAGATATATCAGATATATCTGTGCAACTGTTCCCTTGCAGCATTACCACCTGGACTTCAGAGGCTTAAGAAGATAGCAATAAGTAAAGGAGAGAGCTAAAGGAGAATTTACTGTTCAAACTGGTTTTTAACATTGCCTTTATCTGATCAAATCACTTCTCTTCTTAAACCCCTTCAATGGCTGCTTAACAGGATTTACAAGGACCTTCACGACTGGGCTCCTAAGGGAGGTCTCCCCTCAGCTCCTTAGACTGGACTCGCTGTCCTACTCGGAACTCCAGCCATCGGACATGATGCTTCCTGCAGATCTCCAATTCATCACGTCCCCTCAGACCTCTGGGATGTCGTCTCTTCTGTTCCCTCTCCCATAGCCTCCGAGACTCAGACACTCCAACCATCTCTTCAGATCTTAACTCAGCTCTCATTTCCTTTGGCAGCCCCTGCTGACCCCAGGGCTCAGGGTAGCAGCATTTCTCTCAGTCCCCAGCACCATGAGTCTTCCTGTGCTACAATGACCTGAGGACCTGTTTCCACTTGTCTGTATCCCTCGCTCACTCATCATTTGCTCTTACTCCTGCTGTGCTCACTGCACTCAATTCACTGCCAACTTTACAGAAGATGCCTAATACGTGAAGGTGGAATAATGCAGGCACAGATGAGAAAAATAAAATCCTAAATGATCGTTCACAAAGTGCCGCAAGCAGCACGCTCCCCAGCATGGCACTGTGGGGGCAGACTGCTCAGCTCATCACACCGTGCCTCGTTCAGCCTAATATGTGGATCAAAATAAATCCGCTCTCATTTTCTGCACTGACAAACACACGGAGGCTGTATATTTCACTCCATTTTAAAAAGAAGCAAGGAAACATCCTGTAGGATATCACTGGCAGTTCTCCTTTCATAAGTAGGTGAGATGCTGTATATTAAAGCTATCACCAAAAAGGCACTATTTTATTTCCACCCAGATTCCAGATTACGGCAAGATAGTAACATATTTGTTTGACACTATAATTTATTTCTAAAAGCCCCTGTTAGAAACTAAAATTAGATGCTAACCGTCTACCAAGCATGAGCTAAGCTCACAAACAATAAGGCGGTATCAACGAGAAAAGGAAGAGATGTTCTCAGCCACACGTGGGCTTCTGGCAGAGTCAAACCCAACCCCCAGACCTGGTGTGCTTGGCCTGTGCAATGTTTTAGAAATCTATTAAGTACTGAAAAATTGGAGGATTTCACTCAAAATGAGCAACTTTGGCTTTTCTAGGAAAGCCAGATGTGGATAAAAGTTGTGTGTCTGGAGTTACACAGGTGGCCCCTCACACAAGACATGGCTGCTCTGGACCCCTGCCCTCCTCATCCCCCAGACCTCGAAGTCTGTAATCTCTGAATTAATATTTGAGTGTCATGTGTAAAAATCCAACATCACTTTGATTGTATAAGCTAAATTAATGATTATGAGGAAACTGGAAGCAACTAATTCAAAGTGGGTTTTATGAATCCCACAGACTAAGAGAGTAAGGAGGGACCAGGAGCAGAAGAAGAAAGAGTAGTTATTGTAGTAAGATCACAATAATATAAGCAGAAATGAAATTATAGCCATTTCAAATTGTTCATCTCAAAGTCCCACTGAGGCCCACCAGGCAGAGTGGGGACCCCTAGGATTACTAGAACAACTTTTTTCCCCCCACATCATTTTGAATAGAGATTCACTGACAGACTTAAATCAACCATGGAGGGCATTTAACCCAACCGATGCAGAATTAAGAATATATATTGTGGCCCAGAGAGACTGTCAGAGGTCATGTAATTTGGTATGTCACTTCCCTTCTCTAGTCCTCTTTTTCTGTAATTCATTCTCAGAAACTTAGAAAAAACTGTCAGGTAGGTATTAAATGTCTGATATTTGCATCCTTGGAAAATTGGAAATCAAAAAACTAAATGGGTTGATTCATGGCAGTAACAGTGAGTCTCTGGCCCAAACCATTATGCCAGGCTCCTACCTGTGAAACGCTCCAGACAATGCTTATGCGCTGACCGACCCCACCCCTCACACAAACACAAGGACTGAACTGGGAGGAGGGCACCCACCAGGGAGGAAGGCTAAAGCATGAAACTCAGAGCAAATTCATCTAAATATATCTAACAATGACAAGGATGCAGGAAATAAATATATTCCTACGCTATTTGAGGCCAGATGTTATTGAGATGGGAAGAGAGATGGGTTATCTCTCAAAAATTAAAATATTCCTCATTGCCCTTGAGAGCTTGTTTGGAGGTTCTAGCAGGGGAATGGCAGCTACTCCTATGCTCTTGCCTGAAGACCCGGCCTCTCCTCTGTGGGGAAGGCCATCCTCTTAGACCAAGTGCGCAGCTTCAGGAGGGACACACATGGATGGTTGAGGGAGGAGGGGGACACTCGCCTCACCAGCCAGATCAGCCCAATCAACCCTGGTGATCAATGCGGTGACAGATGTAGCAGCCAGATCGCCCTCATATCCTCCTCATTGCCCTTGACCGAGCATTTCTCCTGGAGACTCATAGACAGATGCAGAAATAAGCTAAGATACCTTAATAAGAATGTTCTCTTCAGTGTTTTAATAAACAGTGGAATTTTTGAAATAATCTACACTGCCCATGTTATATAAAATATGACACATTTGTGTAACAAAAAATGTGTGTAGCCATTACAAAATGCAATAGTTCTTATGGAGCTTAATTATTTTTGCATACAAAAAAGAAAGGAGGGTTAAACAGGAGCTGAACTTCTAGAAAATTCACCCAGGAGGAACAGACAGAACGGACTGCCGTGGAAAAGGAAGAAGTCCTTTCATATAAAAGTCACTCCTGAATGTACTATTCTAGCGACGTCTCGGCAGGACAGCTGTTAATGGACAGGAACCGGGTCATGGCCATCCCAGCTCAGTGGCATAGCAGTATCACCAAGGGGAAAAGCAATTCTCATTTTATTTTTTTCAGAAAAGTTCATAGAGGTATTACATTAACTGAAATGAAAATGTACATGTCTAATAAAAGGCTAGCATTGAGTGGTGCCCATAACTTGTCATATAAATAATATAATTTACTACAGTAAGAGGTTTGTTGGAAATGTATTCAAACCAATGGCACCAGAAGAGAGAGCTTTGCAAAAACAATTTCTGCTTGCCTGCACACTGTATATTTGAAATTGGACATTTTTTTTCCTGCAAGTTTAAAATTACCAATTGATTTGGGGGGTGGGGTTGATTACAAAAGAAATTCAAATAAAGAATTTAAATTTCTGATGGAAATTTCCCCCAGAAAATAATGTGTCCACTTAATGACTCTATTTTATTTTATTTTTTATTTTAAAAATAATTTATTTCTCAATTACAGTTGGCATATAATATTATATTAATTTCAGGTGTACAATATAGTGATTAGACATGTATGTAACTTACGAAGTGATCACCCCAATAAGTCTGCTACTACCCGTCTGACACCATACATAGTTATTATATTATTGGCTATATTCCCCATGCTGCACTTACATCCCTGTGAATGTTTTTTATAACTGGCAATTTGTACATCTTAATCCCTTCACCTCACTTAATGATTTTAAAAGAGGAAGAGTAAAAGGAAATCTTTAAAGAAGTGGAATGAAAACATTCACATCCAAAAACGTTTAACCAGATTTACATAATGTAATTTCTATCATTTAAATACCTTCAAAATTTAGTATATGTAGTTTTAAAGCTCAAAGAAATATGTAATGCAATATTTTCTTATTAAATGTTAAGAGAACTCATTCATTCATTCAATAAAAATTTATGGAGTAGCTACTACGTGAGAGGTACTGGATACACATAAGGGAACAAAAAGCACAAATAGCACAAATCCTTCCCTCGTGATGCTTACCTTCTGCTGGGAAAAGACAGTAAGTAGAAAGAAAAACCAAAAAAAAAGGGGGTGTAACATATGTAATTTGTTAGAGTATAATAAGCACTAAGGAGAAGAAAAGACTTTCGCGCTTGGGGTTTCTCTTCCTTGCGGGATGTGACAAGGGAGCATTCAGCCAGATGGCCACAGGGTAACAGAGTCAGGCTTGCTAACACAAGGAGAGAGCTGCACAGAGATGGGGTGGGCGGGCGGTTTGCACAGAGCTTATGGAGCCCTGCCTCTCCTCTAGACTTCTAATTGTGTGAGATAATGCATTTCCTTTTCATTTAAACCAGGAGTGAAGGTCAGCTGTGACTTGAAGCCCAAAACATTCTGATACATAAATGGCACTGAGATTTCCTTATCCACCATTTGTGGACTTCAGAGATGGTTAAGATCACATGAACCAAACTCTGGAGCTTAGAAATGAAACAAGCATTTCTACCATCTCTTTTCGATGTGTGCAAATAAAATAAGAGCCTACGTCAGAAAATATAGAATTTTCTATCTAGGTTTTCTGAAAGGATAACTTAAGCTTTGTCCTTCATTTACGGAAGAGCACAGGGACTGGAAAGCTCCACTTCCTAACCTGACACCGTGCGCTTTTCTCCCTGTTTTAGATGAACACGAGGTTGGCAGAAAGGGAATACTCACAGAATCTAGACCAAACCCCTCATTGTGTAGATTAAAACTTGAGATCCTGGAAAGTGAACCCTGCTGGCCAAGGACAGGGTTATTAAAAGCAGATTTCAAACTCACCTTCCCTTACCCCCAAACCTCACTACACTTCCACAGGCAGACTACCCCCAGGATCCAGTATTAACTGCCTATTACATTAGCAATTAAAGTGCTTTTCTAATTTTTCAAAATCTTCTGGCTGAACTGGCACAGACTGTGTTGGTCTCTTGCTCTGTAAACATGCCTGTTGCAAAGCCAAGACACAACGGGAATTTTTTTTAAACCTATTATTACCTCTTAAACTACAAAATTAAAACTTGGTAGTTTGGTAACTCTGTGAAAATAGGATGAACACTCTTACCTTTTACTTACTAAAACTTTCAAATTGCTCTATCAGTAGAAGATTGGGGATGAGATACAGTTCTATATCACTAAACTGTCCTATACATGACATAGTCCAAAGCTTCATTACTTGAGGCAGAAATAGAATAAGAGTCATCCAGATTAGTTCCTGGCTATTGAATCTCCCTCTACAAGAATGTTCCTCCCTTTCATCAGGAAGTGAACTCTGGCTTCTAGATCAGAAATTTCTCAAGAGACTACTCCCATCTCTCCTAAGCACAAGGGAAGTTTCTTCATTCCCAGGGGACAGGGCTCCTACTTCAGGCAGCCTTGCCACAGGTCTGAGTCCAAAAGTCCCCCTGCCACCATCTAAACACTAAGGAGACAAGAGCCACAGTGGCTCTCACATCCAGGATGCTTTTCATTCATGAAAATGATTAGGTAGGTTGTTTTCCCTCTAAACATTATGCTGCAAATCCAGAGCTGTACAGATAGCTCCCATACATACAAGGTCAACCTTGTATGAGATGGAGGTTGTTAATTCCCAGTGGTTTAATACTATCACCATCGATTAACTCCTTCATATAAAATAATCAATGAATCAATTTTCTGATAACACTGCAAAATTAATCTTCAAATTTGAAACTTGCATCTCACTGTGTGTGACAAGTATAGATGACTTACGTTAAACTGTAAGTATGTACTTTTTGAAGGAAAAAAAAAGGACTGAAACTAAAGACCAGCAAGCCAAAATATTAGAGCTGAAAGGGAAATAGCATTATGTGGTGCCAATTTGGGGTCTATATCGAATTCATATAATCTCCAAGCCAACATCAATAGCTCTTGTTGTTATTGCAGATGTGAATTTAAGGACCAATTACAATTTCTCTCATTACCTAAAACAAGCAAACTAAATAATTAACAACAGAAAAGTCCTTACAGTGCAATAATTATGTCTTGGTCGCAATAATACCAAGTGAGAGAACAACCATCATAATCTCTCCAATGAAAGCAACACTAGCAATATGGCCACTGGTGTTCCTGTGCAAGATACCTGCACTACAACCCCGCAAATGCGTTAGCGCTTCTCCTGTCAGACTCTCCTCCAACTCAGGCCCTAAGAGATGGATGAAGGAGGCTACAAAGCAGGGTTCCAGGCCCCAACCTTTACTTCTACTTAGAGGAGTGCTCAGCACTTGTTAGCTGTGAACCAGACACTTGTTAGCTGTGCTGCCGACTCCTGCTACAAAAAGTGTCAACTGTGTGTGGGAGTGCATGTGTGTGCATGTGTGGATGCACACAGATGTGTGTGTTTACCTGTCAGATTGTGTCTCACACACTGGTTCTTCTGAGGGAAAGACGTGTTTTTTTGTTTGAAAAGCCTTTTCTAGCCATCTCTGCTTTCTCCAATCTGAGCCACTTGCTTCTAACCCCCTCCCTTTCTGCCTTCACTTTCCCAAGCTGTGTTACCAACTTATCTCCTGGCACACACTCTCACGGCCCTCTTTCTCACAGCTCACCATCAAGTAAGCATTTCCCACCTTACGCTGGCCTCTTTCAAACCCTTCCCAAGGCCTTCACGAGACGATCATTAGACATGAACAAAGAAAATGAAGTTAGATGCCTAACATTATTGCCAAAACATCAAATGACTGTTTCATGGGATCGAAATGGCACCCTGTGGGAAAATACATAAGTAAGGTGCTAAATTTGGTTACTGCATAACTAAGAATGAGCACTATAACAAGTCAAAGGAACACAGGGGGTCGGATGCATCTGACCTTTAAGCTGCGGCCTCCACTCTACTAGCTTGTGACCTAGCTTGGGAGCTTTCTCGTCTATAACCCGAGAATATCTACATCACAAGGCTACTATAAAGGGGAGCTGAAGACACATGAGACCCTTCACAGAGTGTCCAGGGAGAGGGAGAGGGAGAGGGAGAGAAACATCAGTGATGAGAGAGAATCATTGATCAGCTGCCTCCTGCATGCCTCCCACTGGGGGATGGAGCCCATACCCGGGCATTTGCCCTTGAATGGAATTGGACCCAGGACCCTTCAGTCCACAGGCTGACGCTCTATCCACGAAGCCAAACCAGCTAGTCATCCCTTGGTTCTTAAAAATCACTCTAACAATTTCCCCAGTGGGGATAACTATGCAGCTATCTATTGCACTCATTTAAAATAAATCAGAACTTTGGAAGGAAGATAGGGAGTTCCCAGGCTAGGAAAGATAGGAGGAAAGAATATCTTGGTTTGAGGGTGATGGCTTCCAGTGACAGTGACAAGGTAATAAGACAGCCGGTCGTTTCTTAGACAGAAAGTTGATATAGCCTGTCCTCAGAAGCAATTTACCTCAAGCCTCTGATCCGTCTATCCCAACGTTTAAATGACAGCTTAACTCTCACCCTTCATTCTTTAATATCTTTCCAAATGTCTACGAAGTCAGCATACAGTACATGCTGGCTTCACTGAACCGAATATCCCAGCAAGTAACCCTGTGTGTCAGAACAGAAAGGAGGAATGAAGAAGCACCAAAATGCTAAGAAACAATTCCAAATAGGGGAAGAATTCACTATTCACAAGCGCTCGATAATGCATTCCACTTTGATTCTGAATGAAAACCATGCATAAAGCTCTGTAATAAATTACATTTCACTGAAACCAGTGGTTTATACTAGATTAGTGAATGTAAACATGGCATTTGGTGAAGCCATTTGGAAGAAGTCTGAAAGATGACCAGGAAATACAAGTATTTGTTTCTCATATGAAATATGTGATTTCTACAAGACTTTCCTAAAACTCCTGAGGCACAAATGTGCCATTGGTTTCTGTATCTTGAGAAACACATCACAGCAGGTAGAAACCATTAAGGTGCATATTCTAGGGGAAAGAACAGATGGGGAGGAAGTAAGCAAATGGGCTTCCCTTTATCACTAGAAAGCTGCCTTGCTGTGGATTCCACCACAGTGGAACAGTGGGACTGTTCGTTACTGGCTAATGAACTTCTTTCTAGGGAGTCAAGGGCATAAGCATAGAGGGGGAAAGCACAGGATTAGAACTCTGGAGACCAAGCTGTAGTCTCAGTTCTACACTATTAGCTGTGCAACCCTGGCTAAGTCAATTCACCTCTGGGAATTGCTTAATTTTTTTCCTTACCTCTTAAATAAATGGATGGACCAGATCTCAACCTTCTCTCACTCTAGCTTTCTAGAAAACGTTCTTACTTGAACAACAGCACATCTGCTGCAGCCTAAATGATTGTGGTGAGTGTATGTCCCACAATTTCTACTATGGAAACAATAGTCAGACCATACATGTTTGTTAAAACAACACAAGCTTTCCCCTTCACAACTCATACACAACCCACCCCAGGCTTGACAATCACTACACTAAGAGATGCTCAATGTGACTTCTGACACTAATGTTTCCAGACTCTAAAAATCTAAGTTCATACTACAAAACCCAGGCACATCTTCTGAACAGAGACGGTGTCCACAAGTCCCTCTGAATCTGTCTGCCCACCTGCCCTGACAAAGGCAAGCAAGATCTAATAAAAATAATAAAAGTTAAAGAAGAAGGACAGCACTTTGGGCTCCTAAATCCATCTCTGATGCTCTGGCCATGCATCTCTGGGCCCAACATGTCTTTCTCCCCCAGAGATGACACATCCAGCTTTTGACAGAGGCCACAAAAAAGACAGAGCGTGATGGGAGAGTGGCCGCTGACCCATCTCTAGCTCCCTCTATGTAATCTGTGATAACTCTGATATCACGTTCTAAGCTTGTCATTCTGCATTCTAGAATTTTATTTCATTTGTAAATATTACTCAAAAACATTTTTCAGAAGTGTACCACATCCAAAAGCAACTCTCCATGGCATAAAAACTTCCTCTCGCATAATCCTGGCAGGTGATCACAGTGCCCAGGAATAATCACTGCTCTACAATCTATACGACTAAGGGAAATGGCTCCATTATTTCATTCAATTCAAGAATCGAGTCTTAATCTGGAAACCATAGGAAAGCACCAGGTGTCCAAGAAACCCCTGAAGAGTATGCTCATTTTTGTGACTTTGTATTGATAGGGGAGAGTTGGTTGCTGACATCAGATTTCAAGAGTGTATAACCCAAAAGATGTGATCCAATAAAGGTAATAAAATATAAATAAATAGATAGATAAGCAAATAAATAAATTAAATACCAGTCAGATTATCGGGTACTTTTCTACCCAAACTCTCTAACACAAGAATAAATCAAGGACACGCAACTCTATGCTGTTTCAACTAGACTCCCCTCCATTCCGATCAACCAAAGAAACAAAATATCATCTTAATCACATTACCTAATTGTGCTGTTCATGTTTTTTTTTTCATTTTCTGACTAGATACAAGCATCTTTTTTATTAATGTATTGGGGTGACATTGGTTAATAAAATTATATAGGTTTCAAGTGTACATTTCTATGATAAATCACCTTTATGTTGCATTGTGTGCCCACCATCCAAAGTCAAATTTCTGCCATTACCATATATTTGACCCCCTTTATATAACAAGCCTGCTCTTCCTGGGATGATAACTAAATCACTCTGGATTACAAGAACTCTGGGAACATGTAGTTTTAAATAAAGACATAAAGGTCAAATCAAACCCACAGCATTAAAACCTCTGAGGATAAGTTTAGAAATCAATGTGCAATCATTTGGATATAGTTCAATATTTACTTGATATAGTGTTTATCATGTTTAAGACAGTTTGATATATTGACACCATGCGTGTAAGTTGCAATTTAATTTATTTTAAAATTGTCACTTTTAAATGGAAATGTATAAGAGAATTTTACTAGGCTCTCACCAGCACTAGAATTCTTAAAACAAACTATATTTATAAATTTTGTTTTATTAGATTTACAAGAATAGTTTAAGTACTTGGAGAAGTGCTGGTAGTTAGATCAAGGCATTTGAATGCTAGAAAGAAGCAAATATATTCAATTTATAAATGCAGTTTAAAAGTGTTTATGGGAATTTAATTAACTAGGACTCTGATTGA
>NW_005871063.1:748585-780514 GCF_000147115.1 Myotis lucifugus | reverse complement strand
ACTCTTGATCATTTTAAACTGCAACCATGCAGGGGAAAATATCCTTCCAGCTTTCCTACCCCTATTCCCACCCCACTAACCCACTGGCAGGAAACACTCGTGTTTGCAAACCTTTGCTAGACCCATACAACCTTCCTCTCTCCCAACTTCCCACCTCCCATACCCACAGGAATGGTTTTTAATATATCTTTATTTATTTCAGAGAGGAAGGGGTAGGGAGAGAAAGAGAGAAACATCAATGAGAGAGAATCATTGATTGGCTGCCTCCTGCACACCCCACACAGGAGATGGAACCCACAACCCGGGCATGTGCCCTGACCTGGAATTGAACCATGACCTGCTGGTTCATAGGTCCACACTCAACCACTGAGCCACGCCAAACAGGCAGGAATGGTTTACCTTGATCCTCATCTATAAACTCAGTGCACACTCATTCTCTAGCAAAGTGCCCAAAGGAGTTGAAAACTATGTCTGCACAAAATCCTGCACAAGAATGTGTATAGCAGCTTTATTCATAGTTGCCAGAAGTTGGAAGCAACCAAGATGTTCTTCAGTCAGTGAGTGAGTGGATCACTAAACAGTGTTACATCCATACAATGGAATATTATTCAGTGCTAAAAGGAAATGAGCTATCAAGTCCTGAAAAGACCAGGAGAAACCTTAAATGCATATTAGCAAGTGAAAGAAAGCCAATCTGAAAAAGGCTACATATTCTATGGTTACAATTATATAACAATCTGGAAAAGGCAAAACTATAGAGACAGTAAAGATCCATTGCTGTCAGGAGTTGGGACAAGGAGTGAAGGGGCGGGGCAGGGGGGAGATGACCATGAGGAGCACAGAAATTTTTAAGTAAAACTATTCTGTATGAGACTATAATGGTGGGTACATGTCACGATACATTTGTCAAAACTGACAACACAGAGTGAATCCTAATCCTAATGTGAGATATGGGCTGTTGTTAATAATAATGTATTAGTATTTGTTCATCAATTATAACAAACTAGTAGCCTGGTGCACAAAAATTTGTGCACTCGGTGGGGGGGGTCCCTCAGTTATTAAACATTTATCGGCACAACACTGACCACATTGGTGGTGGTGGTGGTGGTCTTGTCAGAATGTGTTATATTATGCAGATGAAAATCTATTTAAACAGATTTGATGTAGATATTTTCAAAGATGGAAGAATTGTCCCTGTCAACTATTTTAGTTGATTCATATCTTCACTAATTGTCATCATTGCAAAGTTTTCAGTCCCCATATGGATTGCTGGATATAATAGGTCACGTGCTGCCCTGTCCTTTATAGCCTTTGTTACCTTAAGGACTCTAGTTTTCCATTTATATGTTTAAGTACCAACCTTACCGGCTTAAATATGTAAGCTTTTAACACTGCTCTGTCTGTTCTGTATCCTTCCAATGAAAAGTGGAGTTGGGTTGCAGCACAGGAGAGAAATTCAGAAGGGGAATATTGAAGTAATGACTGCAGTAGGAGAAGAGGGAACCTATTTCCCTGGCCACAGGCGCTGGCGCCCTGGACCACAGGGCTGGCAGCTTCTCCGGGTGGCTGCAGCCTGGGACCTCGGGCGGGTGGCTTGTCTGTCTACTGGGCTGCAGCCAGCCGCAGGTGCTGGTGCCTGGACCAAAGGTGGGCAGCTTCTTCTTCTGGCAGCTTCTTCTTCTTCTGTGCTTCCAGGGAGGGCAGTCAGTTATGTGTATATGTGTATGTATGCAAACATAGGCGTGTACACGTGTGTATGTGGAAATCTGCTGGGCAAGTCAAAACCATAGAAGAGTTGCCTCCTATCTCTTGAATCTTCCAGAGATGTCCCCCACTTTTTTATTCTATTACTATTGGAGAGTCAGTATTTGCAGCCAGCCAGCCAGTAACTCTCTCAGTGTCTATTTCTGACTTCTTCTTTTCCTGTCTGTCTTCCAACCCCTAATCATATTTCCACCTGGATGCATCATATTTACTCCCAATATGCTGTATAGAGAAGGAGTCAGGATGTTGTCTTCCCATGAATAGTACTCAGTAACAAACCAATTGCATTTTAGTTGGGCAATGCTCCTACCCACCCTTCAAATCCCTTCCACCATGCATTTCTGTTTCCCTTTTTGTTTGTTGGATTGTTCTGCTGCTCCTTCTCCTTAACCCACCACCCTTGGATCATAATGTAAAATTCTTTTATCATGTAAAGAAATTATTAAAAATACAGGTACTTTTAAAAAAAAATACAGGTACTTCTCCGATCACCGGCGGGGGGTGGGGGGGGTGCAGGGAAGAGGCAGCTGTTGGCCGCCCGAGATCTACGTGGCAGCACGTAGAGGCCAGGACCCGGTCTCACGGGTTTTACCCACGCAGTTTGAAAGGTGCTCGTGATCTATGTGGTGGTCAGGACCCGGTCTCATGGGGTTTGCAGTTTGAAAGGTGCTCGCAATCTACGTGGCTGCCAGGACCCGGTCTCATGGGGTTTGCAGTTTGAAAGGTGCTCGCAATCTTTGTGGCGTCCAGGACTCGGTCTCAGGAGGTTTTACCCTCGCACTTTGAAAGGTGCTCGCAATCTACGTGGCAGTCAGGACCCGGTCTCATGGGGTTTTACCCACACAGTTTGAAAGGTGCTCGCGATCTACGTAGGGGTCAGGGCCGCCTCTTCCCTGCCCCGCCCGGATTCTCCGATCACCATTCACTGGTGCGGGGCGGGGGGGGGGGGGGGGGGGAGGCCACTGGCGCTGCCTCTTCCCTGTCCCGCATGCTTCTCCAATCACCGACTGGGGGGCATGGCAAAGGCGGCCCGGTTCTCCGATCACGGCTGGGGGGCATGGCAAAGGCAGCCCTGGTTCTATGATCAGGCCGGGGGAAGGGCAAAGGCAGCCCTGGGCCCTTGCCTGCCGCCTGGGTTTCCGATCACCGTCAGCGGCAGGCGGCTTCTTCTGTCCTTCCCCTTTCGCCTCCCAGCATTGCGCCTACATATGCAAATTAACCGCCATCTTTGTTGGTGGTTAACCGCCATCTTTGTTGGCAGTTAATTTGCATATCACCCTGATTAGCCGATGGGAAGCGTAGCGAAGGTACAGTAAATTACCATGTTTGTCTCTTATTAGATAGGATGCCGTGCCAAGGGAAAAGGGGTACATGGGAATCTCTATATTTTCTGCTCGATTTTTCTACAGGCTAAAAATATTATAAAAAAACAAAGTATATTAATTTTTTTTAAAAAACCCCACACATATGCAATTGAGTATTCAAGTTTAGAGAAAAATAATTTTAATAATAATAAATTTAAAACTTATAAAGTAAGGATTTTTTTTTAACCTTTCCCAATCTTGCCTTCCTACCAGAACTGGCACCTCCACAGAGATAGCCAACAGTGGCCAAAGGTACTGAGTTCATGAAAAAGGAAATAGAGAAATCAATGCTTCATTCAACATTTCAGTCAAACGAGGGGACAAATAGCCTGGAAAGCTTTTGGGTTGTGAAATTGTAGCATTTAAGAGCTTGCAATTTTACATACAATTCACCCCAACAGCTGGAATTAATCAGGATCCTTGCTCAGTTTCTCTGAGAAGAACTCTTCTAAGATAGCTATAATTGCAAAAGCAATTTCTTGAAATTTCTATCTGGATGACCAATCAAGACTTGAACTTAAAGAATAAAACTGCTAGGAGTTTTGACTAACAAAAGCATAACTACTACATTCTGAGTGGTCATTTTTATGTTAATCTACTCTCAAAGGATCCTTTCCAAAACATGAGTAATGAAATTTTTAAGCAGTGATAAATTTCTGATGCAAGAATTTTATCAAGCAGAATAAGTCCTATTGTCAAGAATTTATTAACAACAATTCACACATTTTCCCAATTCCCTAACATTAAAGTCTATACAATATGAAAAATTCTGTTAGTAAGAACTATATTTGCTATAATTTGCATACCAAGCAATCTTTTTTTTTAAGTGTAAAAATAAAAAAACCTGATAAAAAACAACAATCATGTCTCCACTACCTACACAACAGCAAGAAAACTTTTAAGCCTTCTTCTGAATAGTTTTGCCAAAATGCAGGCATGCACACACAGGCACAGGTTTTTTGTTTTGTTTTGTTGAGAAAATCAAAACCGAGAACCACACAAAGGATGAAGTTGCTCACTCTTTGACAAGTCATGAAGCCTTGCTTTCTTCTAGCCTCTCAGAAACACCAACTTAGTTTTAAGATGTGGGGTAAGATAGGGAGTTCATCCAAAAAGATGCTCTTTTTATTTTGCTGGAGTTTTGAAATATGAAGACTAACCAGTGCATATTTAAAGTTTGGGAAATGGCTAAAATGGCATGCGTTTGAGGAACAGGGCTAATTCTTGAGTAATTTTATGATCATCGGTTTCATCTCCTAATGATACTTTATTCAGCACTTCCATTTGGGACGGTTCTGTCACCCCTCAGCAGTACCCAGTCAAATGTCAGCGTGGGCTCTACGCTGGAAGTAGTCCCTCTATACCCACTCGGTGCCTGAGAAGTCCGAGTCCCAGTTAGAGTTAAATGCAAAATCCTGTTGGTACAATTCATTAAAATACCATTTGCCTATAATAGCTAATATAAAATTAAATTAAAAATAAATTAAATTAAAATAATCATTTCCAAGTTACCAGTTTGTACACACATGTCTTCACTACTTATACCACAGCAAGAAAGGCAGAGGCAATGACTACTGAACCTCTGAAACAAATGTTTCCTAGCTCTGAATTAGTCCCTCTAAGAGTACTTGAATTTAATTTTTAGATATAATTATGCTGTGGTTTTAGTGGTTTTTGTAAAGTATTTCACTTAAAGAGATGATTTGCAAATGACTAAAATACTGCCATTATCTCTCATTTATACAAAAATGTTCCTGGCGTGCCCTAGGAACCCTTCATAAATCTCAGTCGCTGAATTGGAGGCATCCTCCGTTAAATTAGCAAGCTCCGGCCCAAGTCAGATGCTCACTTACATAGTAAACACAATCAGACCTGCAGATGGCTGCACTTCAGGCTGTGAATCAGAGTACAGAGTATAGAAGCACAGTCTCTATCTCCCAGCAACACCATGAAACTCAAGTCACTTTAGCTAAGTACATAAACTTCAGTTATGTCCATAATCCTACTCTTTATGAATAGGCCTCAAGTGATTCAGATGCTCATTTGGCCAAGAATCTTGAAATGAAGCCAAAATTCCCGCAATGTAGGCTGTTCAACTACAGGTAACCTTTCATGATTTCCTGAGGAGAATTTAATTGCTTGTTTGAGCCAAAAAGGGCATAAACTGCAAATCTACCAAAACAACTTAATCAGTAAATATCTGAAATATTGCCAGCAAAGGACAGTTCAATCTTTGTGGCCATCTGACGCAAAGCATTACTGTCTATTTTAAATTATTATTATTGCTGTGATTATATCATCAACACCATGTTACTATCATTACATTATTATCATCATTACCATGTCTATTACTTATATTAACAAAAAAATAACTTATTTTATAGCACTTGACAACCTCATAAACCCAGGAGATGGTGATAGTAGCCATATAGAGCAAAATGGCAAAGTACATTATTTCTCGACCCTTTTTAAAGATACAGACAGCCGGCTTAGTTGAATAACTTCTCCATGGACACACAGCAGCTAACAAGTGGCAGGGGCTTGAAAACAGTTCTTCTCCACATTCACATTCTTTCCGCTACACCAGTCTACCTTTTATGAGTTACCATTTTGCTGGGATTTATGAGGACAAAGGTAGGATTATTGATTACCCAATTGAATCACGGCTCCTCTAAGAGCAACTGATTCCAAAACAATTTTAATAATGTCCCCTACAAACACCGTGTTCATTCTTAGGATGATGCAGCCACACTCCTTCACTAAGACTTTGGTTTTTCTCACCTATAAAATAAAGAATCCCAGGAGCTACACCTCACAGGACAGCTCTGTGGATTCGATGAGATAATACATACAAAGCAGGAACTCAAGTGCTCAACTCAAGAGTCCATAAAGAATCAGCGTTGTCTGTCATTGTGATTCATTTTCAAAAACACAGCTCTAGGCACACCTGCCACTGTTAACATAAGCCTTTCCTGTCAAACCCCATCTCACAAGAACCTTCAGTTACTTTGAATGCCCTTTGTATTTATGAAAGATTTTGTACTACTTGCTAATATATGACCATAAAATTGTTGTTTAGTTCTTTCACGTAATTCTGTGCTATTTGTTTGAAGAGGAAGGATTGCTTCTTTCTATTTATTTGTATTTCCCAAACATGCTGGAAGCACTTACTATGTGATATCTGTACTGAAATACTGTGCATTCAAAATAACCTTTAACGTAATGGGATCATTGGTCCAGGGCATTCAAAATCTGGAAATGTATATCCTCTCTGTTCCAGCCCGATGTCACCACAGCAGTAACCACTGCAGCCTTCATGGCAATAATATTGTAATAACTATGCAAGTTGATATATGGGCACTAGACTTATCAGGGCAATCACTTGACGAAGCAGACAGAGAGGTTCCTACACAAGAAACTGAAATGTTGAATGTGACTATAGTGGAGCCGCCCTCTTCAGTGACAACATACCCATCCCTTGGCTGCTGCTCCACAGCTGTGTCCTGTTTTGAAAAGAGCCCTTGGTGGTAGGGAAAGCTTTCCCCAAGTTCATGCCTCCTCTCAGAGGGTTGACTTGCTCAGAGCCATTTGAGGAGGCAGAAAGGACTGACACGGTGGTTACAGAGCAAAGGGTAGCCTTGCGGGAGAGTAGGGGGTCTTTGAAATGGGTCACATCAGTGGCCTCGAGAGAGACTAAGGGGGCATAAGGGTCTGACCCTTTGCCTTGATTTGCAACTATGAAAGCCCATTCCAGCTCTAGAACACTGCAGGATTAGCTGGGGCTTCAGGTACAATTTCATTGCAGGTCCACATCTCTTTCTGCCCTATCCTGCCTTCTCACTTCCCAGAAGGTTTATCTCCTGAAGCACCACCCCCTCCCCAGTAAACCTGCCTGCAAGTCTGCCTCCAAGTCTGTTTCCAGTGAACCCAACCTAAAATTGTGCTTAATGAGGACTTTGAAAGGAGGAACAGTGAATTAGAGGGATTCAGAAAGGACATCATTTCAGGCACTTTCACCACTTTATACCTGGACAGGAAAACAGCAATAAACAGGAAGAGCAAAGGGACAAAAGTGGTAGCCATTCTGATGAAAACTCGACAATGTTGACAAATTACTCATGAGGAGACAGAGGAGTCTAACATAGCATGACCCCAGCACACAAAAAAACTGATTTCTTAATGTTGACCTTCAATGCAATGGGATCACTGGTCCAGGGAATTCAAAATAGAATGTAGTTTGGTCATGTTGAGTTGCAGATACATTCAATAAGAGTTATATTAAGGTGTCTGAATTTGGGGGCTAAAATAGTCAAAGCTAGAGATGTGAATTGGGAAAACAGCACAGAGAGCTGACAGCTAATACATCAGGGTAATGAACTTGGGTGAGGAAGTGAAGAGAGCCAAGACCATGGGTGAGCAAAGAAAATAAAAAGAGGAGGAAACAGAAGAGAGGGGACTTCAAGATGCCAAATTTAACAAATAAAAATACAATACAGGCCAGTTAAATACGGCAGTGGGTCATACATTTCTTCAGTGGCAGCAGCACAGTGTCAAATTACAAAATACAGTTAAGGATGACCAAGGATTTGAAAAGGTGATTGATTGGTTTTTGCTAAGTGGAAGTCACTAGTTATCCTTAAGGGAAAACATTCTAGTTTTTACTTGAAAAATTCTATACAACATTAATTGATTCCTATGTGTGAATTACTGTGTTGGCTTTCTTAATTGAGTTCTAATCAAATTATTCTTTTACCAACATTATCTCAAAGGAGGGAATTTCATTGCCCCTTAAGAGAAAGGGCAAATGTTAGGCATTAGAAGTGCTCCTCTGCCTACTGAGGGAAGGTTACTATTCCTCAAAAGACTGGCTGTCTACATTAATATTATAAATGGCTATTCAAAACCTTGAAGAAATGTCTTCTCTTTCTTCTCTGAGGGTCACAAATAGCTTAGAGTGATTCCATGAACTCAGGGGGCCCACAGCAATTAAGAAGATGACAGTTTCCTACATGTTTATTTCTATGAAATTTTTTTAAAAAATCACACCCATCAGAGAAATGAAGAACATGAATCACACTTGCTAAACATGAGTTATCTAAAATGAGATTTTAATTTTCAGGAGTGCATTGATGTATCTATTCACATGCATGCATGCAGAAAGGACTGGATCCTGGAAATGTCGGCCTTAAAGAAAGCTTGCTAGATATCCTCTGGGTCACATATACAGAACTAATCACTTCTGTTTCTTCCTTGTAAACAAAAAAAAAAATAAACATAAGAAAAGTCTATAGGCTTGAAAATCTGAGCTCTTGACTATCATCTCAAATTTGCTTTTGCATTATACTCCATCTCTGAAGCATAAAGGCCATGCACTGCCCTCCAACGACACATAAAGCTCTCACTAACAACTCCATGCACATGCCAGAGCAATACATCACCATACTTAAGGATTTGCTTAGATGCTTTATGTAGCCCAAAAGCAATATACAGCTTCATCAAATCAATGAAATAATATACCCATATATTACTTTGGTCATATTTTTGCTCCAAGTACCATAGTATATATAATAAAAAGGCAGCATATGAAAAGTGTGGGTAACAAATTATATACATAAAAAAATATTGATTATTTGCTCTTGGTGGGTTTTAAGATTTTGTTTTACTCAAAACCTTTTAGATTGATGAAGGTTTTACTGAAGCCATGAAACAGGACTTGCCTATTAAACATTGCAGGTAATTTTCTGTCTCATGCATAAAATTCAGAGTTGAGGAAATATATTCCTAACAAACCAAATTTACTATCATTGGCTTGCTTAGAATAATTTTATTACTTTATTTGTAATGGTTTAGTAAATCTGAAATTATAATAGGATCCGCTTAATGGCAATATGTGCAACAATCCTCTGCAATGATGTACTACTGAGCTAAGGTCTCTGGAAATATATGTGTCTAGAAGTATACTTTTTCAAGCTGTAGCTGAGCTACCAGAGTTCCCCAATTTTGAACATTTTCAAGCATTCATTTGAAAATGAAATTACGTAATAAGCATCTGTACTTCCATGTTTTCCCATTTTCAGTTTGATTTTGTTCCCCTGATAGAGCAACACTTCAAAAATACTGGGTTTTTGCAGTAATTATTCCACCATGTGTGGTATCAGCAAGTTCTGCTATATTAATCACCTTATGAAATAGCAGGGTGTCTAGTGTCTGGTTAATCTCTGTTCCAAAGATTTCACTGGTTATGGAGAAATCCCTGCCATGCAAGTTTCGATTGTTTTCTAATACACTCGTGATTCTGCTAGAGAGGACTGCATGTGTTAGGCTATGAGAGGAAATCTGGAGCAAGAGTGGAGGAAGGGTCCGAGGCTCTGGGCCAATCAAGTAGTAAATCACTGAGGGGTAAGTCTTACCCTCTCTGACCCTGCCTCTGGGAAGCAGCATGTCCTAGGGGTAAGAGCTGTGCTGCAGAGTCAACTGGACCTAGGTTTGAATCTATCTGGTGGCCAATCCTGTGGGTTTACCATCTGCTGGATGGAATGGGTAGGTGAGGGACTTACTGGTTCCCTTTACCCCCATCAACCATCTGCAACATTCCAAACGTATGAGCATAATAGGAGAAGATCCACACCAACCCTGGAAGTCCCTGAGAGTGTAGAAATGTATCTCTTCCCACAAGGCTTACAATTAAAGGCATTTAGAAAGCAACGTCACAGACAGCTATTTGTGAAATGTCTATGATGCATTTAGAACTTTTAAAAAATGTTCTGTAGGTCATCTTAAATAAACAAACAGAACCATGGAAACTGCCTCAAATCTGGCAAAAAAAAAAAAAATGATGTCCCTACAGAAAAATGTATCCTGGTCTTCATCAAAAAAAATGTGATAATCATAAGTACTTCTGTGAAACCAAGTTGTCATCATTAAAACTGCCCCTGCCGGTTCCCACCCACATGAGCCCTAAACTTCAGGACAGAAGGCAGGAGTGTCGGCTCACAGATGACAGAACCACTGCCAAGTTCCTGCTTATTATTTCCTTTAATTCTTTTTCTTGGGCCCTGTTCAAATTGTTAGGGCTTTTCTTTTCTTTTTTTCTTTTTTTAGTGTTATTATCAGTTCAATTCTTAGGAGTATACTGCTCAGGGACGTGATTGAGATGGCACATGTCCAAAAAACATAAATGTCCTACACTAACTTTCCTTTAACTTTCTACTTCTAAACTTTTCCCGTGATAAACTATACAGTGCATTTTCTCCACATATGGTATTAATTTGCTTTTTACAAAATTGAAATGGGAATTACTTGATGGTCTTTTGAAGAGTTCCACCACATTCCAAAATGTCAGAGGAAAATGAGAAATACAGAGAAACCTAAATGACGTATCTTTTTGGCACATCCACCAAGATGAGATACGTTCTGTGGTGAGAGCTGCATTCTAAAGATGTGATTCATGCCAGATCTCTAACCATCTTCACTATTGTAAAGACTCCCACAACTTTCACTCCAGGCCTGAGCTCTCCTGATCTTGGTAGTTCAAATGGCCTACTCAACTCTCTAGGTCTTAGTCTTTTCTTTGTAAAATGAAGGAACCAGATGACACAATCACTAAAGTTTCTCTCAGCTAAAAATCCTGATCCAGTGATTTGTACTGGGATATATGGCTATCGCTGCAAAGTAATCATATGAAACATCTATTCAAAACATGGACCCTAAAACTACTGCTACTCCTGGCTTCCTTGTTTCTCTAAATGGTTCTATCAACCTCAAAGTCACCCTTGCTTAAGACACCCTTGCTTAAGACACTCAGCTCCTCACTAATCCCCCTTGGCCAGACACATTCTTCTTTTCAGCATCTTGTTCTGTCTCCTCTTTCCCAGTCTTCAGGACATTCTTTCATAGATCTGTGGTCTCTTGGTTTTTTCCTCACCAATTATCCCAGACGCCCTGCCACAGTAACAATCCAGCATCAACAATGAAACTCCTGCTACAGGAACAAATGTGAGAGTAATTAAAAAAAAATAACAGTGAACACAAGAACATCTAGAGCAGTGGTTCCCAACGTGGAGCACATGCCCCACAGGAGAATTTTATTTTTGAGGGGGGCAATTTGAGAGTGAGTTATGAACAGTGAATTTTTTGCATTTCTTATGGTTCTATATACATATGTAAGTATATATTGTGACATATTTATGCATTTCAGCTCTCTATTACATGTTTTGAAACTTTATTTGCTATTTTTTCATATTACTTCATATTATTTTTTAACAATTTC
This sequence comes from Myotis lucifugus, assembly GCF_000147115.1. Taxonomy (NCBI): domain Eukaryota; kingdom Metazoa; phylum Chordata; class Mammalia; order Chiroptera; family Vespertilionidae; genus Myotis; species Myotis lucifugus. The sequence goes on along the minus strand of NW_005871063.1, from coordinate 769,117 downwards.
TTAGTGATTTCTTCCTCAATACTTCAACTGTCCTTTCATTCTTTTATTTTTCTCTTTCATGGATGCCATGTTCTTTGGAAGCTTGTTTAGACCAAGTTAATGGCCTTTTAGGCTTCCTCCAGGTGGATAGGAGTTCACTTTTTGAATAATAAGAATTATATGTTACAGGGGAGGCATCAGGGTTTTAGAGATGGTTAGGTGGGCATGGCCAAAAAAGGTTGGGAACCACTGATCTAGAGTTTTCATCAGAAAACATTAAGCAGCAACCAATACATTCACCATCAAGAGCTTTAATTGCTCTTTGCCAGTCAAACTGGTGATGGGGCTGCGGGGGAGGTTGCGGGGGGTGGGGGGGGGGAGGAAGTGATAGTTCCTACCTTAGCCAGCTTCCATAGCAGGCAAGGCTTTCCCTGGTCATTTCCCTGTATGAATCCTAGCTATCTGTTATGGTCTGAATGTTTGTGCAAATCTCTACCCTCCACCAGCCCAAATTCACATGTTGTTATTCTAACTCCCAAAGGTGATGGTATTAGTAGTTGGGGCCTTGGGGAAGCCATTAGGTCATGAGGGTGTTACCCTCAAGAATGGGATTAATGATCTTTAAAAAGTTCCCACAGAGCCCTGGCCCGTGTGATCAGCAGTTAGACCATTGGCATGCCACCATTGGCATGTGTACCAAAGGCTCACAGATTGGATTCCTGGTCAAGGGCATGTACCTGGGTTGTGGTTCACTACATGCCCACAGTTCAGTGCATGGAAGCTGCCTCTACTCCTTGTTCTTTCCCTCCTGAAATGAATGTATGGCAATAGATTGTATTTTTATAAAGCAACTTGTAATAGCTATGATCATTTATATCATGATAAGCAATTTATACATAGATTATGAATTCCCATCACTTTTCTAAATTAGTCAAGAAATTTTGAAGGGAAAAGGTGTCATCTTTGGAACAAACACCTCAGTTAAAAGACCCCAGTTAAAATCCTAACTTAGCTGTTTACTAGCAAATTGTTTGAAATAACACAATTTATCTCTAGGCCTCAATTCCTCATCTATAATTTCGAGATGTAGATGCCTATATTTACCATAGGATTATTGTCGGAATTAAATGAGAGAACCTTTTTAAAAGGTTAGCACAGAAGATATCAAAAAAGACCATGAAGATTTTTAGCCACTTATAAATGCCTTCAGATAGAGCTAGTTACATAATCCTTCTTAAAATGTCTTAAATATAAATGTATCATAGTTCAATTTATATATTTCAAAAAAACATTTATATTTCCAAATATAAGAGAACAAAGTGTAATATAATTTTTTTACAAATTTAAAGCAGACAAGAAAAAGTTACTTGATCTTAAAAACTCTAACTTTTAAAATTAGACATAAAAAGAAAACATGATTTTCATAGTTTTTGAAGTCACATATCTAACAGCTTGCAAATTTTTTGTTGATATCAATTGGCAGACACCCATCAAATCACTCAGACTTACAAAGAATAACAATTTTATCAATTTTCATAAACTTACTTAGAATCAAAGTCTAGACGCATGGATTTTTACCTTCCATTTACAAAATTTTTGTCTGTCAATTGCCAAATGCTCAGAAGCGATTCATGTTCATTTTTGCAGTGACAGACACAAAGGGTTATTAGAGAGTTTAAAAGAAATATTTTAAACACAGTAAATGTACATCGCATTATAGCATGTGTGTATGAAGAATACCAATGATACAATTATACATCTTTATCTCTGTAAAAATTCATGCTGGTACTATTATTTTAATCATGAAGCTCTAAGATCAGATAGTCTAACCCCTTCATTTTATAGATAAGGAAACTGAAGAAAAATACCTTAAGTGACTCACTCATAATCACATACTTAGTAGCACAGTTTCTATCAAGAGTCAAAATTTTTTGACTTGTTGAATGATGCTTTCCCAACTTCACTTTTCTGCTTCTTAGCAGCATTAAAAAATATCTATGTACAACTTTGCTCATATAGGTTCCTATTATATGCAGTGTAATAGAATAAAAAGAAATGACTTGGCGTTTATTGACTCACTTATTCATTGACTCACATATCAACATGTGTTGAATGGCTACCATGTGTGCGTCACTGATCTGGGCACAGATAGAAGACCCAAGCTGCTCTGTATCTGCACATCATTATTTGTATGACTTTGGACAAAAATTTCTTTAGATCCCAGCTTCTTAATTACTAAAGTGAAGATAACAGCATCAACCTTCCTCATGATGTTGAAAGATTAAATGAGATCATGAACTTGAAAGTGCCAAGTAAGGTTCCCAGTATAGGTACAACTGACTTATTATATAAATTGCACTACCATATAAACAACTGCCACATGAATATCAGACTTCAAACTTAACATGTTAACATTGCACTCACTATTTTTACCTTCTTATACCTACCTCCACCTTGTAGTCCTTTTCCTAGTATTGGCTCCACTATCTAACTAATTACTCCAGCCAGAATCCTGGAAATCATTCTGCATACCTCCATCTCTATCAAACTGCATGCCCAGGAAAACACCAAGCCCTACCAGGTGTCCCCCTAAGTTCCTCCCTCTATTTATCCATCTCTCCCTACTGCCAAGACCTTTTATAGACCCTCATCATTTTTTTGCCTTAAGTACCTCAATACCTCTTAGTCCCTGTATACTAGCCACATGGCCTGAACTGAAAATAAGAATATTCAATAAAATTCTGTATGTTGAATGGTGAGAATCCCCCACTACCTGCATCACTTACCATGATATGGGCAGCAAATTTAAATCCTCTAGACAGGAGATTAAATAATTCCTTTTGTAGAAATTTAAGACTCTTCCCAAGAAAAGACCTCTACACACTGACATCTGAGGGGCTGTGAAGAGAAAAAAACTATCTAACTCATCCCATCACCCTACAATGAAGCTCGCCAAACAAGAACATTTCCTACCCAAGAACCAAGAGTTTCCAATCATCATATTAGTGTCTCACTCTTAAATGAGCTGTCAAGATATCCAGGCAGCTGAAGGATGTTTTCAATAAGAAAGAGAACAAAACAGACAAGCAGAAAAAACAAAACAGAAAGCATACAGAAGAAAATGAAAAGGAACTGTATCACTTATCCTCAAAAAGGTAAGAGACAATAACTCTTCTTGATCTTCTTTTGAGAGTTTTCCTTGCGATGGCCATCCAAATCTTCTCCTGAATTTTTAATTCTTCTTAATGACGCTTTTATTTCCAAGAAACCTTCATTATTCCATGATTATGTCTAGTTTATGGCCTCATCTTTATATTTAATGACTGCCATATCCTAACAATCCTATGAGGTTATTAGTATTTATATTCTTCTTTTACAAATGAGGAAACCGAGATACAGAAAGTTTAACAGACTTTATTACAAGATGATGAACAACCCACAATACTGCCATTGATAAAATACAAACACAGGAACAGATGGCTGCCCTCCACTCCTTCCCCAGCACTGTAGTCTGTTCTGTTATGGAAGGAGCTTATGCTCCAGGAGCCCCCCCGAGTCGCATCTGTGCCCACCTTCTCAATTCGGCTTCCTGGAGCCTTAAAGAGAGTCCAGGTCAGGGGAAAAGGAGGGAATGAAAGAGCTGACTTCTCTGGCAGGTTTCCTCTCTCACCAGGAAGGTGTCCAGATATTGGAAATTCAAAAATCATCTTGTCAAGGAAAATATATTACAACAAATATTTAGGTTCTATTTGATCTTAAGAGCTATGTCATTGTTAGACTGCATGACTGGATTTTTAAGAAAGACTCTTGAGAACAGCATAGGATCCCAATCAAAATTTATATTTTGTCTTGGAATAAATGTGCTTGAAGTCCTAACAATCAAGATACAGAACTGTGGAAGTAGACTGTTCTCATTTCATATCTTCTTAGCAGCTTTGGGGATCTCTATTTTACCAGTTCTCTCTGCTTTCAACCTAACTATCAATGCCTCAGTCATACTCACTACCCTGCCTGACATTAGCTTTCTGCATGCAAGCTACAGCTCATGAGTCCTTCAATCATCCAGGGAAGTAATACTTTCAAAAAAATTTCAAAACAACAAAAGAGCCTATGTAGAAAGAAAGAAAAAATCAGCTTGAAGAAAGTTAATGCATCCATTTGTCTAATATATGCACCCTTAGTAAAAAGAAAGCACTGAAGAGTTTGATCAAAGCCATTATTCAGTCCACTTTTCTCCTAAGCTTTGCAAAGTGCATGCATTTCCCAGTGTCCACTATTACCTACAAATCTCTCTGTGAAATAGAGGAATAAACACACTGGTAGTTGGGTGAAATTGATGTCTCCCCAAAACCCATGCCCACTCAGAAGCTCAGAATATAATTTTATTTGCAAATAGTGTCTTTGCAGATATAATTAGCTAAGTTGAACATGTACAGTAATAAGGTAGGCCATAAGTCCAGCAACTACGGTTCCTAAAAGAACAGAAAAAAACACAAGGAAGAAGGCCACGTGATGACAGAGAGAGAGATTGTAATGATGCAAAAATACTAGTAAGCCAAGGAACATAAAGGATTGCTGGGAGCCACCAGAAGCCAGGAAGAGACCAGAAAGGATTCTCCCCTAGGTTCCTTCAGAGGGAGCATGTCCTGCCGATACTTTGATTTGGGACTTCCAGTCTCCAGATCTGTGAGAGAATAAATTTCTGTTCTTTTAAGCCACCAAGTTTGTGGTAATTTATACGACAGCCCTGAGAAGGTAAGAGAATACCCGAAACTTGAAATGAAAAATATGAAACTCAGATTGTTTAATTAACAGTTGAATTACAACTCAGATATCAACCCTAACATTCAAGCTTCATAAGCAATTATGTCAGACAGCTACAGGAAAAATAATTGTGTGGTTTAAAAAAGCAACAACAGCCCTAACCGGTTTGGCTCGGTGGATAGAGCATCGGCCTGCGGACTGAAGGGTCCCAGGTTCGATTCCGGTCAAGAGCATGTACCTTGGTTGCCGGCATATCCCCAGTGGGGGATGTGCAGGAGGCAGCTGATTGATTTTCCTCTCATCGATGTTTCAAACACTCTATCCCTCTCCCTTTCCCTTCCTCTCTATAAAAAAATCAATAAAATATATTTAAAAAAATAAAATAAAATAAAAAAATAAAAAAGCAACAACAAAAATAAAGAGGCTATGATGTAAGATAGATGTGATGACAAAAATCAAATAGCAGTCAACATTTTTAAGGCTCAGTTAAAATCAGCCTTACTTTCTATGTCATACCATTACCAACTTTATAAAAATACTATCAATAACATAGATAATTTATATACCAAACTCACTGTGCTATTAAAATATTTAATTATATAATTAAATTATAATTACACAATTAAGTAACGATTAAAGGATCAATAATTCATTTTACTAGCAGTTTAATTGTTTCCACATAAAAAGATATTGTCTTTCTTAATCTCCTCTTGAATTTCTATCTACCTCTGCCTTCCTGGGTACGTTAGTTTTTATTAGAAATCTAAAATGTTTCACCGAAGTTCTAATAGAACAAACGAGGGGGGAGGGGAGCACGTGAAATCAACTTAGGAATAAACCAAACAAAGACTCAGATTCTGGAAAAGGGTGGAAAGAGGGAGAGAGAGGAAAGCCGGGTAAAGCATACGGGACTACTGGAACAGGCATTAAAAAGAATATGTTCAAATAATGAGTTCCATACTCTTCAGCTTACCACTACGGGGTTCTTTTTCTTCTCCATGCCTAGACTGTGTCTTAGCTACACTGATGAGCCAGTTTCCTTTACTCTTTTTGACCCTGGCTTGCCCTACATAGATGGCGCCCCACGATATTTATTGAATAATATGCCTGCACTTTCATAAGCCAGCTTTTCCCTTACATTCACTCCCCTCCCCCCCATCTATCTTTTTGGCTTACCTTAATTTAATGGCAATAATGTAACCCTCTGTATGAAACAAATATGCAGTACAAACTCAAATTTTCTTCTTAAAAATCTCCCTATCATAGCTTAATGTTAAGTGTAGGCTCTGGAGTGTGACTGGCCGGATTCAACTTTCAACTCCACACATACTAGCTGTGGCCTTGGCTGAATGACTTGGCCCATTTGTGGCCTACTTTCTTGACCTTAAACTAGAAATAATGAAACTGCACACCTTAAGCCTTTAGTGAGAATTAAGTGAGACTAGGCCCTGGCTGTGTATATACGGTGTGTAAGCACACACTAAATATTGTTGATTGGTATTGTTACTATTCATAATTTTAAATTGTTCTCTATTAAAATATCTAGATTTCTCATCAAGCATAAGTCTTACCTAAGAAAACCATTAGATATTCAAGAATCCACGTAAGGAGCAAACTGGTTCACCCACTTACATTCCTTGTTTGAGGAAATCTTAGCCCCCAAAAATGTTTGGTCATCTAGAATATAATATCACAGAGTAAGAACATACACATTTTTAACCAGCCAGAGTGGCTTAGTGGATTGAGCATCACCCCATGCACCAAGAGGTCACTGGTTCGATTCCCAGTCAGGGCACATGCTTGGGTTGCAGGTTGGATCCCCAGTAGGGGGTGTGCAGGAGTCAGCAAATAGATGTTTCTCTCTCTCTTTCCCTCTCCTTTCTTCTCTCTCTTTAAAAAAAATCAATAAAACTTTTTTAAAATATACATTTTTAAGTTGTTTTAAAGCTGGCAAATCCTAAGAAATTCCATCTACTCCCTTTCAAGCCTATCTCATGATTCTTTATAAGTACCATTAAAAACCATGACCATATCAAATAAAGACTTTAAATCAAAAGAGAAAAGCTGGCCCTCACCACTGCTCTTTAATTCTCTAAGCTGCCATCAAAGATAGAATGAGTTTCAAAGCACCTGCACCTGAATGAAGCCATTAAGCACTCTAGCTCTATGAGATAAAATTCAAAGTCCTCCTTTGGACATAAATCTGGGTAAGATTAAGTTTGCTTACAAGTACTTACACTTTAGGTGAAAATTATGTGTTAAAATCTAAATACCCAGGTAAGCTTATAAGTGGCACGCAGCCACTTGAAAACTACACTACTGTGCACAGTGCTTTCCTACTTTGAAATCTTCCTGCTGTTGACATTTTGTGAATAAGGAAATTGACCAAAACAGCAGAAAAGAGGCAAACTAAAATTAAAGTGTTGCATGGAAATTGCACAGGCCATGCTACTCCCTCATCAGTGTAAAAACGAACACATCGCAAGCATCTCCCACTTTCATCCTAAATATTTCAAGCTCTACCACTAGCCACACGGAGGAGTTAATGTGCACAGATTTCAAGAAGTAGTAATAGTGAAGGATTATGAGCATTGTTGATAGGTTTTGTTTTCACACATAAATAACAGAAAAACTAAGACTATGAAAGACAGGAATGAGAAGGCAAAAGAGAAACAAATAAACAGACTGACCCAGAATTTAATTCTTCTCCTTATTATAGGGTTATTTATATCCACAAAAATCACTCAGAAGTCAGTTTTTATTAGGAAAACCTCTAAGTATTTTATTCAAAAGAAAATGCAATGTCATTTTGTGATCAGTTCCTCCAAGCTTCAACAATCCCTGCTTCATTCTCTGATCTCCAGAGCAGTCAAACTCTGAGTTTAAAGACTCCTTGGGAAATGAAATCCACAATGTAGAGATAGCCCCTGGATAACAGCCGCCTCACACTGTAAAGTGTTAAAAGCAGTTCTCCAGGCAGTCACAAACTATTTCTCCCTCTGGCATCATATTTTTTACTCAAACTCAAAACCATTAATATGTTCCTCTCAAATCATCTATGACCAATAATTCACCCAGTTCTGACAATTCTTTCTCTACCCATCATTTTTTGTCACTGCTTTCCAGTGAACCTGGGTCCTCATAATTTCAAATCTGCACTACTTTGAATGACTGATTTATCAGCCTCCAGGTTCCGTCTTACCTAAACTATATCACATCTTAATATCAGATTTATCTTTCTCATACATTCAGCTCAAAAGTCTTCAGAGGCTCTCCAACCCATGAAACAAGGTCACAGCTACAGAGCCAGCCCTGCATTCTACAACAGAACTGAATCCTAGGGACAGTTCCTAAGTTTATCTCAAGACTTACCATGTGCCCAAGGGCCTTGCCTCACATCCAGGCAGTAAAAACAGATAGCTCATCAACAGCTTCCATGGACCCTACCTGCTTCTTCCTTGAACTTCCCATTGATGGGCCCACCTAGGTAATGTCTCTTAACAGGCACCAACAGCAAGGTTAGGTTGGTTAACTCCAGGGAGCAGGCTGCCTCTCAGTTCCATTTTCCTCCTGCTTCTCTCTTGGCCCGGCATCTCTTTGTCACTCTCCTACTACCTAACTTTCAGGGTCTACCATAAGCAAATTCAATAGCACTCTTAACCTTGCCTCTCCAGAGCTCAATTGGAACTCACTGCTCCATGTCAGCCAATGGTTTTCAATCTCATCAGACCCAATGCCCTCTTTATATAACAACTACTACAATGAAATGAAATCCGTAGATAATAGGGTCTGTGTGCACACATAATTTCAAATATTTTTAAAAGAATTTAAAATATATATCTATACATAAATGAAATTATATTTATACCTCATTGTAGATCAGCTGAAAAGCTGTGTTTCCTTCAGTACAAAAATAAACTGAAGTTTTATGTAAAGATGATTTGTACTTGCAAAAATGTCATCGAGGTAAAGCTATTAATAATACTAAAACTTCTGAAACTGAACTTAAAAATTCCCCCTAATAAAATATATTTTATAATTTTGGTGTAGAGATACTATGCAGGAAGTAGTAAAGCAAAAGAGCAATTGTATTTAATAAAAATTTAAAAACGTATATGTAACAACTACACTGTAAAAGGAATTTTTAGAAAAGTGTTGCAATAGAAGAAAATACAACATAAATGATGTTCATATATAAAGGGTATCTATAAGTCAGTAAGAAAAAGCAATAGAAAATGTAGTAAGTCGCCGGGGTCGGTTTGGCTCAGTGGATGGAGCGTCGGCCTGCGGACTGAGGGGTCCCGGGTTCGGTTCCGGTCAAGGGCATGTACCTGGGTTGCGGGCACATCCCCAGTTGGAGATGTGCAGGAGGCAGCTGATCGATGTTTCTCTCTCATCGATGATTCAAACTCTGTCTCTCTCCCTTCCCTCTCTGTGGGAAATCAATAAAAGATCTTTTAAAAGAAAATGTAGTAAGGGATAGAACAAAGAAATCAAGAAAGGAAACAAATCAGTAATAAGATAGTATGATCCACCCTTTTTTAAAAAAAATTATTTTAGTCCTCACCAGAGGACATGTTTAGAGGGAGGAAGGGAGAGAGAGAAGGAGAGGGGGAGAGAGAGACAGGAGGGGGGGGGGAGAGGGAGAGAGAGAGAGAGAGAGAGAGAGAGAGAGAGAGAGAGAGAGAGGTGATACAGAAACATCAATCAGTTGCCTCCCGTACATGGTCCTGACTGGGGATCAAACCCACAAGCTGATCGGGAATTGAACCCACAACCTTTTGGTACACAGGAGATGCTCCAACCAATAGAGCCACCCGGCCAGGGCTGATCCCTCATTTTTAAAGACTTTCCTTAAAAGTCATGACTATAGAGCAATGCTAGGTTAATATGTACCTTAGGAGCTCTGCAAACAAAGTCAGAAATATGAAATTCTTCAATCAGTTAGTGATCATCTCATCTTCAATACACAGCAGTTTGTTTGTCTCCCACACCTGAGTATGCAGCAGGATGGTCTCATTTCACTTAATATGACTTGATACGATTGTAAGAGGTACTACCTTTAAATTTCAGTTTACACATTCCAATAAGAGAGATAACCATATAATTTAAAAACTCAGCATATTCAGAGGTGCATAATATTTAAACAGTTACAGATATCATGCAAACACAAAAGCAAAGATAACAAGAGAAAATGCCTACCTTCCCTGATAGCTGTAAAAGGTGTACCTTCTTCTTCTTGCAGCCTGATCACCTTCAGGGCTACCAACTTCCCATTTACTCTGAAAAAAAAAATGAAAGAAAGAAAAAATGAGAAGCAAACCCATAAAATCTGCTCCTGTTATGGTTCTAATTTTCTTCCTTGCAATTTATATTTCTGCACTGAAAATGTCAGTGACTCAATTATGCCGCCACAACATGATTAATTCCAGTAAGGCTGGGAATTCTATATCATCATCATAAATATTCACATTTTAAGTACTCCATTTTAAATATTCGCATTTGCATAGTCCAAAATTTAACTGAAGTTTTCTGATTCACTCCATGTTCCTTCCAGAAACTACTGCTTAATAAAATCACCATGCTTCATCAATTACTCTCAGATTAAATAAAAATCAAGTAGTCAAAATAGCTTTCTTTGTTTCTCCAGTAGCTCCTTTGTTTCTTTTGCTGAACTGTCTTAATCTTCAGTCCTAAACTGAGGTCACTCAATTCCCAAGGACAAATTCCCTTTTCCTTCTTCCCTTCCTTCCCTTCCTTTCCCTTCCTCTCTCTCTCTCTCTCTATCTCTCTCTCTCTCTCTCTCTCTCTCTCTCTCTCTCTCTCTCTCTCTCCCTCACTCCCTCCCCCTTCTCTCTCCTTTTCTCCCTCCCTGTCAACATCAACCATTTCTCCCTTTCCACAATTTTTTTCTTACTACAGAATCCCAGTTATATTTGGTCTGATTGTGTTTTATAATACAGTGTATCATAAAAATTATGAATATTTTACTATTACAAGGTTACACAAGACCAATCCAAAGCAGATGGTTCTTCCAGAGGCATTCTAAATGTGTATCAGCTCTAATTAAAAGTAAGAATGCACTAGGCAGATAACTTTTATCCAGTCAATTCTGTTAACAAAGGCATGTCTACCTATATTAGTCTTCTAGTTAAATGTTCTACTTTCTACCTTTACTGGGCCTAGCAGCATATTTTGTTAATTAAAATAGGTAAAACATGTGCACATTAAAAATTTTGTAAGAGACAAGAAAGCATTTGATGAAAAGGAAATCTCTCTGCCACACCCTCCCTCGGCCACCCAGCTCCCATTCTCTGAGGTTACCACTTATCATTACACACACACACACACACACACACTCACACACACACACACACACACACACACACACACACGGCAAAAGTAGGCTTACAGTTGCTCATATGGAAAATAATGTAATAGTAAATAATAATACAAGAATAAACTCTGGCCCTGGCCAGTGTGGTTCAATTGGTTAGAGCATCACCTCATGCACCAAAAGGTTGCTGGTTGGATTTCCGGTCAGGGAACATACCTGGGTTGCAGGTTCAATCCCTGGTTGGGGCACATATGAGAGGCGATTGATGTTTCTCTCATACATCAATGTTTCTCTCTCTCACTCTAAAATCAGTAAAAATAGCCCTAACCAGTTTGGCTCAGTGGATAGAGCGTCGGCCTGCGGACTGAAGGGTCCCAGGTTCGATTCCAGTCAATGACATGTACCTTGGTTGCAGGCACATCCCCAGTGGGGGGTGTGCAGGAGGCAGCCGATTGATGTTTCTCTCTCATCGATGCTTCTAACTCTCTATCCCTCTCCCTTCCTCTCTGTAAAAAAAAAATCAATAAAAAATATATATTAAAATAATAATAAATAAATAAAAATAAAATCAGTAAAAATATCCTCTGGTGAGGATTTAAAAAAAGATATTATAAACTCTGTTTCAGGTACTCACAACCATAAATCTACTTTTGTCTGCCCTATATACACACACATTAAACCACACACATATGCACATAGAATACATATACATATACAAATGGTAGTATGCATACGGTATAGTTTTTATCAGTTAATAAATTCATGAAAAACTATATCTTGCTTTTTAAAGACCACAGGGTGTTCCTTTGCATGACTGGTACATACTTAATTCAATCCCTATTGATAGGCGTTTGGCACATTCCCAACTTTTTGCTACTAAAACAATGATGCAATAAATATTCCTAGACATGTAATTTCATCTATTTAAAAGTAGGTCTGTAAGATAAATTCCTAAAAATGAAATTGCAAGATCAAAATATATGTGCATTTCTAAATTCTAATTCTTATGAACGTTGGGAAATTATCCTGCATGGAGTCTATACCAATTTGCATTTCCTACAGCAAATGATGAGAGCTTCTGTTTCCCTCCCCTTCCCCTATCCTATGTTATCAACTCTTAAATTTGTCAATCTGATAGATGAAAAATGGTTTTTCATTGCCATTTAAATTGCAACCGAAGATCTTTCAAGGTTATGGAACTAGCAAAGGAGAATTGAGTCTGAAATAAAGAATCTGAATGTCTCTTTTTAAAGAACTGGATCCATGAGATAGGTTTTTGCTCAAAAAGCTGCCACAGACTCGAAACTCAAAAGGCCAAGGCATTCATCACAGCCGAACCATTCTACTGGCATTCCTCATGAAACTCACTGTGGGAATACATTATGGGTTACAGTAATCAAATAAGGAGATCTGATTATAAGGTTCCATGATGTGCCATCTACATGGTGTTTATTTCTCCTTGTGTTTCAGCTGGGAGGTCAGATCTGCTGCTTTTCTGCCCTGCACATCTCCTCTCTGAGTACATTACTTAAGCGTTCTCCCCCTAATTGTGCTCCAGGTACCCAAGTGCAGGCAGAACATTAATATGCACATGCGGTTCAACTGGAGACTGTACCCTGTGCTCTTCCCTTTGTCCGTTAGGACTAAGGGAGACCTTTGGCGGGGCCTCAGGGTGGGATGCGGTCAGTGCTGACAGCTGCACAGATTTTTCTCAGCCCAGTTGAGCTCATCACTAGCTCCCCGAGGAGGCAGTGACTGATTCCAGGAACTGCTTGGAATTTTCCCCGCATTTGCTGATATTTTCCCCTCACCCATAAAACACACACACAACCTTCTTCCCACAAAGCTTTCCCATATCCCCTGAGATTGTTAACTTATATGTACCATGAACTGAATCCTGGGATACAGGGAATTCATGTTTTTGAAGGTTATATAATTAACCACACTCTCAGACCATGAAGCTATGATTGTCTTTTAATTCACTGAAAAGAGATTAAACCTTCAATTGAGCCAAAATTCACTCTTTAAAAACAGCTAAAAATGGAACACCTTTAATCTCATAGACTAATGTGTATTATTTCTGAATTGAAAAAAAATTTTGAACATATTTTCTATGATTATTGCATAAAAGAACAAGATCTAGCCCTGACTGCTGTGGGTCAGTTGGTTGGAGCATGGTTCTGTATACTGATTCCTGGTCAGGGCACATACTGAGGTTGTGGCTTCCATCCCCAGTCAGGCACGTACAGAAGGCAGTCAGTCAATATCGATGTCTGTCTGACTGTCTCTTCCTCTCCCTCTCCCGCTCCCTCTCCCTCCACTCCCTCCCTTCTTCTCTCTCTAAAATCAATAAGCATATCCTTGGGTGAGGATTTTAGAAAAAAGAAGAACAAGATCCAGGTTAATGGGATTCTGATTCTGAAGCATAATTCTCCATGAATTAAACCTCCAAGTATTAATTTATTATAGTTATGATCATCACAATAGTTAGAGACATTGAAATTTTGTGTTACAACATATGAAATTAAGATCTGTACTAGATTATTAGCTCCAGGATAGAAGGAACTTTTTCTGTTTTGTTCACTGTCATGTGCCCAGTGCCTAAAACTTTCTGGAATAGAATAGACTTTCAAAATATTTTATTGAATAAATACTAATAATGTTAATATACTGATATTCCCTTCCTTATACCTGCAAATTAACTCAAGAATAAAGTGTAAAAATCATTGCTCAACATCACTAATCATCAGGGAAATACAAATCAAAATGACATGATATCATCTCACACATGTTAGAATGCCCATCATCAAGAAGACCAGAGACAATGGGTGCCAGAGAGAATATGGTGAAAAAGGAACCTTAGAGGGAATATATAGTTGTCCAACCACTATGGAAAACAATATGGTGGTTCCTCAAAATATTAAAAATAGATATACCATACGATCCAGCAATTTTCACTTCTGGGCATGTACCCAAAGGAAATGAAAAGATTTCAACGAGATACATGCACTTTCTTGTTTATCATAGCATCATTCACAATAGCCAAGATATAGAAACAACCCAAATGCACATCAACGAATGAATAGATAAAAAATAAGTGGTAAATATACAAAATAGAATATTATTCAGGCATGAGGAAGAAAGATATCCTCCATTTACAAAAACATGGATGGACCTTGAACGTGTTATTCTAAGTGAGATAAGTCCAACAGAAAAACACAAGTACTACAGAATATCACTTATATGTGAAATCTAAAAAAGTTAAACCAGTGGTTCCCAAACTTATTTGGCCTACCGCCCCCTTTCCAGAAAAAATATTATTCAGCGCCCCCTGGAAATTAATTTTTTTAAATTTTAATAGCAATTAAACAGAAAGATATATGTATTAATGTTTCTACCTTTTTCGTAAAATATAGTAAAGAAAGGTGTAAATTAGAAACATTGAAGTTTGAAATTATGAAACTATTTATTGAACTCAGAATAGAAAGGTAATACAAAAAAGTTAAAACAAATGCACCTGTGGCCATCACCGCCCCCCTGGATCGTTGCAGCGCCCACCAGGGGGCAGTAGCACCCACTTTGGGAATCACTGAGTTAAACCCATAATAAAAGAGAACAGTAAAATGGTGGTTAATAGGGGGTTGGGGGGAGGGTGATGGATAAGTGTGATGGTTTTTAAGAGTGCAAACTTGTAATAAGTAACAAACAAGCCATAGAAATCTATTGCGCAGTATAATGAATTTAGACAACAACATTGTACTATAATTATCTATACTAATAAAGAGCTAATATGCTAATGAGCAGGACACTGTGATGGGTAAGGACCAGGTCATTAGCATATTAGCTGGGGCGTTGGGGGTGGAAGCGGGGAGGCTCCTGGAGGAGGCAGGACCATCCTCTGCCAGAGAGGGCAGGGGTGAGAGCAAATAGCGCCTCCCTCACCAGTCCTTCACCACCCACCGCTCGCAATCTGAGTGCCCCGCGGCCCACCTGCCAGGGGAAGGAGCACAGCACAGCAGGCAGGAGGCTTCCACACTCTCCTCCAGTGCCATGACAGGGCAGAGCGGCCTCATTGCTCTGGAGACAGGGCAGAAGTGGGGAGGCACCCAGAGAAGATAGGACAAGCCCCAGGCAATCGGAGGGACTGAGGTCGGGGCTTGAAGGGGCCAGAGAAGGCCAGAGGGTTTGGGGGCTGGGCCAGGCGCACTGGAGCTCTGCGTGGACAGGTTCGGGTGTCAAGGCAGAGCTGCCGGTGGGTGGGCAGCGCCGCACAATATCGCGCGCTGGGCTCCTAGTATAATGTATAATGTGATAAATATCCCTACATCAGCAATCATATTGCAATAGATAAATGTACCAAAGCAACAGGCTGTACACCATAAACTTATGCAATGTTACAGGTCAGATTTATCTAAACAAAAAGTATTGCTTTAAAAATTTTTCAGAAATCTCACATTTTTATAAAGTTTTCACATCTTTCATGTTTTCTTTTTTCAAATTAAAGATGCAGTCTCTGCTTTTGATGCATACAGATATGGAAGTTTTTCATTTCCTTAAAGTTTTAGAATTTATAGAATGCTTTGTTAGTTAACTTTTTTGCACCCAACAGACATGTTTCAAAACTCCCACTATCCTTTAATAACGCGAGCCCAGATCACTGTATCTTCCTCTTCTCCAACTGCTTGATTGGTTTCCCACTAAGAATCATATTGATTATCAAATTGCTCTTTAACCTAAGAATCACTATGACTTGCTGTTTTCTTAATTAGTTTTTCTCTACATGTCTAGACTCTCACCAACTACTGAATCACTCAGTTCTAAAACCTAGTAACATTGTTAAGTCACTGGCTCCACTTTTGGAAAAGGTACCTTTGGGAAAAAATTATGAATTTTCTAATGTTCAATCTTTGGTGCATATATTTCTTTAAACTTTAGTATGGGCTGAAATAACTGAAATTCCAAGTTACTACTTTAACAAAATACCAGTTTTTAAAAGAAGAAGGTTGTATGAAAAATAGATTAAACATTGTGTCTAATAATTACCTGTCGGTTTAAGCTATTTTATTAAAGATTAAAAACATAGGCTTCAACACTGACTTAAGTTCTTCAGAATAATTACAAAATTCAAATTGAATCAATAAATTAGAGCTGTTTACAGGAAAACATGGAAGATTCCTCTTTAACAAGTCTTATTAATTAAATCAAAAGCTAATGAACAGAAGGCAATCAAGGCTTGATTGGCAATGGAGACATAAATCAGTAAATAACGTGGTTAAAAATAAACGCTTTAAATTGTCTTACTATCACCACAGAACATTCTATTACAGAAAGCTGACAGGTTTGTGTCTAGTTGTTCTAAGCTCTATAGGAAGCCATTTAATTTCAGAGATTTTCTTTCTTCTTCCAACAGCTGCCATTCCCAGCTTGGTCTCACTTTGACGCTCACTTCAGGCCCAAGGATGAATGACTCACTGCTCGAGTCTGCCTGTCAACCTGGACAAGCTGTCAAGTGCAGCAAGGGGGAGAGCCTGGGGAATGCCCGCGCACTCGTGGAGCTAGCCACACAGAGATGGGACACTGGGTGCCCCAGCAGAGCCATGCTCTAGTGCAGTGGTCAGCAAACCGCGGCCCCTTGAGTGTGGCTCTTCCACAAAATACCACGTGCGGGCGCACACGTACAGTGCGATTGAAACTTCGTGGCCACATTCAAGGGGCCAAAGAGCCTCATGTGGCTCGCGAGCCGCAGTTTGCCGACCACTGCTCTAGTGGATCCAGCTCTCAGAATGGTTCTAATCACAAATGCGCATCTCTGCCAACTTCAGAACTCTATCCGCAGCCCTATGCACCCTAAGTTTGTAAATAATACAATTCTCTTGTGAGAGGGAAGCTTTGACGACCAGCAGCCTATTCATTTTTGCATGCATTTCTTCCTTTGTTCATTCAACATTTCATGACACCTGTAAAGGAAAACTCTTCAGTTAGCTCAGGGTAAATTTCCCAGGTTCAAAAGATGATGCACAAAGAGAATGTCACTACAGGCGAGCAATTCTCAAAGGAAAGCCTGAAGGTTTTCTATTTTATTAGTTACCTGAAATTAATAGGATAACAGTATAATAAAACAAAATTACAAATATTATCCAGGTCATCTCTGAAAATAGTGTCCATGTGCTAACACTGAGAAGGAATTATGTCTGGAGGATATAAAGGAAATTAAGTCAATATTCCTAAAAGAAATTTAATATACTCTGGGAAATTTAATATATTCTCCCTCACTCTTCCATTATGACTTTGTCTCAAGAGAAACTGCCAAGGAAAATAATACTAAGTTCAGGCAGATACAATGCTTTTGTTTCCTTACTGTATTAGTTTAGAAGCAATAGAAGAAAAAGTAGATATTACTAGGGGAGTGATAATGACAAGATGGGGTATATCAAGGACAATATTTTGAGCCAAATTTATAATTTTTTTGCAAAGTCATTATAATATTTTAAAGGTTTTACTATTAGCACTTCTTTTATTAATGCCTTCTTAAGACAAGTTAAAATGCTAATAATACTGTATTACATACATACTTCAAAAATGAAAAACTTAACTAAGTATTCATAGCCTTGCTATCCCCATAAAATTCAATTTTTATTCACATGTAAATGAAAATCATTTCAGTGCTATTTAACCTTTGCTATTCTGAAATATCCTAAAAGAGCTATTATATTTTTTTCTCAGAAAATAAATTAGAATTTCAAGGTAAGTTGTCAGTAAGTACACCTCATCCGAATTGTTACCAAAATACTATAAAGAGAAGTGAAAGGGGACTAATGCTATTTCTGCTAAATATAACACCCAAAGATTAATAAGAAAATAGTATAATGGCTATTTATTAGGATGTGCCCAACAGTACAAAAAGTCTGAAGATTTAATCCAATGAGAAAAGGGTATATGCTCAGACAACAACTATTACATATACAGTAATACTGCTAAAGCATAATTCATCACTATTCATCACTACCAATGTTTTACAAACTCATGACACTTTGAAACATAAAATTAGAGTGACATACAATGTTCATGGGAGAAAACAGAATTATGTATATTTCAACCATTTTAAACCAGCCAACTTTGCACCTTTCCAAAAATAAAATCTGCCAACGAAGAATTTGAGAGTCCTATTACCTTGCAAGTATAGAAACCTCAGGCTTCTGAGCAGACAAAAAGATCCTTCCAGGCTTGATTATAAATCTTAATCCTCTCACTACCTAGAAAACAGTAGCCCCCAGAAGACTCTGATGAAACTCAAATTCCCCCAGAACACCCCCAAATGATTTAGTTCTTCATTTCATTGAGCCAAAAGTTGCTTCCTTTAATTTCCATTCTCTGATTCAAGTTCTGACTCCACAAACACTAAACTAAATATTCTTCTACAAAACAGACCTTCACTTAATTGTTAATATCCCACCCCTCATTCAACAAATATTCATCGAGAGATGATGATTCTGTGCTTGGAATTGGGATGAACAACACAGACATGGTTGGTCGCTGCACTTACATCTTACCAGGGAGACGAACATAATGCAAACTACAAAGAGACTTAAATGTGTCAAAGGGAGGCGGGAGACAGGAGGCTCCCACTCATTGATGGGATAATTTGAGTGTCATGAAAATAATACCTGTGATAGGAAGGTATCAAAAAGATCAACCAAAGGACTCGTATGCATGCATATAAGCCTAACCAATGGACACAGACACCAGGGGGGTGAAGGCATGAGTGGGGGGTGTGGGAGGGCATGGGGAGATAAGGACACATATATAATACCTTAATCAATAAAGAAAAAAATAAGAGAGGAGAACCAAGATGGCGGCATAGGTAAACACCTATACTTGCTGCCTCTCACAATTACATCAAAATTACAACTAAAAGGCAGAACAACTAGCACCCAGAACCTCGGGAAAGCTGGCTGAGTGGAAGTTCCACAACTAGAGAGGTGAAGAAAGCGCACTGAGACTGGTAAGAAGTGCAGAGGTGCAGAAAGTACTGGCACCTGGATGTGCTGCTCTTTTAATCGGGAGGGAGATACAAGATCCCGCTTGCTCTGAACTCCAGTTTCAGGTGAGACTGGGGGACCCAGACACATACGGGAAGAAACTGGACTGTCTGGCATCAGGACAAGAATGCGAGGGCGGCTTTCTTTCAGAGGTGCCCGCAGCGATCATTGTTCCTGCGTGGAGCACAGACACGAAGACATGGGGACCTCTCCAGTACAGGGCTGACTGGCAGCCACTGCTGTTTGCTCCACCCTGGTGATTCCCAGAGACCCCACCCTACCCAATTTACAACTCCACCCAAGCTGTGTTCATCGGCTTTTGCATATGAATGGCCCGTCCTTTTTCTGGCCTAAAACCTGTGAAACTGCAGCCAGGTCAGAGAGCCCCAGAGCTTCCAAAAGAAGGCCCAAGGCCTGGCAGCAGCAGCCTGCTTTGCTTCACAGCTGGGCCTCATCTGGGCACTTCCAAACCCCATCCAAAGAGGAGGAATCTGCAGATGTCTCTGTAGCTCCTGTTCAATGGCCCCAGACAGTGGCTGACCTTGCACTTCCTTGGAGATCCAAGAGCCAGTGTACCCAGTGGTCAGAGTGAGACCATACCGGATTACAACTCTTCACATCCATAAGAGACACATTGAAGGGGCAGACTCAGTGAGCATCAAAACCCCACTGAAGCGAGTCCTGCCCTATAAGGTTGTCTCCTGCACAACAGATCTTCCAGTGTAGACATAGCTGGTCATCACAGCCAATTGGCCTGAAGGTCAATTCCTTCCAGTGATACCAACAGCAATCAAGGATTAACTACAACAAGACTGTGCAAACAGCCCACAAAGGGGTGCACCAAGAGGATCCACCTCAGGTGACTGGGGAGGCTGAGCCACTGGGCCCTATAGGACACCTACCACACAAGGCCATTCTATCAACTCAAGGAGACTTAGCAGCTACCCAGTACATAGAAACAAAAACAGGGAAGCAGCCAAAATGCAGAGACAAAAAAACAAGTCACAAATGAAAGAAATGGATGAAAGCAAAATACTGAATAAAGAGTTCAAAACCACGGTTATAAGGTTACTCAAGAATCTTCTAGAAACCTCAAGAAATTTAGTGAGACCCTCAAGGATATGAAAAAGGACCGATCAGAAAGTAAGCATACACTGACTGAAATAAAGAATAATATAAAGAAATTCAACAGCAGACTAGAGAATCCCAAGAATCAAGTAAAAGATTTGAAATACAAAGAAACAAAAACACCCAACCGGAAAAGCAAAAAGAAAAAAGAATCCAAAATATGAATATAGTATAAGGAGCCTCTGGGACAACTTCAAGCGTACCAACATCCGAATTATGGGGTGCCAGAGAAGAGAGAGAGCAGATATTGAAACCTATTTGAATGACAGAAAACTCTCCTACCTG
>NW_005871063.1:747239-748453 GCF_000147115.1 Myotis lucifugus | reverse complement strand
GAGCGAAAGCTTCATGTAGATATTATCCACCCACTAGGTGGCGCCATTATCTCTTTCTTCTATCAGTGAATATAAAAGATAAAAGAATTAATCCCCGTTGCACACAACCAACTGAGAATGTAATTGGATCCAGGCTCATAATAGCGTGCGGCCTGACAATTCGTGGTGGGCAGTAGGAGTTGAATTAGAGCCCGATGAGATTGGACACGGAGCGTACACCTTTGCGTGAAGACAATTTTCTCTTGTGTGCGGGGGGGAGGGGGGGAAGCCTGGAGTGGGATATGAACTGGGTGGAGGGGAGCTATGGTGGAAAAAAGAAGGAACATATGTAATAATCTGAACAATAATAAAGATTTTTTTAAAAATAAATAAGAAAAAAATAAAAATAAGGAAATATTATGACTAAAAAAAAAAATGTTTAAGTCGAGAAGTTTATAATGAGACTTAAGAAAACTCACCAGTTATATTTAGAGGGTGCTATGGAATCATCTCATTAGTTTAAAACCTGTTAAATATAGAGAATATATCAAGCATTTACCTTTCACATATTTTCATATACACTATATCCCCATATAACCAGGTTGCTGATATGTGAAAGTTTCTCTTTCTAGATGCACTAGAGGACCAGCGCACAAAATTCATGCACGGGTAGAGTCCCTAGGCCTGGCCTACAATCAGGGCCGATTTTCCCCAGCTACCAGCAGCCAGCCCCAGTTCCTGGTTCCCCATCGGGCAATCAGAGCCTGCTGGATGGGGGGAAGATAGAGAGGTTGGCCTGCGAGCTGGGGGCAGCTCCTATGTTGAGCATCTGCCCCTGGTGGTCAGTGCACATCATAGCCAACCGGTTGGTGTGCTGTTCATCAATTTGCATATTACGCATATATATATATATATATATATATATATATATATATATATATATATATATAAATTGTGTGTAACAATGAAGAAACGATAGAACTTGAATATCACCATTTTGTTAACTAAAATCATCAGTGGGAGCAGCAAGGGAGGTAGTGGTGATAGTGGTTTTTATTGATTTCAGAAGGAGGAAGGGAGACAACAAGAGAGATAGAAACATCAGTGATGAGAGAGAATCATTGATAAGCTGCTTCTTGCACACTCCCTACTGGGGATTAAGCCAGAAACCCAGGCATGTGCTCTGATGGGGAATTGAACCATAACCTCCGTGGTTCATAGGTCCCAGACTTAGA
>NW_005871063.1:742637-747024 GCF_000147115.1 Myotis lucifugus | reverse complement strand
TGAGATTTGAAATGTACTGTGTTAGTTAGTTCTAGAAGTTTTCATCCCAAAACATACAATAGTTTACTAGTACTAGTATATCCCCTAAACATGCAAGCACTCATTGGCACTGAAAACTAAGAATGCAGAGATGGTGTAAAGATAAAAAAAAATAATAATTTGGGGTGCCCTGGCTGGGTGGCTCAGTTGGTTGGAGCATCATCCCATACACAAAATGGTTGCAGGTTTGATCCCTGGTGGGGCACATACAGGGGGCAACTGGTATTTCTCTCTCACATGGATGTTTCTCTCTCTCTCTCTCTCTCTCTCTCTCTCTCAATCTCTCTCTCTCTCTCTCTCTCTCTCTCTCAACAAATAAAATAAATCAGTAAAAAGATATCCTCAGGTGAGAATAAAAAAAAAGAAGTTGGGGTTATTTTTGGTTTTGTTTTTCCCTAGTCCCCCATTCAAGCACACCTGTCGGTAGAAACATATTACTGAGTTCATTGAAACGGCTGCCTTCTACATTTCTAGAGAAATCAAATTTTCTCCTTCTGAGGTCAAGTTGCCACTTCAGGTAGATTTTGATCTCCAGTAGCTTTTTCCCATAGAAAAGTCTTCACAAAAGCAGAAAAGGAATGGGTGTACTTCTGGATGATACTATTACTTTTCCCCCCTCTCTTAGATTACTTATACCAGATGGGCCCCAGCTTATAATGGTGTGACTTACAATTTTCGATTTTATGATAGTGCAAAAGTGATATGCATTCAGTAGAAATCATACTTCAAATTCTGAATTGTGATCTCTTCCCAGCTAGCAATATGTACTACAGTACTCTTTAGTGATGCTGTGGCAGTGAGATGATTTTGCCAACTATAGGCTAATGTACATGTTGTGATCACTTTAAAGTAGGCTAGCTAAGCTATGATGTTTCATAGATTATGTGTATTAAATGTATTTTCAACCTAAAATATTTTATACTTATGATGAATTTACTGGGATGTAATCCCATCATAAATTGAGACACATCTCTATTTTCTGCCAAATTTTTACATACTATACCTCATACTGTATCTAAACACAAAAATCAAATCCACTCGTTCATAATTTTCTTTTTAAAAAGCCTAATTACAGCATCACAATCAGAGTGAGTCAACACATGAGCTGGGATTAAAGAAAAGGCAATCAAGTCTGATGGTCAACCATAACATTTCAAGCTTCCCAGTTCCCATTTCTCTAACAGGTTCATGAATGTTCCCTCTTCGCTAGTACAGGCAAACACGTTCAGCATCATAAGAGAGAAGTTAAGTGTCTACTTTCAAGAAAAAGTATCTCCAAGAAGTTAAGTGAGATGCACCGGGAAGCACATCCCTGATGCACCATGAGGCTCTGAGCAGGCCCCAAATACTCACTGCCAAGCACTGGGAATCACAGAGACCTTGCATTTTTCCATGCAAACATAGTCATACAAAGTTAAATGAAGTTTGGAACAGCAGGACAAAACAATTAAAGCCGCCCTGAAGAGCCATTAAGTCAGGGGTATTCAGAGTTCAGATTATCCTCAATCCAATTCCAATAAAGATACGCATGCATGCACACACACGCACACGTCAAGTTTGTATTATAATCAGAATAGAAAGCTAGTATTTTCTTCTTGGGGTTTGGCTGCAAAGGCCCATGGAGAACCAACAAATAAAATTATTATAAATACACAGTAACTTGGTTTAAGGACTAGGAGACATATCAAGTCAAAAGTATTATGAGTAGCCCTAACCGGTTTGGCTCGGTGGATAGAGCATTGGTCTGCGGACTCAAGGGTCCCAGGTTCGATTCCGGTCTAGGGCATGTATCTTGGTTGCGGGCACATACCCAGTGGGGAGTATGCAGGAGGCAGCTGATTGATGTTTCTCTCTCATCAATGTTTCTAACTCTCTACTTCTCTCCCTTCCTCTCTGTAAAAATCAATAAAATATATTTTTTTAGAAAGGATTGAGTAATTTCTATTTTCTCCAATTAAAATGTATACTTTCATAATTATAAAATATGTCACCGTTAAATATCTTTAAAATGAAAATAAAAAATAATATAAAGCAAGGCTGAATTTACCTAGTTTGATTTGTCTTTTATGACAAAAAGGATTGAAGAACAATGCGCCATGGCATCATGAATTACCTAAATCTAAAAGATTGTTCTAAAAATAAAAGTAATTCTAGAATAGACCGCTTTATAGGCAAGCAGAGTGGCAAAGTAAAAATGATTCAATTAAGTATAAAGTTGAAAACAATCTACCTACACATGTTGAAGATCAGGTTTTATATTAATCATCTCTTTTGTAATATATAAATTAATACAAAATATCAAGAAAGACCTTCATAAAAAATTATATATAATTGGTATAAGATCTATTCTAGAATTACTACTTCCCAACCCTAACAACAGAGCCAGAGTACAAATTAGTTAGCCAAATGAAATGGTTTTATACACAGCCAATAATTTTAAAATCAAGACAGTTGTCTTTGACTGAAAAATAACACTCCTGTTGAACACCCCTAAAGCACCTACTAGTACAGTGTGGCAGGCCCTGGGCCAAGGATTTTATTTACACTGTCTCATTTAATCCCTGTAACACCTCTATGTGATAGTCAGATTATGAACTCCACTTTATTAAGAAACTAAGGCAAAGATCTAACAACTAGAAGTGACAAATCCACAATATGGATCTAGGGCAATGATAGAGAACCTATGACACGCGTGTCAGAGGTGACACCCGAACTCATTTTTTTGGTTGATTTTTCTTTGTTAAATGGCATTTAAATATATAAAATAAATACCAAAAATATAAGTCTTTGTTTTACTATGGTTGCAAATATCAAAAAATTTCTATATGTGACATGGCACCAGAGTTAAGTTAGGGTTTTTCAAAATGCTGACACGCCAAGCTCAAAAGGTTTGCCATCACTGACCTAGGGGGTCCAACTTCAGAGCCCATATTCATAAGATCTCTGTGTGGTAGCAATAATTAAAGTGCTCATACTGGTCCTTCCTTCAACGGAGGCACTCTGCTTACACCAGTACATGTCCTATTCAAAGTATTTACTCCCAAAGCAATGTAATTGTTTTCAAATAATATTTTAAAATTTTCAAAATAAGTTAATATATTTGAGAGTGGGTTAAATAAGTATTATCCTGATTATAAAAGTAATATGTATTTATGGAAGAATAGCTGGAAATACAGAAATATTTCATATCAATAATAATCCCACTGTTCAGAGGTAAATTCTTCAACACGTATATATCTTCTAGAGTTTTTTTCTATGTGTAGATGTTTCTTAATGGCATCCTACTCTTATATTTGGTCATTTACTTTTTTGTTTGGTTTTAACAATATATCCTTTTACTGGATGGGCTGAAATAAGGACTCAGGGAGCGTCAAGTTCAAAGAAGCTCACACTTGCTTTTTATGGAAAATGGCCCCAGTGCTTCCCCTTCTTAAAATTTCATGATTCTTGCATTTTGATTTATTGGTGAAAGATACCCTGTTAGACAAATAATAAAAGCCTGTATGGACCTGACAACCACCGGGGGGCAGGATCTATGGGGCAATTCCTCCGAGTGGACCTGGCTAGAATTCAGTCTAACGGGTGTGCTCCGTACCCAGTGATGGACAACAACCAATCAAATCATCTCCAGGACGGACATGCTACAAACCAACTCACAGTAATCAAATGTCAGTTGAAGAAAGAACTTCCTTCGTCCCGACTACAAATCTCTACTCCTAAGGACTATCTGTCAAAGCCTCTTCTCATCACACTTAAAGAGCCTAATCAGAGAAATCCTAACCATTTCTCCCCTCATTAGATAATTAGCCCTTATCAGTTAAGCATCTACTAATAGCACTGTGACAGGTACTGAAGAATAAGATATATAAAGTTGACCCTTTACAACACTGGTTTGTATTGCACAGGTCCCCTTATATGCAGATTTCTTTTTTTCAATTGAGCTCAGTCAAATGACCTGCACAGTTCAAACACTCACTGTCCAAGGGTCAGCTTCATGGCTGAGAATCGGAGTATGCAGGGAACTGACTGCAATTGTAAGTGGATTTTTTTTACTGCAGGGGAAGTAGCCACCCCTAACCTCTGCACTGTTCCAGGGTCAACTGTACATATAAGAGTAAAATAGCCGAAACTGGTTTGGCTCAGTGGATAGAGCATCAGCCTGCGTACTGAAAGGTCCCAGGTTCGATTCCGGTCAAGGGCATGTACCTTGGTTGCAGGCACATTCCCAGTGGGAGATGTGCAGGAGGCAGCTGATCGATGTTTCTCTCTCATCGAAGTTTCTAACTCTATACCTCCCTCCCTTCCTCTCTGTAAAAAATCAATAAAAAAAAAGAAGAGTAAAAAAAAA
>NW_005871063.1:738381-742537 GCF_000147115.1 Myotis lucifugus | reverse complement strand
CATATATATGAAAACAAGTTATATACATATAGGGATACCAAAGCTAAGCAGTAAGTGAATCATGAACAATAAGAAAAATTTATTCTGACCTTTGTTAAAACAGTAAGGATTTATTCAAGACTATTGCAATGGGCGAGAGAAAAGTAAGGTTCAACTCTAAATACAACAAAAAGAAGTAGGGATTTATAGTCAAGGAGCAGGTCTGTGGCTCACTGTGGATGGAAAATTACTAAGAGGAGACATCAAAAGTAGGTGCAATGTTTGCTAAACTGATATAACAGGATTCTTGCTGAGGGCAGGCCAGAGCGATCAGAGGGTGGGGGATTTTCTCTAAATTGACTTAGCTGTGTTCTTACTGAAAAGGAGCTACCCAGGCCTGGTAAGGAGCAGGGGGGTAAGATTGGGGAGGAGGGTACTTGGCAAAGTTAAGGCCTAGTCAAGAGGAGGGCTTAAAGGAGCATAACTAAAGTTAAGTCAGAGAATCTTGTCAGTAACCAGGAAAGTCTCATAGCATGAGTGAGACTTGAGTTAGAGATGGAACAGAATGTGGACATGTGACAAGGAGAGGTCAGTCACTTATACAGAGGGATCTATCAAAAACAAAGGTTCAGGCCCGGCCAATGTGGCTCAGTGGTTGAGTGTCGACCCCATGAACCAGGAGGTCACTGTTCAATTCCTGGTCAGGGCACATGCCCATGTTGTGGCCTCCATCCCCAGTAGGGGGTGTGCAGGAGGCAGCTGATCAATGATTCTCTCTCATCACTGATGTTTCTATCTCGCTCTCCCTCTCCCTTCCTCTCTCTGAAATCAATAAAAACATTTTTTTTAAAGTAAAGCAAAGGTTCAGAAGAGGGGGAAAGCACATTTAACATACAGAGAGCAGAAACTAGGGAAGCAATAGGATATAAGAAAAGAAAAGCAGATTCAGGGGAGATTTGGATGCCAAGTCCTCACAATATTGATCCAGCAGAGTAATTAAATATTCGATCTTGTGGACATCAATACATGTATTACCCTCCACATTTTTTTAGGGGGGAGCTTTTATTGAAATAAAAGTTAATGTGTTAACAATGTTCATCTGAGGTAGTTAAATATACATTTTTATGCCTAACCAATACAGTTAAATTAACTAAGCTCATAAGCCTACTAAATATATCTCATGATATAAATATAGATGAAAATAGACTATAAAATTAATATATGTGTGAACATAAGTTAAAACACACTAAAAATAAATAAATTTCCAGGATTTAAATACTATAATTATGTATACATACTAAAAAATATTTGTATATTTGTATAATATTTGCATACTATAAAATATAGTACACATACTATAAAAAAACAGATACTCAATTTGTTAAATCCACCTATGCTACCTCCAGGGCATTCCAAGCCATAATGTGTATGTTTGTCATCATCAAACAGGACATTGGCATCCCTTTTCTGTAGAGCTATCTGTTTTGCTAGGTTTAGTACTATAAAGTCAGGAAAACTGACAAAGTATTAACAAAAAACTATTAAAAATCTTGCTTTGAGTAAGAAATTTAGTTTCCATTCAGTGAAAAGACAAAGTAGTCACTTTGAGGAGGGGCCATGTTGAATGGCTTTTGCTTGTACTGACTGGCTACGGACAGTGCAGATTCTATCACCTTTCCCTGTTAGAACAGTTTCTATAACTAAGAAAGCACAAGAGCCAGCTTTCCTAAATGTCTCTCCTTTGTGTGTGTCAATCTTCTCACTCAGTATTAAAAACTTTGTGATCTGACTTTCATTTCAGTGCAAAGTGAGTGTTAGAGGAGTAAAGTCCCTGACTTCAGGCAACATTTGCTCAAAAGCAATTAGATTATTGTCTCAGTTTTCACCTAAAATTTAGAATGCATACAACAACTGCCATCATTCTTCTCCAACTGAAGCAGATGGGAAATCATCAGTAGTCATCCAATTGAGGAATTCTTCCATAATAGCACCGTGCATACAAATCCCAGTCCAGAAAATAAATGAGAGTTTAGCTACTGCAATACGTTACCTTATAATGAGTTTTAAAAATGAATGGTATATTTGTTAAAATGGGTAAACTGAAGACAAATATCTAAGTTTTTCTATGTCAAGTATCTGTAGATAAGATATTTAGTCACTTAGTAATTGTTTACCATTTTTCTTTTTTGGATTTATACTCTTTTCTTATTAAAAAATGAATGTAAACACATAAAAATACTATAAAACTAATATCCTATGTCCATGGTAAAATAAACAACTTTATCTGATTATAACACATAGGATCACTCTTCCTTTTTTCTTTTATTTTTATATACACAAAATTTTAAAGAAAAATACATTCCTTATTTTCTCATTTTCAGCATCTTAAAAATCCAAACCACTAATTTGTCAAGTGAAATTCCGATTGTGAATTTCAGAAACTAAGAAATCATGATTAATCTTGTGTCAGACAAGCATTATGCTATAAAACATTTACTTGAGTTACTAAGGAGTAAGCATGGCTGAATTATATAGGATATTTTTAAAAACGGAGAGATTTACTTATCTCAGATAGATGGAATGGCTCCAGTTCTGAAGGAGAGTAAGGAAATGACAGATGGGAGGTGGAGACACCCAAGTTTCCAGGGCTGCTCTGTTACTACTCAGGTGTATAAACTTGGACCCATCCTTCAACCTGTCAACTCTGCATTTTCTTTTTCATATATGCAAATGTGTGTGTGTGTGTGTGTTCATGCATTATATAAATATACATAACACAAGAGAACATTTTTGAAAAGTAGAAAGGGAAATATAACAGTACAGGCTGACTACTAAGTGCCTACTAACATTGTCCATATATAGAGATCTGGCCACATTAGCTTCAACAATTGCATTTTTAATGAAACATCTCCCAGATAACCATTTTCTATTAGACAAAACAAGCGTAAATGCATTTATTCTCTTCAGGTCTTATTAATTTAAAAAATTCCTTTTTTTAACAGGTAGGTCAATGGCAAATTAGCTCAGGTCACATCAACCATCAAAAAGAAAAAGATTTATAAGTTAATTAAGTCATCTAAAAGTTTGTGTGGGAGAAACCAAGATGGCGGCATAGGTAAACACCTGAAATTGCTGCCTCGCACAACTACTTCAAAAATACAACTGAAAGACAAAATGGACATCATCCAGAACCACAGAAAGGCTGGCTGAGTGGAAATTCTACAACTAGAAGGAAAGAGAAAAGCACACTGAGACTCAGAGGAGGTGCGGAAGTAAAGTGCAGAGGTACGGAGGTGCACACGGAAAGGGCTGGCAACTGAGGACACGGTTGTCTTTTTTAATCGGGAGGGAGACACAAGCTCCCGACTGCTCTGAACTCCAGTTCCGGGCGAGTCTCTGAGGACGCAGACTCATACCGGGAGAAACTGGACTATCTGGAACGGGCAGAACTCGAGGGCAGCTTGCAGTGAATACCACTGGCCACTGAGACCCGGGACCACTTAGGGCAGGGCTGAGGATCAGCCATAGCTATTTGCTCCGCCCTGTTGATTCCCTGAGACCTCGCCCCACCCAAGGTAAAATTAACTAACAAACTGCAGCTGGGTCAGAGAAACCCAGATCATCCAAAAGAAGGCCCAAGGCCCCACAGCAGACTGCATTGCTTCACAGCTGTGCCTCATCTGGGCACCTCCAAATCCCAAACAAAGAAGAGGAATTTGCAGATCTCTCCGTACCTCCTGCTAGGTAGCCTCAGGCAGAGGCTAAATTAGCACCTCCTTAGAGATCCAAGAGCCAGTGTACCCAGTGGTCAGAGTGGGACCATCCAGATTACAACTCCTCAGATCCATAAGGGACACACTCAGGGGGCAGACTCAGTGAGCACCAAAGCCCCACTGAAACAAGTCTTGCCCCATAAGGGTGTCTCCAGCACAGTTCTCCCACCGTAGACACAGCTGAATCTCACAGCCAATTGGCCTGGAGGTCAATTCCTCCCAGTGATACCAACTATAATCAAGGCTTAACTACAACAAGACTGTGCACACAGCCCACAAAGGGGTACACCAAGAGTGTCCACCTCAGGTAATTGGGGAGGCTGAGCCACCGGGCCCTATAGGACACCTAGCACAGAAAACCACTCTATCAACACAGGAAAGCAGCCAAAATGTGGAGACAAAGA
>NW_005871063.1:671486-737971 GCF_000147115.1 Myotis lucifugus | reverse complement strand
GATAAAGAGCTTCACAGATATGAAAAAGCTAAAGGAGTTCATCACCACCAAACCAGTATAATATGAAATGCTGAAAGGTATTCTCTAAGAAGAGGAAGAAGAAGAAAAAGGTAAAGATAAAAATTATGAACAACAAATGCATATCTATCAACAAGTGAATCTAAAAATCAAGGGAATAAAAAATCTGATAAACAGAATAAACTGGTGAATATAATAGAATCAGGGGCATAGAAAGGAAGTGGACTGACAATTCTCAGGGGGAAAGGGGTTTGGGGGTGCGGGAAGAGACTGGACAAAAATCATACACCTATGGATGAGGGCAGTGGGGGGGGGGGAGTAAGGGCAGAGGGTGGGGTGGGAACCTGGTGGAGGGGAGCTATGGGGGGAAAAAAGAGGAACAACTGCATAATCTGAACAATAAAGATTTAAAAAAAAAAAAAAAACTGTTGCCGGGACCGGTTTGGCTCAGTGGATAGAGCGTCGGCCTTCGGACTGAGAGGTCCCGGGTTCGATTCCGGTCGAGGGCATGTGCCTGGGTTGCGGGCACATCCCCGGTGGGGGATGTGCAGGAGGCAGCTGATCGATGTTTCTCTCTCATCGATGTTTCTAACTCTATCTCTCTCCCTTCCTCTCTGTGAAAAATCAATAAAATATATTTTTAAAAAAAACAACAAACAAACAAAACTGTTGTACATCTACACAATGGAGTACTATGCTGCTATAAAAAAAAAGGAATTCTTACCATTTGCAACAGCATGGATGGAACTGGAGAGCATTATGCCAAGTGAAATAAGCTAGTCAGAGAAAGATAAATATCACATGATCTCATTCATTTGTGGAATATAATGAACACCATAAATTGATGAACAAAAACAGATCAAGAGACAAGAGAAGCATTGATCAGACCGTCAAACTTCAGAGGGAAGGTAGGGGAGGGTGGGGGTAAGGAGAAGAGATCAACCAAAGGACTTGTATGCATGCATATAGGCCTAACCAATGGACACAGACAACAGGGGGAGGGGAGGAGGGCATGAGTGGGGGGGATGGGGGTCACGTGGGGATAAGGACACATATGTAATAACTTAATCAATAAAAAAAAATTTTAAAAATCCAATATACTCCAACAAAAAAATAAAAATAAAGTTTGTGTGAATAAATATGTACAATCAATATAAATGTATGTGCTTTGACACAAAATATATAAGGAAGTTGCTTAAAATAAAAACAAATATGAAATTTTGGCAAGACTTCCAAATGGCATACCAAGTAGAGACAATCATTTTTTCCTCTTAATTAAATTCTGAATGCTTAACTACATGTACAGTTAGGGGTGGGAATATACTTTGGGTGGGGGCTCAAAGGTGATGAGTTTCTGATTCGCTGAAAAAAAAAAACTGAAAAATTCTTTGAAAAAATGTTATTTTTTTAAGGTACTGTTCTTGCTATAATGTTAGGTATTAGTTTCTCCACTATTTATGAGACAGATAAAAGGGTTGTAAAGGTGCTGGCAGATCAGGAGTTATGTTTGCCATATGAGTAGAATAAAAAGAGAGTAAGAGAAATGAGTGCCATCAAATCTTGGGCTGAGGTGCACAATGAGAAGGCAGCAATGGAATGGAAAACCTTGTCCAAAATAAATGTATTTGACAGAGGGGAAAGAGGAACAGTGAGTGTTCTATTTCAAGCAGGCACCTACTGTAGGGAAAGCCACAAACCACTTGGGTAAAATAACGGGGGAAATTGCTATGATGATGTCACTGTGCGGTTGCCTAGAACAGCAGAGCATACGAATGATAAATAACTAAAGGAAATTACACACTGGCACAAAGGAAGATATGAGAATCATGGGAGAAACTAGTATGTACCCCCGGGGTCAATCATTAACAAAGGTCTAGTAAGAATAGAATTTAAGAAAGCAGATTTCAAAATTTTTCCCAAAAAAATAAAAGGAGATAAAAATTGGAACTCAGCTCTCTAGTTGGACTTGACGGGGCCTGAATCTTGGCTCTGCCACTTAGCTATGTGATCATGGGCAAACTACATTTTGGGCCTCAGTTTCTAAATCTGTAAAGTGGGAGAAATAGTCTTATTTCAAAGCTTTTCTAGGCTTGTTATTAAAAACAAATAAAAAAGTAGTAATTGATATTCACTGACCATGTACTATATGTAAGATGATGTTCTAAACTCTCATATATTCAGTTATATATACTCCTCACAGTTATATGAAATCAATTCTTATTGTTAGCCCTATTCTTATAGGTGAAAAAATGAAGCTTAACCCAGTGTTCAATAAATATCATCTTTATTTTATAACCTTAAATTGTAAAGAGAAAGGTAGCACCAGGAGAAAGAAAAGATTTACAAAAATCGATATTGTTGTTAAAAATCACAACTAGTATCAATGGAGTCAAAAGGTCCAAGAAGAGAAACCAATGCTCTACACAGACTTCAATGAAGTATCTGAATTTTTAAAGAACACAAATAAAAAGAGAAGGAAGAATTAAGAAGGATACTATTCTTATACGTCTAAGTCCTAAATGAGATGAAGCTGGTATTATCAGCACAAGAAAAGAGGAGACCAAATATGTGCAACACACAGAACAAAGTTCAAGTGACAGAAGAAACAGAGCTCCTCGGGCTTCTTCATCAAGACTGTGTTTTCTTAACCATTTTCTCTCTCCCTATTTACTGGCTCCTTTGTTATAATCTATGCCATACTCAATTCCCTCCTATTTAGTTTAAAACTAAAACAACAAAAACAAATACTTGTCTTTCTTCTTGTTCTTTCCTTCCCTGCCTCAAACTAATATCTTGCATTTCAGCCTCCATTTTTTCACCTCCCTTTCTCTCTCTCTCTTCGATCTAAAGCAAGTAGGTCTCTTTCCCCACCGATCCCCTACACATATTTAAGAAAAACCTTCCTAATTGGAATGGATTCTCTCGAGACTCATCTGATTTGACCTTGCTGAATACTTGACCTCATGCACGCCCTTCTGCAACTCTCCCTTCCTTGGCATTTGCCTGGTTTCCTTGTTACCTCTCTGGCAGTCCCTCTGATCTTCCTTGGTTCCTCGAGGCTTTGTCCAACTCTAAATACTTGCATTCTGATATTTCATCTACTTCACCCAGAGATCAGATATATTTAATTTTAATTTAATAATCCTCTATGCTTTACTTTGGGCATAGTCATATGTGCCCACAATTCTCCAGAGCTTAACATTGAAACTTTCCCAGGAACATGAAGCAAAAGAAAAGAAAAGAAAGAAAACAGTGTGACTCTGTTTTACCTAGTCCATTGCCTTCTCATTAGGAATTCAGCTTCCTCTGGGATCCCCAATAGGGCTCCTCTGTAACATATATTTGGTTTCTCAGTATCTCCATTTCCCTCTTCGTTCTCCTAGGAGGTTTGATCAGAGGCACAATAAAAGCCTTCGGTTCCCTTTCAGCTCCCACAGGGGCTTTTTAGTTGGTAGATAACCTGTGGTGGCTGCTAGGCTGCTTCCGAATTCACTCTTGTGTCACCCATCAGGCCAATTAGGAATGCCTTCTACCTTATTCTCTGCTGAGTTACAACAGGGCTTTCAACTATTAACCAAAGTGTCTAATGTTTACAATTTCCCCCCGGCTCAGACAATGCTGGTGGATCTGTGGGACCACTGATCTAAATCCCTGAAAACAGAGACAGTTAAAAACACAGCAATCCCAAAAGGACCATTTTGAACTACAAACTGAATTATCTTTTAATTTTTCAAAGAATTTGTTTATACAGGGAAAGAGATGTCTGTTTTCTTGAATCAACCATTAAGCATGAAAAATGCCTCGTGCCTGAAATCTTTAAAATAATTTCCTCTCTGTCTGAGATTGTTTTTTTTAAGCTCAGATATTTTTCTGGATAGAAGCCACTGAGCTTGTGTTTTCTCTTCCATTTTCAGATTTTAGTGACACAAGCAGGTATCACTTGAGCCCAACTATGAGACAACTAACACGCTGAACTCCCTGGGCAACCCACGCATCCTTGGGGAAAGAATCAGATCAAACCCCACTCCGTTTCTTTTCTGGTCCTGGCCTACCAGGATCTCGTATTCCTCAAAACTGCCTCCAGTCAACAGTGTCCACAATCCAATCTTGTACTTGATTACACTATGCAATTTGTAGTCCTAGATTTTCAGCAACATGCCATCTCTCCATTATTATAATTATTCCTACTGGTATAGTATACTTCTTTTGTATACATCAGTGCTAAACAGACTGTACACATTTGACTAAAACTCATTGATGCTACAACCTATTAGCTTGGAATTCTAACAGCACCTGATTTCACCCAAAACCCAGTTTACTCATTCATTCCGGCTTCAAATTTCCAGCATTTCAACTACCTTAAATGACTCTGAGCCTGCCATTTATGTTATGAGTGGTAAGGGATCTAGGTAGGTTATTTGAATTTTAGACTGATCGGTTGCTTTTGCACAAAAAGCATGAAGTCTAGTCTCCATACTTTGCTTGCTGCCCAAGAGCATGTACTGTACTTAAAGCTCATGAACCAGCCATGAAACATTTTAAATGGACAAATCTACAAGAGAGGTTCAATGGTAATTACAAACAGTTCAAAAAGCTCCCCAAAGATTCATTCTAATTAATGCTTGCTTCTTATGAATCCCAGAATAAAATATTTTAATCAAATTTTGTGCTTTGGCAAAATGTTTTGTTCAAGTTTCTAAAAGAATAAAGCACTATATAAGTAAGGTGAGCATATAATTTATCATCTAAATGGGGACACCGAATTAGTAAAAAGAAGAATTACTCATAATTACACAAAGACCAAAGCATAAACCAGGACTGTCGCAGGCAAACCAGGACATAAAGCACAAAGCGCCTTACTCCAAACCCAGTCTTGGCCCTTCTCAAGAATGTCATCTAAAACCTAGTGAGGCTAACTCAAAAAGGGGTCAAGAGTAAGTGGTCACAAAAGATAACTGAAGAATTCTGTGCACAACTGACAACAAAGATTTAATTCCAGACTAGAATGAAATTCAATCTCTATTGTGAGATTTTAAACATGCTCCCCACCGGCCGGTGTGGCTCAGTTGGGGTTTCATAATAATAATTAACATAGGCCCAAAATTCTTTGACACTCCTGGTGCATCGTATGTCCCCTACCTTGGAATCTGGTCTCTTCAAATACCGGATCCATAAAATAGGTGAAAGTGACACTTCCAGTTCTGGGTACAGGCCTTAAAATATTGAAAGCTTCCCTGGTCATCTATTCCTTAGTGATCTTTCTGCTTGAGGGATCTATCTATTGCTGACAAAGGGGTACTGACGTCTCCAATGACAATATTTGATTTGTCCATTTCTCATTCCTGTTCTTATCAGTTTTCGCCTCACATAGTTTAACATTCTATTGTTAGGTGCATACACATGAAGAACTGTTATATCTTCTTAGGAAAAAATTACTCTCCCCCTCCCACTGCCAGAGCCACAAACAGATCTTCTTTTCATGATCTTCACGTTGAGAACCTTGTGGGGTTCCTGGAGGCAAAGTCTGCAGAAATGTGGGAGCTTGGGCTACAGCTGCAGCCCCGGAGCTTTCACTCTCACATTAGTCCCCACTCCGTCTCCAGCAGTTGATCGAAGTGACTATTTCTGCATTCCTACCAGTTACGGCTCCAGCGGCTTATGGTCCAGGTAAGGAAATGATGGCTATGTCTACCTCAACGTGTCTGTCTCTTCAGAGTTTAGCATAGTGTTTTCCTTGCAACCTCTGTTCTTTGATGACTTGAAGAAAACTTGATTTTTCAGGTTGCCCAGCTGTTTTTCATTGTAAGGATGGAAGCAACAACTCCCAAGCTCTTTACATGTTGGAGCTGAAGGCAGACATCTTACTTCCTGTGTCACGGGAAGTTCATTTTGAGACAAAATGCTATTAGGAAGCCCAAACCATGCGAAAAGCCAGCTCCGGCTTTCCAGCCATGTGTGTGAACCATGTTGGCAATGGATCCTTCATATCCCAGACAAGATGCACGAAATGATACCACATGAAACAGAAACAAACCCTTCCTGCCCAGCACTTCCCCAACTGCTGCAAACTGAATGACAGTGTCGTTTTCAGTCTCTAAGTTTTGGGGTGGTTCATTTTGCAGTAATGTATAAGCAGAGCATTCCTAGAATGATCCCCAAGGCCTTGCCAAGTTCTCAAAACTCAATTCATACAAATCTCCCTGAACACATCCCTAACCCCCCTGGGGTTCTCCAAGTCTGCAGAACCTACCAAGCTCTTCTCAGGGTCCGGCCTGAAACACTTTTGTCCTTATTCTGTACCTGGTTGGTCACTTCTCCTCCTTCAGATCTAAGCATAATTATCGCCTTTGAAGCAAGCCTTCTATTATCCCTCCATCACAAGTATATCTATTGTCCAACCAACTCTCCTGCAAATGTAATCCACCACTCTCTGTCTTAATTCTTTCTATCTTTTTTCTTTTATGCAATTTAAAATTACAAATATGTACACTATCTTGATTAATTTTTGCCTCTCCAACAACATGATGGCTTCATGAAAAGAGGAACTCAATTTTGTTCCGCACTACATGTCCACTGGCTGGCCTCGCACGCAGAGTACCATAGGGGCTTAGTAAATACCGCTAAAGAAAAGAGCTCTTTTAAATAAACACTGCCTGCAGGCAGTCCTTGTCTAGACAAGGGTTTCTCAACCTCGTAGTAATGACACTTGGGGATAAATAATTTTCTGTTGCAGAAGGTTGTCCTGTTCATTTGTGGGGTGGTTCAACAGCATCCCCGGCCTCTCTAGATGCCAGTAACAAAACCACCTCTCCCTACGCTGTGAAAACCAAACGTGTTTCCAGATATCATCAAATGTAACCTGGGGAGAAAGACCGAGAATCAGTTGAGAACCACTGGTTTAGACTAAAAAGATGCTAATTCCCTAGCATCCTGGTTTAAACTAAAAGGATGATAATAATAATAAAACAACTCAGGAATGTGGGTATGCTTTAAGGTGAAACCAATTTTATCATCATATCCTTCCTCTAGTCCTCCTCAAAAACTATTCAACCTGAACTATGGGAGAGAGATTCTAGGAGCCCTGACATTATGATAATTGGAAATTTCCACACTACCTCTTTCAAATATTTCTTCCACTAGGCAAAGAATGCCCCCATTTTCACCAGTTGGGCATAGCTGATATATGACCTCAATTTTGAAGACAGTAAATATCACTGATTATTTTTGAGTGGCTCCAAATCAAATGTTCAAAGAACCCTAATAACAAAAATAACTAACAGAGGCCGATACATTTAAACATTGTCTAATAGGGAAGCTATCCCTGTACAGTTTTGTCTAATTGAAATCATGCCTCTTCCCTAAACAATATCCTCATTGTCACTTTTGTCAGAAAGATTAGGCATTGTTTGTTTATCCGCTGCAAACTGAGACCAGCTGTACTGATGAACCAGACCCTCATGCCTCGCATTCTTTCACTAAAATCTAAAGGAAGTCAGGGTTGGATCTGCTATTTCAATATACTTTCTGGTTTTTAAAAATAAAATTAGCAAATGTCGGTGGATGAGCTACTATCCTCCTTGGCCTAGTAAGAATTAGAACTCTACTCTTGCAACTTTACCTATACACGAGGAGCACCAGATCTGAAACTCACCTGGAGCAAAATCCATTTACTCCATTAGCTTCTTTATCCAATTTCTTTTCTATGTTGTCATGTATTTTGTGCATTAAATTGCACTACTTACTGCTGATTTTATTGCCATACTATGCTGCCATTTTCGTACCCTGTGACTAATAGCGCGGATACAGGCTTGATCTTAGAAGTGAGCTGTGATAACAAGCTTTGGCCCATGGACCCAAAGTCTAAAAGAAATCAACGCAGCCTAAAGAGAAACAGAGAGAGGGCCTCAGAAGCATCCTGCAGCAGCTCATACAAAGCAATCAGACCTGCCTCTCCTTTGTACAGAGTTCCCATTTGCGGACAGTAACCTCTCAGGACACTGGAAGTCAGCATAACAGTCCCCTTATGCTGCATTCTAGCTTTTACAGAATATATAAGTGTCAGCACTTAAGATTGAAACTTCAGTGAAGTAGGAGTCCAGTGTTTTCCATCTGGGCATTTATGACTTTTAGAATTCTTCCAACTCCTGATAGTGCTGCAATGGAGTTGACCTTCAGGGCGAGCAGTAAAAGCCACCTCGCTAATCCCACATATTCTGAAAAAGCGGTTAACTGCCGCTCTCTTCCTCTTGACTGCTGCTTGTTTTAATTAACAGCATTTCTTCCCACTATTTCTCCAGGGGCTTTGAAGAGCTCTTTGAAATGTATTTAGTATATTTCAGTCTTGGCTTGGGTTTAGTCTCTCCATTTATGAGGTCATTTCATTCAAGTTCAATAATTCAGCACAGACTGGCAGAATGAAATGCTAAAAGAAGATTGGCACTTTCAATCACATAAGTCTTGTGTTACATAAAGTGAGGAAATTCCTCCTCCGTTCTTATTCACCTTTGAGGTAACAACTTAGGGCTGGCACAAGCCAGTGTGGGCAGACTTCTACGTTTAGCAGGCTCCTGCAGGAGTAAAGTTTTGCATCTTCACCTCAACAGAAACTGAAGATAAGAAAAAAAAAAAAAAAAAGACCAGAAACCAGTATTACCAGTATCAGTTGAATGGCTTTGTCAGAGTAAGTCCAATACTTTAATTACAGAGATGGAACAAAAAAGCAAGGTTTCTCTTTATCTAAATGACACTAGAAGTATGAGAAAATGAAAAGCAAGCGGCTGAAGCCTCACACTCCCCTAGATAAAGTAGGAAGAAGAAGAGAGGACCCTGTCCCGGGCAACAGTAAAGGTCCGTGGTGTCTCACCATGGGATGCAGAAACCTGGGGGACTTAGGCACGGAGGGACGTGGGTGTGTTCCACCAACAGATCCCAGGGCACTGGAGCAGATGGGTCCCACTGCATCTCAAGTTTGGGAATTGAGGTGGCTGGTGACTGTAGTTTTTATCTATCATGCTCATACATTCATAGGTGCTCACATGTTAACAACCCACTAACCCTTCCCAATTGTAAGGCTTAAAGCCAATTCCACTTTAACATTTAAACACAACACCTTTGCTTAATCAAAATTCACACAACAAACAAAAGGAATCAGTTTGCTAGATCCAGAGACACAGAAGCATGGAACAGACTGACAAATTTCAGAGGAAAGGTGGGGGTTGTGGGTGGGTGGGGAATGATTAACTGGGCATTATGTTAAGTGAAATAAGACAGGTA
Organism: Myotis lucifugus; assembly: GCF_000147115.1. Taxonomy (NCBI): domain Eukaryota; kingdom Metazoa; phylum Chordata; class Mammalia; order Chiroptera; family Vespertilionidae; genus Myotis; species Myotis lucifugus. The sequence goes on along the minus strand of NW_005871063.1, from coordinate 728,680 downwards.
CCATGCAATTTCACTTATATGTGGAATCTATAGAACAAAATAAACAAACAAAATAAAAAGACTTATGCATACAGAGAACAGACTGATGGATGCCAGAGGGGAAAAGGCTTGGGGGGCTGGGTGAAAAAAGTGAAGGAATTAGATGTACTAATTGGTAGTTACAAAATACATGGGGATGTAAAATAAAGCATAGGGAATATAGTCAACAATATTGTAATAACTATGTATGGTGCCAGGTGGGTACTTGAAATACTGGGAACATTGTAAAGTATATGATTGTCTGCCATGCTGTACATCTGAAACTAATACAAAATAATGTTGAATGCAAACTATAGTTTAAAAATAAAACTTTTAAAAATGAATCTGTGAAGTCAAATACCACTGGAGAGAACATAGTTAAAACACTTTAATCGACACCATCCTCTCTTCCTTGCTTTTGAAACCCACACCATTTTACCTGGCCTTTCTTACTGCATTCTAGCTTTTACAGAATATATCACATTCCAACTTTATAGACTTATTTATGTATGTGGACCACCTCCCTTCATGACTGTTAAGTTCCTGACAGCAGAATCCATATCTAAGATACCTATTTTTCACCCACGGCATAGAAAAGACATAAAAGTAACATAATAAACACTCATAATCAGTTGAATAAGCTCAGAAAATGTTCACACGTGAACATAGTCAAACGTCCCTGGGAAACTGAGAGGTAAAAACATGACTTCAACAGGCTGAATTAAAGACATTTTAAAATGCCACATGTTTTAAAATGTGAAGTATGCAATGCATGATCTTTTTAAATCCTACATTAAATGTGAAAGAGATTTAGAAGAGAGAACATAATAAGGAAACTAAACCAGGATAGAGATTAGCAGTCAGTGATAATAAATTGCTTCCCTGCCCCAAATACAAACACGCACATGCACAAAAAAATAATTATGAAGCTGGAGAAAATGTTTAGAAAAAAAACTCTACTCAGATAGGAAAATATGAAAAGTGTAAAGCTTTTTCTAAAAAAACTTATTTTTGAGTGTTGTATATTGATATGGTTGCAGTTAATCCACCATAATCTTTAGAACCAAACTCATTACCAAAGGGTTTTGCACAGTATAGGAATCTCGATCAACTCCCCAACCTATGTGACCCTAATTTAATAATAATAAAAAGCCTTCCTATTCCTTCTCAAGTGTCTAAATTATGGCTAACAGCAACTACTACACCAAAATCAACAATTACACAAACCTCTTGTTGGAGGGTATATCCTTCACTTATATTGTTTAAAAAAGAAACATGAAATAAAAGACAGCTAATACATACTATAAGTAGGACAAGAAACCCATGTCATAAACACAATGCCAAATTAGTGAGGTCTGAAATTCATAAGTGTTATGAATGGAAGTGTGTCCTCCAAAAGAGATGTGTTGATGTTCTAGCCCCTCATGCCTCATAATGTGACCTTATGTGGAAACAGGGTCTTTACCGAGGTAATCAAGTTAAAATGAGGTCATGCAATGTGATTTGAGTCCTCAGAAAAAGGGGAAATTTGGATGTAGAGACAGAGGCACACAGGGAGCACACCATGTGAACATGAAGGCAGAGATCAGGGTGATGCACCTACAAGCCAGCAATGCAATGATTGCCAGCACACCGCAGAGGCTAGGAGAGAGGCAGGGAACAGTGTCCCTTACAGAACCAACCCTCAGAAAGAAGCACTCTGCCAACGCCTTGTTCTTAGACTCTGGCCCCCAGAACTGTAACAGAATAAAGTTCTTGTTTAAGCCATCCAGTTTGTGGTGCTGTTTCTGCAGCCCTAGCAGACTAATGTCATGAGGTTCAAGGTAGATCCAAACGTGACACGTGTAAATTAACATATGTAAAATGTTCTCAAGCCAACAATCAGTGAGATCTCTACAAATGCCAGGCAGCTTTAGTGCAAGATACTAACAGCTGCTCTTAGAGAAGATGCTAAGGACAATGTTTAAAGACGGAGGAGCGCTGCAGACATTTATGGGAGAGTGGTCAGGAATGCTGCAACAGGAATTCCAACATGCAGCTGGCTCTTTAAACTACGTAGCACTTCAGGGGATACACCAACCAAAGGCAGCTCTCACGTCTTGCTAGATGGCACATATAACTAGGGTCCATTGGCCTGACCTTGCCACCTTAAAGCAAGCACAGGCAGCCTGTCACGTCTTAAAGGAGGCCAGTGGTCAATGGCTTTGATCTCCAGCTAGAGGAAATTAAATGCCGCATGTGACCAACAGGCTTGAAACAGCTTGAGAAATGCTGACAAGATACATTTAGACCTGCTGGAGTGAGAAGTATTAACTGTCCAGAGCCATCCTTCTCAAAGACTACAGGTACTTAAAAGGCAGTCTTCCTTTTATTCAGGCATAATAAATGGAGGATTTCTCACCCATCCCCAAGACTGTGACATCAATCTTAAAGTTAAACATTTAATAGAGTTACTAGCTTACATTTGGAAATCAGCCAAGCACATCTTTTGTGGGAGGGCACTTCAAAATGATTGGTTTGTTTCCTTATAATGAAATTGCATGTTTGCTTCTGTTTGATTCTGATTAAACCAAGTCAGAGCATATGTGAGAACCATCTGGAATATTCAACAAGGATCAACTCTTTCCAAGGAAGGCCTTACACTGTGGAAGCGGTACAGTGTAATGGTTAGGAAAATAATGGCTTCAAACCCAATAGATATGAGCCAAAACAAGTATTGCCACTAACCACCTGTATGGACTTGGGACAAGTGGCTGAAACTCTCTAAGCACAGTTTCCTGGACAAATGGAGATGATAGCAATATGATCTAATCATATAAGGAATTGTGAGGAGTAAACAAGACAATGCACATACCAGATTATATTGAACATAATTGCTTAACCCAATGTAGTTATCTTCATTGCTATTAACATTAAATGTACAAGTACTTTTTTATACAGTAGGGTACTAACTATTTTTCTTTAGGAAAATATTTAAAATTTGGGACACAAACCCTACTGAAATTAGCTCAACCATTTAGACCAGGAGTGAGGAACGTCTGGCCCTCGAGCTGTATAAGGCCTGTGAAGTCATTTGGCCTGTTGCCAAGGCATTAGGGGGGAGTTAATTAAATGTTTGACCAAATATAGCAGGCCAATTTTTAAGTTGATAATTTTGTATGGACTGCAAATGATGTATAAATATCCAAATGGCTCTTGGCAGAAAGAAGGTTCCCCAACCCTGATTTAGACCATTACCATAACATTCTGTAATGCTGAAGCAACACAGTTAAGTCATTAACAGCCACCTATGTTGTTTTCTTTTGCATTCCCCATGTTTATTTTTCCTTAACATAAAAAAAAAAACAACCTTTGTTTTTTCAAATATCTAAGATCTCAAAATTTATACTAGTATTTTTGACTTTCAGCACTTCTGCACTTCCTTTCTTACACATATCTTTCTTTATCAGGAATATTCCTTCACCTTCTTAACTCAAAAAATCATGAACAAAGGTATAAGAAAACATTCCATAAAAGCCAGAAACCACCCAAATCAGCATAATTTCCAATTACATGTTTAAAATGATACTTCAGAGAATTTTCTTTTATATCTTTTTAATTACTTAGCTTAAAATTTCCTAATTTTTATAATGACTTAAAAGGAGACAAAAATGGGAATAATTTAGAAAATTATTTTTCAACATCATTTAGTAATGTGATTAAGATAAAACAAGGCTTGTGTCTCCTACAGTTATTTCAGAAATAGTGTCAAGTTTTCTACGAGCCACAGGCCTCCAAATACAGTAACTCCGTGCTCCTAACCACATCAGAAACATGTAGGGGTGACCTTGTTGAGGATCCAAATCTGTGCCCTAACCCCAGCATAGTATGGGGGGCGAGGACAAATGGCGGAAGAGTGGTTTCTCTTTGTGAAAATATATATGGCTTAATGTCAAAGAAGACAGGTGGGAGTCAGGGGGAGAAAGAGTATGCAGTATTTTTAAGTAATTTCTGAAAGATGGGGTAAAAGCTCCTTTTAAAAGATGTCAGGAATGGCCAATACATTTGGCTTTGTCAAACCAGTACTCTTACTCTTAAGCAAATACTAAACCTCCATGAGAAATTAATTGTATGATTCACCTGGAAAAGAATTCTCATCCGAGGGTTCCAACTCCAATGAGGGAAAAAGAAAACAAAGATGGGGGGATGGGGAAGGACAGGAAAGATAAATTGGACAAGTCTGCAAAACTGTTAGCAGGGAAAAAACAATTCTACTGACTTTTACACTTGTTAAAAGAACAGAAAAAGAAACCTAAGGGGGGAATTTATTATCTATTAAATGAAAATTATTTAAATATAGTCTGACTTAGTATTAAGAAAGCAGGTAGGTTTTACATGTGAAATATTCGGAAACTAATGCACTTACTTGCTTTTCCCTTTGTATACTGTAGCATAAGAGCCTTCCCCTAGTTTTTCCAGTTTTTCGTACGAGTCAGCTTTTCCAAATTTGGGACTTGTCGGCTGAAAATGGAGCAGAGGGTAAACAAAGCAGATTGTATCAAACTAATTAACAATAAATAACCCAATTCTGCTAAAAATATACAGATCCTCTGTCACTTTTTAAATAATGTTTTTCTGATGCTTATTTTTAAAAAGCAATGCTTATTTAAAAAAAACAACAACATAGATATTCAGGGTATAAAACTCCAAATATACAAATGAACAGTACAGAAGTTTAGATTGACCCATAATCTAACCACCCAGAGAAAATCACCATTAAGATTTCTTTCTCTTTTTTTTAACTGCCCTTAACTGGAATCTAACCCATTACCCTTCAGTTCGAAGTCTGACGCTCTATCTGCTGAGCCAAACCAGCTAAGGCAAATTTTGATATCTCTTCTTCCAATGCTATCTGCATACCGAATATTGCTTTTCTTACATAAATGGGATTACACTATCTTGTAACCTGCCTTTTTTCCACTATTATGACTATTTTCCATGTCATTATATAATCTTCTAAATTACGGGCTGGCAAATCCCACCCACCACCTGTTTTCATATGTCCCATAAGCTCAGAAAGGTTTTTAAATTTTTTAACAGAGGAGGATCAAAAGAAAAATAAAATGTTATAGCATGTGAATATTAAAAATCAAATTTAGTGTCCATAAAGTTTATTGGGACACAGTCATCCACTCATTTATATATTGTGCTATGACTTTCAAGCTACAACAGAGTTGTAGTTACAACCAAGATCATAAGGCCAACAAAGCTGAAAGAGTTACTATCTGAACCCTGTTGTAAATCATGACTGTACAAAATTCAGGCATATAAAGTTATTCCTGCAATACCTGTCAGTGACAATGCAAACAGATAATCAGATGTATCTTTCAGGTTCACTAATAATACAAAAGGAACTCTCTTATATCTTCAGAAACCAATCCTTAAGGTTTAGCTGTAACAAAATAGCTCTTCCATAAGAAATGATTTACCCCCGTGGTCAGCAAACTGCGGCTCACGAGCCACATGCAGCTCTTTGGCCCCTTGAGTGTGGCTCTTTCTAAGCCTGAGGAGTACCCTAATTAAGTTAATAACAATGTACCTACCTATATAGTTTAAGTTTAAAAAATTTGGCTCTCAAAAGAAATTTCAATCGTTGTACTGGTGATATTTGGCTCTGTTGACTAATGAGTTGGCCGACCACTGGTTTACCCCATCATGAGCTTAGAAGTGCTGAGAGAGAGATCTCATCACTTCTGTGCTCAACTCCTACCCCAACCTCACCAGAGAGCACTGTCCGCCATGGAAGCAAATTACCTGTTATTTTAATGGCACTATTAAAAAGGGTAATACCAAAACATATTAGAAAATGATAATTATATGAGAATTAAAAACATCTTAAAGGGATTATCTGATCATAGCTATACGTACATATATAATTGGTCAAAAGTTGTTAATGATTGTGGCACTTTGTAAGTAACCAACTGTAGAAGCTTAGAGAAATAACTTCTTGCATAAAGTTTACAAAACACTATTCTTGCCCTCAGAACACTTATGAAACAACACAGCATCCTGACAATGAATATGACTCCTACCATTTATAAGGATTCTGTGGCAAGTTGAGCATATGCCTCTTACCTCCTTGCCATCTAAAATGCCAGGAGTGCCTGAAAAGATATGTTTCAAAAATAATAAACCAGAAACAGGAATGGGCATAAAACAAAAAAGAAGAGCAATATCTAAGTGAAAATTTGAGGAATTCTGAAAGACAGAAGCAATCAGGATCAAGACTTCGGAGAAAATATTGTGGAAACTTAAAGATCCAACATGTAAGGCCATTACAAATAAAAGAAGCAAGAGTCTCTAGGTAAATATGAGACTAATCAACACAGCTGAGCATGAGGTGTCCTCCCAAGCAAAATGCAGGGACATGTGCACAGAGGAGACAGCTGAGAATGTGGTACTCAGGGTAGAGGGGCCGAACAAGGATGGAAGTAGCCAATAAATACTTAGAGAAAACACGACATGCCCACATCCCCAAGCCGTAATGCCTGCCTCTCCCATACAATTACAAGAGACAATTTACAGAAAACTGAATATGCTGACAGCAATTCTCACACACAAAAATGAGTATACAGCCAAGGATCACAAATCATTTCAGGAATATCAATAAGAGAAGCATAAAATTTAATGAGCAGCTCAACTAAAACCCTGGTAAAAAGAGTTGACATTGCAAAGATAAAAATAACTTTGCATAAAAATGACAGCATCTTCAGAGAGATTAGAGATTAAATATTTAATTAATGAAATAAAACATTTAATAGGCAATAAATAAAAGAATGGACATAAGTGAAAACATACTAAGTTCAATGTTCGAATAAAGTTTTCCCAGATAACTTTGGAGGCAGGTGGCATCTAAACAGAAAATTTACCCGACAAGCATAATATTTTTATAGACAACACTGGCTGAAGAAAGACAATTCAGCAATATTTTCAAAATGAAAAGAGAAATTATTCTGAATCACGAACACTATACTCAAGATAGTTCCTCAAATGGGATGGAAAAGCTGCAATCTTACCCCCTTCAAAAAAAGTCTAGATAAAATGAAATGGACTGGCCAGTGCCCAAGGGGAGGACGGAAGGGGGGTAACTGAATAAAGAAGGTGAAGGGATTAGCTAAGGAACATATATGCATTCCTCATGGACATAGACAATAGTTTGGTGAGAGCCAAGGAAAGGTGAAGTGGGAGAAAGGGGTGAACAGGGGGACACCTATTCTAGGGAACAACTGCAATAATGTCAACATTAAAAAATTTTAGAGGAAACCAAGATGGCGGCATACGTTACACACCGGAGATTGCTGCCTCGCACAACCACTTCAAAAATACAACTAAAAGACGGAACGGACGTCATCCAGAACCACAGGAAGGCTGGCTGAGTGGAAATTCTACAACTAGAAGGAAAGAGAAAAGCATACCGAGAATCAGAGGAGGCGCAGTGCGGAGGTGAAATACTAAGGTGCGGAGGTGCATGTGGAGCGGGCTGGTGGCTGAGGGCATGGTTGTTGTTTTCAATCGGGAGGGAGTCTCAGGCTCTGAGCTCCAGTTCCGGGCAAGTCTCTAGGGACCCAGACTCATACGGGAGAAGCGGGACTGTCTGACATCGGTCAGAACCTGAGGGCAGCTTTCTCTCTGAGGGGCTTGCAGCGATTAATGGGACACTGAGAAGCAGAGTCTCTGAGGGTAAGACTGAGAGCAGCCATAATTGCTAACCCCGCCCTGTTGATCCCATGGGACCCGCCCCGCCCAAGCCCTGCAGGGAGACTTTTGCTGGATAGCCTCAGGCAAAGGCTAGATTAGCACCTCCCTAGAGATCCAGGAGCCAGGAAGCCCAGAGGTCAGAGTGGGACCATCCAGTTTGCAGCTCCGTGGAACCACAAAGGACACACTCAGGGGGCAGACTCAGTGAGCACCAAAGCCCCATCGAAGCAAGTCTAACCCCAGAGGGGTGTCTCCAGCACAGAAGTCCTCCCACTGCAGACACAGCTGATTCTCACAGCCAATTGGCCTGGAGGTCAATTCCTCCCAGTGATAACTACAACAATCAAGGCTTAATTACAACAAGACTGTGCACAAAGCCCACAAGGGGGTGCACCAAGAGTGTCTACCTCAGGTAATTGGGACACTTAGCACAGAAAGGCACTCTATCGACACAGCGAAGCATAAAAAATGCCGAGACAAAGAAACAGGACACAAACGACAGAATTGGAGGAAAGCAAACTGCTGGATATAGAGTTCAAAACCACACTTTTAAGGTCTTTAAAGAACTGTCTAGAAGCCGCCGATAAATGTAGTGAGATTTTCAAGAAGACTGGTGAGACCGCCAATAAATGTAGTGAGATCTTCAAGAAATCTAGTGAAACCCTCGATGTTGGGATAAAGAACCAACTAGAAATTAAGCATACACTGACTGAAATAAAGAATATTATACAGAATCCCAACAGCAGACCAGAGAATCGCAAGAATCAAGTCAAATATTTGAAATATGAAGAAGCAAAAAACACCCAACCGGAAAAGCAAAATGAAAAAAGAATCCAAAAATATGAAGATAGTGTAAGGAGCCTCTGGGACAGCTTCAAGTGTACCAACATCCGAATTATAGGGGTGCCAGAAGAAGAGAGAGAGCAAGATATTGAAAACCTATTTGAAGGAATAATGACAGAAAACTTCCCCTACCTGGTGAAAGAAATAGACTTCCAAGTCCAGGAAGCGCATAGAACCCCAAACAAAAGGAATCCAAAAAGGACCACACCAAGACACATCATAATTAAAATGCCAAGGGCAAAAGACAAAGAGAGAATCTTAAAAGCAGCAAGAGAAAGAAAATTAGTTACCTACAAGGGAGTACCCATACGACTGTCAGCTGATTTCTCAACAGAAACTTTGCAGGCCAGAAGGGAGTGGCAAGAAATATTCAAAGTGATGAATACCAAGAACCTACAACCAAGACTACTTTATCCAGCAAAGCTATCATTCAGAAGTGAAGGCCAGATAAAGAGCGTCACAGATAAGAAAAAGCTAAAGGAGTTCATCACCACCAAACCAGTATTATATGAAATGCTAAAAGGTATCCTTTAAGAAGAGGAAGAAGAAGAAAAAGGTAAAGATACAAATATGAACAACAAATACACATCTATCATCAAGTGAATCTAAAAATCAAGTGAATAAATAATCTGATGAACAGTATGAACTGGTGATTGTAATAGAATCAGGGACATAGAATGGGAATGGACTGACTATTCTTGGGAGGGGAAAGGGATGTGGGGGGTGAGGGAAGAGATTGGACAATAATGGTGCACCTATGGATGAGGACAGTGGGTGGGGAGTGAGGGCGGTGGGTGGGGTGGGAACTGGGTGGAGGGGAGTTATGGTGGGAAAAAGAGTAACTAATGTAATAATCTGAATAAAGATTTAATTTAAAAAAATTTTAATAAAAAAATCTAGATATAAAATTCCATGCTATCTCAATATAAGATGAAGCTGGAGTGATGGGGGAATTGTTGCAGGAAGGCAAGAAACAGTAGGATAGGAGAAATAAAGCATGGTGAGATTCACTGGATTGACTGCTGATACTGATTAACCACAACTGTTTAAGTTTTAGATGTTTCTAAACTCTTGGAGTTAATCCCTAGAGCAATATCAATAAGATGTACAAATTCCAAACAAATTTGGGAGGAAAGGGAATAAAAGAAACAATTGCAAGGAAACAGAGGAAAGGGGGTAAAAGTAAGAGGCTAAAGGAGGCGGGTACTCAATAGGAAAGAATGTTAAGTGAAACATCATAAAATAAGAAGTCAAGTCCAAACAAAGCAAAAATAAATATTTTTGCAAAATCAGGTACTATTAGCAATATTGATGGAAGACAGCCTATGCAAAACAAATGGATTAAATTATTATATCTCATTAAAATCCACCAAGAAATTTAATCATCATAAACTACTTTGAGCCAAATAATGTAGCTTTGAAATGAATAAAACAGCCCTGGCCAGTGTTTCTCAGTGGTTAGAGTGTTGGCCAACGAACCAAAGGGTCACGGGGTTGATTCCCGATCAAGGGCACATACCTGGGTTGCTGGTTTGCTCCCTACCTAGCCCCTGGTCAGGGCACATTCTAGAGGCAACCAATCAATGTGTCTCTCTCACCTCTCTCTCTCTCTCTTCTCCTCTCTCTCTCTCTCTCTCTCTCTCTCTCTCTCTCTCCCCCCCCCATTCTTTCCACTCTCTGAAAAACAATTGGGGGGGGGGGAATTCCTCTAGTGAGGATTAGCAAAACAATGAAATGTATGAAACAACTGCTAATAGCAATAAAATGAGAAATTAACAAACCCACGATGATAATGGGAGACATACATCGCTCAGACATCAACAAAGCAAGCAGACAACTAATAAGTAAGGGATATGTGGGCTTGCATATTAGAATTAACATTTCAATCTAATACACATATTAATATTTTTTTCAAGAACACATTTAACACCCACAAAAGATGACCACAGATTAGCCACAAAGAAAATCTGAATATTCAAAATCACAGAAACATTCAGTTACTTTTTCTGAACACAACACAATAAATTAGAAATAAAGAATAAAAGGGAAACTAAATAGTTTAGCCATGTAGGTTAAAAAGAAAGTCAAAATGGAAAACTCATAAATAAATATGTGGCAGTGAGGACATGACATTTTAAGACCCATGGGATGCAGCCAAATCAATACATGAATTAAAATGTAAATACATGTATACATGTGCACATACGGGAAGAGAAGAAAGCTTGAAAGTAATATGAGTTAGACATTAAACGGCAGCTAGAAAAGGAACAACATAAATAGTAGCAAGGGATTAATAAAGATGAAGGACCACCTATTCTTTTCTTTAAGAAACTTGTAAAGTATAAACCATGTATTGAGTTGAATCAAGTAAAATTTAACGGAAAATTACGTTCAAAATTACCTGACTAGTCCTGTGTGGGTTATGTTCTCATGCATTTTTCAACACCGGGAAACATCTTGCGAATGTCGCACTTTACCATCACCCTCCTGGGCCCAAGTTTTAAACAGAAATTTTAAAACCTACATTAAACTTCAGTATGAAATGACCTTCAATGGAGAAAATACTGTGTTCCCAGTTCCACTCTAAATTATTTAAAATCAGATTGAAAAGCCTGTATATTTGCTTTTGTGCTCCTTTAAGAATAAATCTGATCTAAGTTGAAGTAAAAAAGCAGCAGCAAGAAATCTCCTCTTTGCTCATATTAGGAAATAAACTGCTAATGCATATTTAGAGCAAGTGCAAGACACGGTCTCACAAAATGTGTAAGAGAATATGTTATCTGCCGGGAAGGCACAATTTTCTAAAAATTATTCACTCTTCATAAACTGCCTTATATCATAGAAGTGATGTAATCATTTTGAGACACAGATCACACTACACTTATGACTTGAAAAAAATTGAATTGAGGCCATTAGAAAAGCAAGGGAAATATTTTTTAAAACATACCCATTCATCTACAAAAAAAATCAAGTAAGAGAAAATAATAATGGCACAAAGTAGTCTATTTACCTAATTAAATGGATTTGGATGCATTAACTGCCATGGTTAAAATATATTCTATGAACACTGTGATGGCAGAAAAGTAATATTTCCCCACCTCTGATGGTCATACAACCCATGTTATTTGCCCTGTAAACCCAATATGTAGTATTATGGAAATACACTGTAACTTACAGATCAATCATGCTAGCTCCACAGCATGAATTGCATACATATAATGCCTGTTTGAAAGTTGTCCTAGTCTACAAAAGAATGGCCTATGGAATAGGCCATGTCTATGAGATAGTCTGAGCTTTAAGAGTTAGAGTCTTATAAAGTCAGTCTCCTACTTTACCTATGCAAAAATGTTCTGATCTGTAAGGGCTATGTCAATAAATAAGGAATCCAAGTGCTAAGTCTTTAAAGAGGCCAATAATAAAACCCTTCCCATCAAAAGAGCAAAACTAAGAATTCTGAAGGAGAGGTCCTCTTTTGTTTAATAATTAAGTCCAAGCCTTTGGTTTGCCTTTTTTTTTCCCTTGCAACTTCATTAAATTATCACATTTAAATAAAGATGCCCGACCATCAGCTTTGACTCGTTGCTGTCAGGTGCCTGCATGGATGGGAAACAGCCTTATGGGGCAATTATTCCCTGCTTATCACTTCCCTAGAGTGCAGGCTTGAGATAGCACTTTAGAGAACTGGAAATAGGAGGGCTAATCAGGAATTTCTAAAGGATACTAACACTGCAAAGAGACATGGAATCTAATGAGATAATGTTCATACTTTTTTTAACAGAATAAAGGCACAGAGAACTGTCAATTGTCTGGACCAGTGGAGGGGAACATTGGCATGGATAATAAAGAACTGAATATAATATTCCAGCTGAACAGTGTTTGGACCCTGACCTTGCTAGTTCTAGTTCATGGTTTGTGGAATCAACAAAAACTAGATAATATCAAGTTTACTATGTGCGAGGCTTGAGCTCATCACTTTAAATAATTACCTATTAATCCCTGCAAGAGCAGTTTACGGTTGGTTCTATGGTTATCCCCAGTTGAACATGAAGAATTTAAAGACTGGAGAAACAAAGTAGCTCATCTAAGATCCTACAGCTAATGGCAGAGCAAGAATTCAAACCAAGTTGACTGGAATCAAAAACAGATTTTCTTTACCACCACTACACTGGTCGAATCTACATGGAGATCTAACTCCCTCCCAATAGGAAGAGATATTAAATTATGATTAAGTCTGTCATCTACTGAAACCCTATTCCTAAAAGCAGGGGTGGGTTTCTGAACTGTATTTATGTTTATAAACCACATGAGTATAACCTCTGTGTTCACTGTAACGATACTGTGGCATGGCTATAAGAATGCCCATAGTTTCATACTGAATTCATTGAAACAGACTGTAACCTTTATACATAACCCCTTGATTAAGAATGTTGATGAGGAAAACCCCAAGTAAGAATCACCACTCTATTACTATAATTGTGAGCGTAGGTATGGGGAGAAGGTGGTAGGATTCCACCAGAACTATGTGACCTCGTTAAACAACCAGGATTTGAAGTGAACACCATGTTGGCTAATTTTTCTTCTGCCTTTGATCTCCAGAACAGATTCTATCATTCTGCACTTCTAGCCCCATTAAACACAGTCACACTAAGGTAACCCATACTTGATGGGTAACTTGGTTACAAAGTAGATGTCGATGCTGGACAGAGGGATAGAGCCAAGCACCATGTGTGGTGACAACCTGACAGGGGGCTTGGTTCTGTCTGGGAACTGTCTAGTCCCCACAAGAAGGGCAGTGCCAAGATGAGACCCCCAAGGATGGCCATTGAGCACTGAAGCGGAGTTCTCGTTTTCAAGTTTGCACCTCCCTCCCCCTCTGAAGATTGGCCTGCCTATCACAGGGGTTTTTGTTCGTTTTGGTTTTGGTAATAGAAGCATGTAAATTTTGAATAATTTTTGGAATGTGTAGAGGACAGTAACCTGAATTTGAATATCTGAAACTATGTTCTCTTTAAGTCCAGATGATGACAGCACAGCTCAATAAAATCCCTTCTAAACTGGGCCAGCAAGACGGGCAGGCAGTCTCCTACAGCTCTCCCAACAGTTCTAGCTATTGGAGGGCACAGCTGGGCTGGAGGAGGTGACAGGAAAAGGGGAGGGAAAGTCCGTCCTGTCAGTGACAGTACTAAACACTACCCAGGGACTAGGCCCAGGAAAGGCAGGCACTCATAAAATGTCTGAAACAAACCAACAAAATCTGTCAAACACCTCTTGAAATAAACCAATTTATATGAAACCACATTCTTTACATTTTGCCTGAATTTTAAAGTGCCACTATCTGAACTGTATCAGGAGGTATAGATGAATGTGACGCTCACTAAAGTCACCTTGATTTCAGTCATGACTCCTGACATAGAGAATGACCAGCATGTGAACATGTATAGAGATGTACACACTGTTAGGAAGATGTGGTATGTATAACAGTTTCTATAACAGCTTTTTAAAATATATTTTTATTGATTTCAGAGAGGGAGGGAGAGGGATAAAAACATCAATAATGAGAGAGAATCATGGATCAGCTGCCTCCTGCACACCCCACACTAGGGATCAAGCTTACAACTCTGGCATTTGCCCTGACCGGGAACCAAACCATGACCTCATGACCTCCTGGTTCACAGGTTAATGCTCAACCACTGAGCCACACTGGTTGAACTACAACAGTTTTTATAAAAGTTTGTATTGGATTTTATAACTTGCTACTTGTGTAACTTCTCTCATTTTTTTGTAGTAGTTCCATTGATTCTTTTGGATTTTCCAAATATACCTTTAAAAATCCACTTGCTTGCTTTCATGATATGTAAGGATGTTATTCAGCTCCTTAGTCTCCCCCCGCCCCCCCCCCCCCCGCCCCATAATTTTGTATGGGATTCAATCAGGAATTTTTCTATTGATTATTTTTAAGTAACATTAATTTTTCTGTTAAGAATAGAGGGGGGGGGCACTAGCTGGTTTGGCTCAGCAGATAGAGCATCAGCCTGCAGACTAAAGGGTGCTGGATTCAATTCCAGTCAAGAGCACATGCCTGGATGGCGGGCTTGATTCCCAGTAAGGGGCATGCAGGAGACAGCCAATCAATGATTCTCTCTCATCATTGATGTTTCTATCTCTCTCCCTCTCTCTCCCCCTCTGAAATCAATAAAAATATATTTTTAAATAGAAAAAAAGAATAGAGGGGTGTGGTCCAAATAGCTTTCCTAGTTTTAAGAAATAAACTTCTTTATTTTCATGAAGTTAAAAAAAAAGTCAATTTAGCACATACTATCTTCGCCCATCTGTTTCTCTCCAACACTTCTTTCTGGATCTTCTCTTTTCTTTGCCCCTACTGAACATACCCTCCACAGAAGTCTACTCCAGCGCTTTCTATTCAATGCAGGACTTTGTTCTAGAACAACGACCTTCAACAGGTGTGCCACAAGAATTTTTAAAATACACAATACCTGACTATTTAGTCAGGGGTACTGACCTCTTTTTCTTTAGACTGTCAAATAAAAAGAACAACAACAGCTAACACAACAACAGTCTGGTATAAATGAATCAAAAGTATACCTTTTTTATGTCAGGTTGGCAAAAAATATATTTTTGGATGTGCAGCAGAATTTTAGTAATTAGTTTATGTGTGTGCCATGAGATGAAAAATCGCTGGTCTAGGGAAGTCACAGGAGAAAGACCAGCAGACTACTCCAATACCAATAGACCACTCTATGGTCTCCTTGCACTCATCCACTCAGAGGAGCTTCAAAGTCCCCTCCCAGTTGCTGTCACTGTCCTAAGAATGGCCCACGGAGCTGCCAGAAAGCCACACTGATGGCAAGGTAGAGGTTTCCCAGCTCTGAGAGTAGTCACCTGCCCCTTGCCTTCCCTGAGTTTCTTCCCCCACTTTCAGGTACCACGCAGTTCTTAAAGCTGTTCGTCGTTTGTTCCCCTCACTCCTATTCTGAGGTTCATGGAGATACCTTCTCTGCTATACAGGGTGGGATAAAAGCAGGCTTACAGTTGTGAGCATGCAAAACAGAGAGTTCATTCTTGAATTATTAATACTTATTGCATTATTTTCCATACAAACAACTATAGACCTACTTTTGCCCCACCATGTATTTGTTGCCAATATTATCCATTGTTCTGTTTTTACTATACTAGTTGCTCTAATTAGATAAGGAGTTTCAAAACCTGTCACTGCCTAACCTCCCAGAATCCTCTCCTACTTGATCTTTCAAACTATGTTCAAGCATTACTTTAATAAAAATAAAATCTAACTTTAAAGAGAAATACAGAGAGCACCAGGCAAGTTTCAACTTTCTTTGATAAGGATTTTAATTAATTCCTTACTTAAAATATTAAAATTAAATGTTGAAACCCCATTGTTATTTATACTATGATATACTGATCTTTAAAACTACATGACCCCCCAGTATCAACAAGCATGGCCAGGCCCACATCCTGGTTTCTACATACCATTTTCCAATAAGTGGAGCCAGGGCTCTTTAGAGAAATAACTGACCTAGGTCTGGGGCTTGGAAAGTACAATATAAGCCAAGACTATCCCATAGGACCAGAAAGCAAGGAAGTACTCAAAAAATAAACAAAGGGATGAAGACATCTCAAAAGGACATGGAGCTGCCAATGGCAAGGCAGGAACAATTTGAGCAACAAAAGAAATAGCACAGCATTAGATTGTAACTAGTATTGCAGATAAAAAAATAGGACTAGCTAAATGTAAATTTCGTTTAAATAGTAAATAATTTTTAGTGTAAGTATGCCTGACTAGTATTTGAAAATGCCATTTCTATATACCATTTATAGGTTAATATAATATTAAGATAAATATAAAGTATATGTAATTCTCTTTCCATACATAGGCTTTATCATTTACAACTCCTTTCATTTCTCCTAAATGACACTAAGTCTAAAAGTTCTCCTGGAAGTCAGTAATATATTTCTGTGACCTACATGGAAGCTGCCTCGCAATCACAAGATGACGGGGCTAATTTGGGTAAAAGCAGATAATCAATTATCCTCACAAATGTTGCATGAATAACATTTATTTCAGCTTCATTCACACAAAATGTGACACAAAGTTTGTGCGGTGTCATAGAGTGTAATTAAATTGAAGTGTCAATACTCTTCTAGCAGTTGACATTTCTTGCTCTGTTTCGGCTCTCATGGAATTTAATATTTAAAATTTGTGAAATGGCATGTGTTTCTCAGCAAGATGAAGAGTCAAAATTCTCTTGGCGTTCTCCTCTTACCTTTTAAGAGCATCTATTCAAAAGGTTTTTAAATGTAAGTTAAATCTAAAAATTGCTTAACTTAAAATATAAGGATTTTTTACAATGTTAATGCGGGCTAGTCTTGGAAATATGAGTTTCAGTAGAAAAATTTTACAGTCAAAAGCAGAAATCACCTCAGATATTTATTCCTCCTTAGGTCAAAAGGCAAAACTTGATATAGTTTGAGTTTAGAACATTCTATTATAATAAAAAGATTTCTCGTTAAGAAGATTCAATGTCTAGCCCTTAAATTTTAAAATCTTTACACCGAAAACAAACTGGACTGAGACAAGTGGATAAATTTTAACATTTATTCTGAAATTACATACTTTGTGGACTTGCCAAATTCAAAACTGTACTTACTGCCCACACAGCAAAGTTCAATATCCTCTCCAAGGGTTTGACATATCAAAGGATTTTTAACTGTAAATTCTTCTAACTGAAAACAACTAGAAAAAATTATTTTTCCAAAAATAAGTTGAACCATTTCTCATTTGCTTGCTGGGTGCTTATGAATAAAGAGTCTGTGTATAGTTTGCTGGAGCACACTCTCTCCTTGCCAAGACATTAAACCCTGAGAGAGAATGCATCAAAATGCACTGATGAAGCCACCTGCGCTCTTCCAGCACAGCATGCTACTCTCCTAAGAGGGCTACTCCTTCGGTTTACCCTCTGATAAAAGACTGCACTTACCGAGCTGGGGCTGGAGTGCCGCCTAACTTTAGGAGACTCTTTGCCAGTGGAGGAGGTCTTAAAGTTAATGCAAGCATTGTTCTCCGAGTGCACTCTCTTTACTTGATTAGTCGGTTTCTCAAATGGGTCAAAAGTGCTCTGTGTCCTCTGGACCCTGACTTTCTTATCCTCAGGAATTGTGTCCAGGGGTTTGATCACTGAGTCCATTCCCTGGCAGTTCCGTGTAGACATCTTTGTGACACATATCTGGGGGAAAAAGAAAGAAGAAATTAAACCCATAACTCTCCTCTGGGACTTTAATATCAAAAATATGCTGAATTGACTTGGGATCGTGAACACACAATACAATATACAGATAATGTATTGTAGAACTATATGCCTGAAAACGATATCATTTGATTAACCAATGTCACCCCAGGAAAATCAATAAAGAAGAAAAATACGTTTTTTAAAATTTTCTTTTCAGTCTAGAAGATAAATAATCAACTAATTTTAACATAGCAGCATGGCTTTTTGCAGAAAAACATAATTTAGTAAAATGGACTATATATTTTAATTTTTGAGTAAATTATATTGACCAGGTGTGGCTGTAATACAATAGAGTTTTATCCACATGGATGACTGATTGATGGAGAACAAAATTAAAGTGTCTATAAGAATCTTAAAGCACACACACACACACACACACACACACACACACACAAACACAATGCTGGTTTGTTATTCCAAAAAGCATGCCACTTTTAATTTTGGGAGAGACCTAAAAAGGTCACAATCTAACACTACACCAGCTTAAATTACAATGTGAAAAATTCCTCATAATCACTCTGCTTATACTCAAGGCTGACAGTAGAATCTGACCCCTAAAACAGGTTTTCATAAGGCCTAGACTCTTAGTGCCCCAAGGTGGTTCTTGAACTCTGTCCCCGATTTTACTCTGACTACTAGTGGGATTATTTATGAATCATTAAGAGTTGGATAGCCCAGTCGGTGTTGCTCAGTGGCTGAGCATCAACCTATGAACCAGGAGGTCAAGGTTCGATTCAGAGCCCAGGGTTGTGGGCTCATCCACAGTAGGGGGAGTGCAGGAGGCAGCCAGTCAATAATTCTCTCTCATCATTGATGTTTCTATCCTTCTCCCCCTCTCCCTTCCTCTCTGAAATCAATAAAAACATATATTTTTAAAAAACAGTTGGATAGACTTGCCTTAATAAAAAGAAAACAACAGCTGAGCTAAATCAGATCATTATATTAACTCGTGGGTCATCATGGAAGCAGCTAACACAAGATACAGAAAAAGATCATTATGTTTTTCAAAAGTTTTATGCTTGAATATGTGTGTTTGAAATCTGCCCCCATCTTGACTTCATCTCCAAACTTGAATGGGGTATATTAAAACCTTAATATGGCTAGAGATGTTGAAAAATTAAAAATTAACATCTTTTAAATAGCAAAACTAATGGGTGAAAAGGAATAATACTGTAAAAGAAAAACACTGTCTAATACATTACAAGATTTGGCTCACATTACTCCGCCAGAGCCCTATTCCCTTCCCAATTTCTCCAACCCCTCTTTCTACACACCTCCCCCACTCTCTCATCTTATTTTAGTCTCTCTGACTTTTGCTCTTTGTTTTCAACTTTATGTTCTAACTCATTCTCCCTGTACTCTGGAGATTTAGTTGTTCTTACTCAATAACTTTATGGCCTCTAGCTTGCCTGAGAAGCTGGGTAGCTTTATTATTCTCTCTAGAGAAAACATAACTCTGAATTTGCTTTTAAAGATTTTTCTTCTTGTGAAGTTACTACATCCCTATTTTACAAGGCAGGAAAACAGAAGATAATTCAGATAATCCTATATTTGTTAAAGTAACACTATAGTGTCTGAGTAATATATATAGAATGATTTCATACGGGAATTAATGTATCCAGCTGTATGAATAGATATCGATAGATACAGATGTACGTGCAGTCAGATACAGACATAAATGTAGAACACAATGAAATATACAGAAAAAAACACCAAATTCTGTGTTATTCAGCATCAACTCTGTCGTAAGAGTATGTCTCAACTATTATGCACAAGTTGGATTCTAATTAAGTAAATGAGGACATCATATCTTTTATAGGAACAAATCAAGGATGTCCACTCTCATCACTTTGATTTAACATTGTATAAGTTCTAGACAATGCCACAAAGCAAGAAAAGGAAATAAAAAGCATTCACATTGGAAAGGAACAAATAAAACCAACTTTATTCACAGAAAACCACTATAGTCTATGTAGAAAATCCAAAGAAATCTACCAAAAAAGAGGCCACTAGAATTAATAAGTTTGTCAAGGTTGCAAGATATAAAATCAACATGCAAAAATCATTTGTATTTCTACATAGTAGCAACAATCAGAAATTTAAAATTAAAAATCAATTTATAACAGCTTCAAACAACAAAATATTTCGTGATAAATCTGACAAAATACATGCAAGATCTATAGACAGAAACTACAAAACATGGCTGAAAGAAGCAAAAATTAAAGAATAAAAAACCAAGCACAGGAACCAATTCATGGATCTTCAATTTACTGTGACACTTTCAGAAAGAAGCTAATCTCTACATTTCAGCCAGAAAATATTGTTTCTTACTTCATTTAAAAGAAGATTTACAGATGTTTATATAAAACAAATGAGATGACAGATGTGTACAGAGTGATGATATAAAAAGATATAAATGGGGATTGAATTGATACATAAATAATGGGGAAATGGTGACCATGTTTGGACTCCAACTCTATCCTTAAAAGAAGCACCAGGAAGCATAAATCCCACAAAAATATCTCTTAATTTTGCCAAGAAAAATACAGTACATTCTATTCAACCCTACATTCTACTTATTATGAGTAGAATGTCTTTGAACTATCTTAGTAAAAGAGGCTTTACTAGATAGAATACTCTTTTTTTCTATATTTATAGGAAAATATATGGGGAAATTTTTCCTAGGTACATGGGGAAAATCCTGTTTAATAATAGACAAACATGGCAATTGGCCATACCTTCGCTACGCCTTCCACTGGCTAATCAGCGCAATATGCAAATTAACCGCCAACAAAGATGGTGATTAATTTGCATATACCGGCTGTGAGCGTAGCAAGCCAGGCAGCCGAAAACAAGCCGGGAGGCGGAGGCAGGAGCGAAACAAGCTGGGTGGCAGAGGGAGGCAGGGGCAAAACAAGCCGGCGGCGGAGAGGGGAGCAAAGCCTGCCTCAGCGGGTTTCACTCCCTTCTCTGCTTCGTTCCAGCCGTAGGAAGCCCTATTCTTGCAGGAATCTTCCTGCAACGGGCCTCTAGTTTTACTATAAAACATAAAGTTGTAGTACATGTACACCAACACAGCCATAGCACAAAATATTAGCAGGGGATAAATGACAAATGTCACCAGGATTATGTTATGTGATAGAGCAAATAGATTATCCTGGGAGGGCCTGATCTAATCAGGAAAACCCTCCAAAAGCAGTGAATTTTCTCCAGCTAGTCACAGAAAAGAGAGGTGTGATCTGGCTAGCTAGTGAGAGAGCAAACATTGCATGGCACAATCTGTGGGGCAGCCTCCAAGCGCTGAGAGTGGTCACTGGCTGACAGCCAGCAGAAAAATGGGGACCACGGTAATACAACCACAAGAAAACAAGTTCTGCCAACAACTAGTGAGCATGTAAGAAAATCCTGAGCCCCAGGTGTGATCCACAACCACACCCAATACCTTGATTTCAGCCCAATAAGACTTAAGGCAGAGCAACCAGCTTATGCCATGCCTAAACTTCTAACCTTCGGAAACTGAGAGCATAACCTGGTAAGTCTGTGGTAACGTGTAACACAGCAATGGAAAACTAATACACTCACTTTACTGAAACTGCTTGAAGCACTTTGCCATTTGAGCAGAATGTTCTTAGGAACATGCTGCAGATACCACTTTCCGAATTTGATCCACTGTATCAGATCCAGGAGAAAACAAGTGATGATTCTGTGACCAGTGTCAGTAAATGCCTACCCATGGAGAGTGTTCTGCCTGGTGCACCTCCAGCAGCATGACAAAGCCCAGGAGCAAGTTCTGCACATAATTAAGTTTATACATAGTTTATGCTGGTCTCCACTTCGCTCGGGGTGTATGTGAATAATACCAGTATCGGCACCGGCTTCGTGTATGCATCTTCCTCCAGGAAAGTAATCTATACTTGAGTTTTCCACGCAGGGCGAAGTGACTATTCTGGAAAAGTTTCAAGTTTCCAATCTCTGAGACAAACAACTTAAACATGACCTGGCCGTCTCTGTTAACCACCAGCACAACCAGAAGCAGAATCCAGGCCCTTCTGAAAAAATAGGAGAAAGCGGCCTTGTGTCTGACCTCAGGAGCTTCTGGGGCAACTCACCCTGAAGACCCCAAAGAGGAAAGAGCAGGGTTTAGTCTAGAGAAGGACACAGGCAAGGTAAAAAGTAAGAATCGTACTCATTTCCCCAGAAAGCTGCCATTTCTGGCAGCTCATGGAATAAAATCATTGACCTGTTCAGGGTACCTGAGGAGAAGAGTGAGCAGACTGGAGTCCTGGCAATGAAAGAAGGTTCTAGAAACCAGATTACGCATTGGCACTACTCCCTGGTGCTCAATCTTCCTTTGAATCCTTCTATCAACCTGTCAGCAATCTGAACAAACCTCTCCCTCCCCAAATAGACTCTGTCTTTCTTCCCACAACAAAATGGTTATGGTCAGTGGCGCAGAAAGTCTTGATGACAGATAAAACCTCATACTATAAGGAAACCTGAGGGCAGAAGCATGATATGTCCAGTTGGAAAAAATTAATGGGAACCCATAACCTCAATAAGGCATATTTTTTCCAACCACCAAATAGTATAGCCTTTTGATCCACTACTAACTTTCACTTATACTCCTAGTGCCCAGATTTTGGTCTATGTTCCAATTCTCTACTATGAAAAAGGAGGACTCCTGGGAAGGTGACCTGATTCCAGTTCACAGGGCAGAATATCCAGCTGTTACCAGAAAACTGGGATCCTTTCCAAAATGCCAGGGATAATGCTAGAAGGACAAAGGAGTCTGCCTATCAGGGTTCTTACTGGTTGAACTGCGATGACGTATTTAAGCATCAAAAGGAAAATAA
The DNA here is from genome assembly GCF_000147115.1 of Myotis lucifugus. Classification (NCBI taxonomy): domain Eukaryota; kingdom Metazoa; phylum Chordata; class Mammalia; order Chiroptera; family Vespertilionidae; genus Myotis; species Myotis lucifugus. The sequence continues at coordinate 705,903 of NW_005871063.1, read as the reverse complement.
AGCTACAGTTAAATGAAACCAGTTGAGTTATTGAAAAACCAAGAGCCTGTTATGATTTCAAGAGAGAAAAGTTAATATAAAGGGCAAGTGGCAGTTGCAAAGGAAGGCTGAATACAATAGGACATGGTTGGTTTTTTAACTCATGGAACTATGAGTAAGCCTAAAAAGGAGGAACTGTTCCAAGAATAAGAATGATTGATCAGAGCCTGTGGAGAGAGAGTCTAAGCAGTAAAAGTGTAGAAAGATCAGCAACACAGGATGTTCCAATGATGACAGACCAGGTCAATACTACACAATAGTAGGCTAAAGGATATATGATGTCATCTAACCAATGTTTTACAAAGAATACGTATATCTGGTGGAGAGATACCAGACAGTAAAGAAAACTTATGTGAAACCAATGTGGAAAGTGTTCCTTTGGAAATAAGTTAAATTTTAATAACTATGGGAAATTTAACCCTTAGAAAGAAAACTCAACTTCACCGCTAACCAGTGACTCAGATCTGAATCACTCTGGAAAAAGCAACCAAGACCCCAACAGTCCACACCTCAGACCCTATAACCCTGGGCATTCTGAGCAGGCATTGTTTTACTCCTGGATTTGCAAACATCATGCGACACCAAGAAGATTCAAGAAATATTATTACTGAAATCCCTGGAAGGAATCTAAAATAAGAAGATCTGTACTCTAGAAAGATATACAAAGAAATATAGAAATGACATTGAAATTAAACCAACAGTGTTGGTATTTTAAATTAGGATAATAGTGCAGTGAAATAACCTGCAATAATCTGATCTGTGCATTCATGTTTTCTTTAAGGAGAAATATGTTAACATAATCACACTAAATTAGTGCTTGAAATTAAAGAAATTTAATTGTCAATAACTAATGCTTAAATAGATTGAAAATATGGTTTGTAAAATTATATTAGCTATATATAGTTTTAAGGACTTGGGGAACTTGGCCAAGCACAAAAGCCACTGTTTCAGGCACGGAGACCCTTGGACATTCCACACCCCATCAGCTTCCACTGTCCTTCACACATTCATTGCTTGTGCCCTCAGCATGGGACACACCAACACCAAGCCACAAACTGAGTATATTATTCAAGACTCTTCTCAAAATTACCTTTGTTCAGAACCTTTGTTGATTAAACCCCATGCACGCAGACCAATCCTGTATTAAGAATTCACCTCAGTGACTGTGCATTTATTTCACTCCAATATATTGCAAACTCGGGGTTGTAATGATTCTTTAAGAAATACTTTAATCTCAACAAGATGATTGTCTTCTCCAAAGGGCAATGACTGGTTTTCTCTCCTTGTTTTAGAGCCCCCAAGAGCACCTTTTCCTTCAAATTTCTGTGTCAAGGATCTGGTAAAGGTTTTCTACTAACTCATAGAAAGTAACTCATAGGTTAAAATGGTTTTCTCAAATCATGTGTTCAGAAGAAAACACCTTTGGTACCTCTGCCCACACCCAATCACAGTAGGCAGCTGTCCCATCAGTGCTGCCTGAAAACAGTAGGCATTCCAATATTAACAGGAATCAAGGATCTAGTTTCTCTGTAACTGCATTTTTTCACACTTCCTTGTTCCATTTAGAAACTGAAGTGACAAAATTTACATAAGCAGGGATGTCTCCTGGTACTTGAAAACAGATAAAGAGAAAAAATCATCACAAAGACCAAAATAAATCCCTGATCTTCTTTTTTCTTCCAGCAAATTCAATAGAGGCTAGAATTTCAAACAAGGTTAGAGAAGCACCCAGACATCCAGGTGTTCCTCCGAATCAATTATTTTGGTTCACTCATCATTAACAGGGGTCTCTACACAAACTAGCAGACTCAAATCTCAGTAAAAATTGTTAGAAAGTCAAACAGTGTCGGAGGCTCCAAAAGTCACAGTTTGACCTACAATTTCAGCTTGGAGCGCTGTAAAATCCAGACGACGGGCTACCACACTCACAGCAGTGGACTGGGAAGAACACAACTTAATTCAGTTAAGGTTGGCATTCATCTCAAGTGAATTCATTTGGGCTGAAAATTGTCCCTTTAAATCAACCATTTGCTGGTAATCGGCATTTTCCTGAGTTCAGAATGTGGTCTTCTCTCTACCTCGTACACTCCACACTTTTCATGAAGGCAGACACCAGAAAAAGGATTAGTTTCAAAGATTCCAGTTGACCCACAGCAAATATACATCATGCATCAGATAGTGAGCTAAGTCATGGTCTTCTGATATTCACAAAATAACTCTAATTTGTTTTTCCCTTCACTCATTACCCAGTGTGGGCCTGATGGATTTCTCTTACTCAATATCTTCTCTCAACTCTCAAAATCTGCTCCTGATAACACACACACACACACACACACACACACACACACACACACATATAAGCCCAGCCAGTGTTGCTCTGTGGATGAGCTTCGACTATGAACCAGGAGGCCACAGTCCAATTCCCAGTCAAGGCACATGCCCGGATTGCAGGCTCAGTCCCCAGTGGGGGCCGTGCAGGAGGCAACTGATCAATGATTCTCTCTCAGCATTGAAGTTTCTATCTCTCTCTCCCTCTCTCTTTCTCTCTCTGAAATCAATAAAAATATATATTTTTTAAAAACCACCATCAGTCATTTACAAGTTTTTGAACACTAAAATGAGAGTACTACTTCTCCCAGAATTATTTGAACTTTAAGCAATATAGAGTAAAAAGCTTCATCTCTTGTAAAAGATGAAGAAAAAATCATCACAAAGATCAAAATAAATCCCTGATCTTTTTTTAAACTATTTTTCAACTATTAGGTAGGTCAACAAGGTATTTGGGGTGAGGGTGGGAGTGGGGATTCCTAATGGAAATGAAATCATAACTCATGACAGCCACCTTCATCTCTAGCCTAAACCTGTAAGACCTAAAAGCATACTGTCTTCTCTTTTGTTGTAGTCTCTTTTTTTCTTTTCTTTTCTCGTGTGTGTGTGTGTGTGTGTGTGTGTGTGTGTGTGTGTGTGTGTGTAGAGGTGGCAGTGCGAATGGCTATATGGGACAAAGATTTAGGATGTGTTAGCTATATGTATGTAAAGGGATATATGCATGAGTGTACTTTTACTTACAGCTGTATTTTACCAGAACCAAGATCTTGCCCCAAATCACCTTCAGAACTGTAGTTAATGCACAGTGCACAGGCAATCCTGCTGCTCACACAAGTCAGAATAAGTCACTTAAACTCTCTGGGGCTCAGTTTTTTCATCTGTACGATGAGACAGTTGGAGTAAATAACTCTTAAGATCTTTTACTGCTTGAATACAATAAACTGTAGGCAGCAGTTTACAGATGGTAAATAATTTTAAATAGGTCAACTAGATAAGAAGTTATGTCATTTTTAGATTGTATCTCATCATTTGTCACTTAAATATAGGCTGTCTTATATGCTATCACACACAACTGTGAAATTTGTTGTCATGTGTTTGGTTAATTTTGCTGGGGTAGGAGGAGGTCTTTGTTTTGCTCTGTTTCCCATGCGTTCATTCTATTTCTATGGCCAGACTGTAAACAGAAACCATATCTTCCATTTCTTTAATGTCTCCAAAGCCCAAAGGACAGCATGGAATGGGTGTTCTGTTAATATTTACTCAAAAATGGATTGCTTAACTTATTGCAAGCATTCCCCTTTAACTAAACATTGGCCATTTTTAAAAAATCAGCCCTAAGAAAACTATATAACAATAAGGCGCCTTCTGAGTCTAGATCTTTCCCAGCCCATGAAAAGGCTTTCCCCAGCTGTTCCCACTCACCAGAATTCAGCCTATTATTGTGATTTAATTTAAAAGTGCTTATTTTTCTACTGACCAGTTTCTTTGGGGTCTGACCTAATTTCAATTGCAGTCCTGAATCCATGGCTAAGGGACATGCTGAATGGATAACCCCTGAGGACTCCACATTCCTTCATGCGGCCGATTCAGTGACTGTAGTTTTGTTACCACCCCTACTGGGCCTCAGTGATGACCACCAAGAGGCTTGATAATAACTTTGCTAATTCTATTATGAAATATTTAGGTAGTTTTCCAAGCAGCTTAAATGTTTATTATATATTGCTAAAATAACTGTATGCAGTTGCTTCCCCTTCTGTTACAACTATACACTTGATTTATATATAAAGGGTACATAGGCTACATATGTACTGACATTTATTCATAGGCTACATATATTTACTGACCTCTGGGTTCTTTATTTCGTCCAAGTCATAATGATAAATTTAAATGTAAGTTCAATGAACACTCACAGCAAAGATAGAAGTACCGTCTCTATTGTTACTTGTGGCCTACATAGGTTTTCCAGAATGTAGTCATCTTTGGGGATAAGAATTTTATCTGGAATATTCGCTAACCCCTTGTTGGTTGCAGACCATCAAGCATTGGCATCACCTGGGATTTCAAACCCTGTCCCCCTGCCCTTCCCACAGTCCCACTGAGTCAAACCCTAAATGTTAACAAGATCCCCAGGGGATCTCTGTGCACCTTAAAGTGTGAGGCCAGTGCTCTAAACTGTGTAATGACAGGTTCTGATACTCTGGTCAAATAAGGGACTGAGATTATGAGAGAGGTCCAGCCTTTCAGAGGCAAAATTTGCTTCAGTCTCTAGGTACAATATGGCCAATAATTATTTCAATAGTCCTTGGGTAACTATTTTGCTAAAATGTCCCACAAAAGATCATGGTAACTTCAGATAATCCTTTAAACATAATTTTGAACTCTGAAATAAAGTGTTTTGATAAGGTATACCAAGTATATTTATAAATTTTAAAAAATCAATAGGATCAGGGTGAGGAATAGAAACAGAAAAATATACATAGGCTATAACAGTAATGTAACATTACTTCCTGCATAGAAATGTATGGATTTATGTTTTGTTACAGAAGCATTGTTTTGCCATTGGTCACCATATCTATGGGGAAAAAATACCACAAAATTATTCTAAGGAGAATTGAACCCAAAATCTTGCTTTGCTCTTTATTTACCAGAGTTTATTTAGTACCTTTGGAGAAAAAAAAATAGAAGGAAGTCACTTCAGGATCCAGAAACAAGATTTTATTTATTTATTTTTTAAATATATTTTATTGATTTTTTACAGAGAGGAAGGGAGAGGGATAGAGAGTTAGAAACATCGATGAGAGAGAAACATCGATCAGCTGCCTCCTGTACACCTCCTACTGGGGATGTGCCCGCAACTAAGGTACATGCCGTTGACTGGAATCGAACCTGGGACCCTTCAGTCCTCAGGCCGAGGCTCTATCCACTGAGCCAAACCGGTTAGGGCCAGAAACAAGATTTTAAAAGGAACTTATATCTGTGAAGAGTACAGTGCATCCTAAAACAGATCCTCCCCTGGGCAGGGATGGGGGGAAGTCCTTTGTCCACAAGGCATTACTGAATATTTCCCACCCAGACTGAACACCTCATCCCAAACAGAAGGACATGGCAATTCTGTGGAAGTCTGGGTCACTGTTTCCTCTAAAAACTTACTAAATATCCCAAAAAGCTCAAGGGGAGAAAGAAGAAGATAGGTGATTTTTCTGACCCCCCCCCCCCACTTGACATCCACAATTATATGCTGGTTAAAATTCCATTATGATAAAGACAGTCAAGAGTATAGCATTGGTAACAGATGGCCAAATTAATGTATGGCGTTGGAAAGCAAAATAGAATTGACATCTATATTGCTCTCCCCTACTAACTGAGAGCCATGGGGCTCAAAAATGGGTGCATGAAATGAGAACCCCCATGCACAAGGGAGTGGCTTTGTTGCGATTCCACAGAGCAAAGCCTATTCCAACCTACACACTCCCAGCCCTGCGGCGGAAATAAACTCCCATTCTCAACAACACAGAAGGACTGAGCTACAAAGTGGCTCACACTGCATGGCCAATTAGTTTCCTCATCAAGACACTATTCCCTTAAAGCTCTTATTCTAGAAAAAGAAAATCCTGTGCCTGCAAATAGGGTTTCCCCTGCCCCCACAGACTTTACTGGTTCAAAATATAGATTTCCTTCTTATTAGATGTTGTTGTGGGCCCTACTTGAGAAGAGGAAAACTGTGTGTTTTCACCGTGCAGAGGCGAGAAATACCTGGCAAAGGGGACTGACCAACATTTAAACATTTTAAAGCAATTTAAAAACATCTGCCATGCCCAGCTGTGGTGGCTCAGTGGTCGAACATCGTCCTACGAACCAGGAGATCATGGTTCAATTCCCTTTTAGGGCACATGCCAGGTGCAGGCTCGATAACCAGTAAGGGGTGTGCAGGAGGCAGCCGGTCAAGGATTCTCTCTCAACATTGATGTTTCTATCTCTCTCTTCCTTTTGTCCCTCTCTGAAATCAATAAAAATATATTTAAAAATAAAATAAAAACACCTACCATGTCAGAAGCACTAATAATAAACAGATCAGGCTGAGCACAGATTCATAGAGGCTTGAATCAATAACATGGTGCAGGATGCTTTCTACCTGTACACATTGGCTTGGAATTTGAGGGTTTTTAACAGCATTGAGGACTGGAGTGGCTGTCATGTCTCAAAGGCTGTGCAAACAATAGTCAGGTGCCTTCTCAATTCTGTTTTGTTTCTCTTCTGAGTTTCCCTGCACCACCCATAGCTTCTTTGTAGGGAGCCAGGCTAGTTGTTCCTTCATACTTATTCCTTTCAAATGTCTGTAGCTCCCTATTCTGTCTCTCATGTAAAATAAAGCATCCAAAGGCACAGTAACATTAAAAATGGAAACCGAAAAGACACTGCTGGAGGTACTGGCTGTTCCATTAGGGCCTGGATTTCTTTCCCCTGAAAACCATATGGACAGCATTTAAATATAAGTATTATAAATATTTTTAAATTCCTTTCCTGAAGGAGAAATAAAATTGTGTACTCTCTTCTTATTCTGAGACAGGTGGCTACATAAATAAAGACAACTCACATCTCCTCACCTACAATAACCATCTTTTTAATAAAATTTAAATGCATTATTAATGTCTGGATAATAATTTAGTGACTAATGTCATGAGTGATGCTACAAAGTTTAAAAGTTTAATGTTTTCATTCTCATTAAGTAAATCCAGACGTGAACCCCACCAATGAATTCCAAAAAATGTAGGGCATCCCTCAATGCAGGATTGACTTTTGAAGCTCTTAAATTTTTCAGAGACTCATATGTGGGTCACTAACCACACAGAGCTTATGAAGAGAAACACCGGGAACAATGAACCTTTGGGGAGAAGTGGAATGCAGCTTTCAATGCAGCTTTGACAACTGGTCCATCTACTGTAAAGAGCTGAAATTTCCGCAATAATAGAGCTGACAGCAATCCACTAACAATAAAGCCCGAACTGATTTCATGAGGACTGGCTCTGAACCTTTCCTATGACTGGGACAAGTCACTAGTGCAGTGATGGCGAACCTTTTGAGCTAGGCATGTCAGCATTTTGAAAAACCCTAACTTAACTCTCTGGTGCCATGTCACATATAGAAATTTTTTGATATTTGCAACGATAGTAAAACAAAGACTTACATTTTTGATATTTATTTTATATATGTAAATGCCACTTAACAAAGAAAAATCAACCAACAAAATGAGTTCGCGTGTCACCTCTGACACCGTGTCATAGGTTTGCCATCACTGCTCTAGTGAATCCTAACTGACATACCCAAGGCGAATAGAGCAGAGTGGTGGGATGCACATGCCCTGCTGCTTGTCTGCCACCTGAAAACAGCCCCCGGTGCTCCAGGCGCATCTCACTATCATCCTTGTATTTCTGAGATCTCATTTAGCTGAGGAATAAGAGGGGGGTTGGCAAACTTTCATCAGCTTAGCAGGAGAGGAATCTACAGAATATAGGCACTTCCCAAACCTGCCACGCAATACATGGAATACCGGAGCATTTTTTCACATCCTCCTTTTAGACACTCAAACCCAATTGACATTCAGAAATTGTTATGTGTGCCCAATAATCAAGCCAACTGGAGCAGGAGCCTGGGCAAGATACAATGCAAGTTGTTAGAAAAGAGATGGGATTAAAAATGTCTACAGGATGATGACAATGATGATGATGGCTATTGTTGAGCTCTTATATGAGAACAGTTACTACGAAAAATGCTTTATATGTAGTTTCTCAATTAATCCCTACAACAAGCCCATGAGGTACTGGTATTATCCTGATTTTGCAGATGATTCCATTGAGGCACATAAGAATTAAGTAGCATATCCAAGACCACACAGACAGTCAACAGAGGTAATGAGGTTTATTCCAGGACCCTGACTACAAAGCCCAAGCTGTTGAACGTCGGGTTGTCTTCCCTGGAACTTCTATCCTGAGAGAAATAAGCAAAGGACAGACCTGGTCTGCAAAACTTCTCTTATTCTGTCTTCTGATGCAAAAGCAAAGCACTTTTAACGCAAAATAACTGCTCTGTGGTCTAAGGTTTTCTGACCCATCTTCCCCCCTTCCTCTGCCCAAGTTCCACCACCCAAATTTAACATACTTTTTTTTGATCCTCACCTAAGGATATGTTTTTATTGATTTTAGAAAGAAAGAGGGAGAGGAGAGAGAATCATCGATGTGAAAGAGAAACATCGATCAGTTGCCTCCCATACACGCTCAGACCAGCGAATCGAACCTGCAACCTTTTAGAATATGGGATGACGCTCCAATCAACTGAGCCACCAGGCCAGGACAACATACTTTTGACTAATCTAATTCTGCCTCATATCAAAAGTTAGAAAATAAGACAGGCTGATGGGGAAGATGAGATGATTCAGGCATTAGACATTACCATGTTGACTCTTCTTCCTCCATACAAGTTTGTGTTTCCTGACTACTTTGTTAAAGGCTAAGAATCATCAAGTCAGTTGATGGCAGATAAATAAGCAGCTCTGGGAGCATTAACTTGTCTTTCTAAAAAGGATCCTCTATCAGAAACACATCTGGATTTAAGAGAAGCAGTATCAAGTAGAAATCTGAGAAAGAGAATGCTATATGATGAAGCCAGGCTTATCCAATGGAAAACTGCTTAATAGGGCATCAAGCTTACACCCTCTCTCATGCCTCTGTCTAACTCAGAGGATAAGTGGGCTTTTTGTATTGAGTGTCCACCAAGAAGAGCAGTGGGGAGTGAAAGATGGCTTGCAGTGGGCATCAGGAGCCTCTCCCCCATTGGCTGAATGAACGAGCCAATGAGACAATACAATTGCTGAAATACCTATCAGTTCTGAGAGTCTCCGAATCTATAAGAGGACCTAACGTGATCAGTACTTGCTTATAAAGTTAGATAAAGTAAGGTACTAGAAGCAGAGTGGGTGCAATTCAAATGTTAATAATGACAAAAGCCACAGGCCAGCCTTCCAGTGACTATTCAACTGATTGCTGCTCTCTATCAGCTAAGAAGTGACATGAAAGTGTAAGTAGCCCAATTACCATGCTCAATTACCAGACCATGTAAAGAATCCAAATGTGATATATCCACAGGTCATTCCCTCCGTGCTTTTCTGCTCCTCATTCCTTCCCCCTGCCCACAAGGTCTTTGTATCTCTAAATTATCTATGACAGTGTCCTTATGGGAACTTGATTTAGTGAAATCATATAAGGGGTTGGAGGTATTGCTGTCTTTTCCATATAAAAATCAAAGCATTTATTTAAAAGTTATAAAATTCTGACACATGCTACAACATGGATGAACCTTAAGAACAAGCTAAATGAAATAAACCCAACACAAAAGGACAAATACTGTATGAGGTCCCTTGAACAGGTAAACTTATTGAACAGGTAAACTTATTGACACAGAAAGTAAGCTAAAGATTACCAAAATCTGGCAGGAGGGCAATGGGGAGTTATTATGTAATGGGTAGAGTTTCTGTTTGGGGTGATGGAAAAAGTTCTAGAAATGGATAGCAGTGATGGTACCAAGCTACTGTGATATACTTATTGTCAATAAATTGTACACTTAAAAATGGGAATTTTGTTTAAAATTGTAAATTTTGTTAGGTATACTTTATACCACAATTTAAAAATAAAAATGAAATAATCAAAGCTTATAGTATCTGTTTCATAAGTGCCCAAAATGAAAAAAGGGTGGGGGGGAAAGTGCCCCCAAACTTCTCCTTGAAATATTTCAAAAGGAAGTATATTGTAAGTTCCTTGAGGACAGGGACCAGATCTATTTTATTTATTGATTCATAGTAGGTGCACTATTACACAGTAGACTCTTCATAAATGTTTAATAAATAAATGATTAAAAGAAAATAGACAAAGGACTCTCCTAAGTGGGAAATATAATATTCAAAAAGCATTAAATGAACTTTTTCTTGAGAAAATATAATGAAGCATATTCCATAAAAAAAAGATACCAATGCTACTATATCTAAGCTCCTTCAGTTCAAGGAAGGGAGCGTATCCATTTCATCTGTTCTTCCTCACAGCATGTCCTACAAGTTCTTACACATGGTAGATGCCTAATAAATGTCTGTACAATGAGGAATAAAAACTGCATGAGTGTGAAATCAATGTCATATTATTGCTCTACTATTTATTTCCCTTTTTAAAAATTACTTACTTTTTGCAAATGTACAATTCCTTCTGTCACAGGGCGAAAAAATAAACCTCACAGCTGACACAGAGTGAAGGTAAAATATAAATAGCTAGAACACATCACTCTCAGAAAAAGAAACAGTAAACACAGGCACACCATCTTCTGAATAGAAAAAGAGTTCTTTGTTAGTTTATTTTTTAAAAAAGAACAACTGAAGTATGGGAAATAATAGTTTATATTCCATCTTAACTCTTTAAAAAATAATTTAAAATGTCAAAACAGAAAAAATCTGAACTCTCTTTGGAAGAAAATTCAAATATTCATTTCCAACAATTCAATGTCCAACCTTTACCATAAACAGTTGAGTAAGTATAGAAGCATATTTAAGGCTCCTCCCAACCCCTCCCCCCAAAAATGTCTAGTGAACCCTAATATAGTATCAATATTTCTCTCAATTAGCCTATCAAGTAACCAGGTGGTCTTTCTTACAATGCCTATGTCAAAATTATACATAGCTGGCTTAAGGCCAGCATGCTATAGCAAGTTACTGATGATGTTCTCAACTAACATTCACAGCCTACATCATTTAAATTTCACATGAATTAATGAGTTAAATATACATAAGTAGAATATTTTTAAAGCAAAAAATCAAATGCTGCCATCCTTAACATTCAGCCCCTATATAATAGATGGATCCTTATAAATTCACCAAGACCATGTAGTGTAGTAGCCTCACTCTGAACAATATTAAAACATGTCCTTCAACTTCCACCACCCCTACCCACTATACTCTGTGCCAATTAACAAAGGAAATAGGAATTCAACCTCTGTAGATATCAAGGTTTACATTTCTGTCTCTCGATTGTTATCTTCTTCACAAGCTGGTGAGCCTCACTGTAGAGTAGCCTGTCTGCTGCCCCGGTCCCTCATGCGTGCAGGGGTTTCTCCATTTGCATCCAAAATGCTAATAGTCCACTATTCAAGCAAGCACTTCAAGCAGAACTGCATGAAGGAGCATCACTTCCATACATGAAAGCATAACCACTACAGGTGTAATGATGCAAAACACCGGCACACTAACCTCTGCCAGGCAGCACACACTTACAGCAGGTGCGTGTCTGTGCTCCAGAGGGGAGCGGGTGGGATGAGCAGGGAGGAAGCCCCAGATCCCTAATATATCAGAGATGTTTATACCACTCCGATCCAACCCAGCTAATTCACAGACATCAGTTTACCCAGGTGAAAAAAGTGGTCTCCTGTCCTTCACTAGCTTGACTCAGAGGGCACGCAGCCAAGCCTAACCAGGCAAAACAATCTGTGAGACCTCGTTAAGCTGTAATAAATAAGTTTCAGGAGAAATAAGACTCAGCTATGGCAAAGAAGCACAGTCTCGAAAGCTTTTCCTCATCTTGTCACTGCTACTGGTGTTTACAAACTACAAGCAGTAGCCTCGGGAGCCTCAAGAGACTCTCCCAAGGGGAACCTCCCGTCAGATCCCTAATTTAAATACCCCCTTGATCAGCCTGTGATGTTGCTGGCAGTTAAATGGAAGGGGATGAGTAAAATGACATGCAGAAAATGAATCCTTTTCAAGTTGTAAATGAGTGAGTCAGGATTCAGACTTGCCGAGATGCTCCAAATTAAAACCCCTGCGTTAATTTTAAAGCATGCTCCCTCTTACCGTTTCGCTGTTGTCTCTCTCGGGCTCGATTCACCTGCAACTCTTCAACATTATCTCTAGCAATGTGTCTGCACCAGGCCAGGCGCATCCAGTAACTGAATTCACATCTTTCTGCACTAGCAAGCTGAAATGGTACGGCCGTACTACAACCAAGAAAGGGGGAAGCAGAAGCAAAAAAAAAAACAACCACCCAGAAATCACTTCAGAGAAGCTAATCTTGGTGGAATAAGACCAAAAATGGTTTAGAAGAACACAAAGCACAGGCTAACGTTCAGTATCCATAGCTTTAACAATGTGATTCTTTTTCCCCAAACAATCTTTTATTTTTCTCCAAGCACGATGGACTTGCCTGTGGAGTTCCCAGGAAGGCAGAGTAACCGGGCTCTGCAGCAGCATTGCAGCCAAAGTAACTGTGCATATGCCGTCCAGACGCTTCACAACACACTGTCTCGCCAGAAAGATATTGATTTGCAATGCAGGGCTGCTTCAAAAGGAGACAGAATTGGAGCCAAGCAGCTAATGGTGATTGCATGGGAGGAAAAACATTTAATCAAAGGGATGCACCTCGTCATGCTCAATTCAATTTTTTAAAAGCACTGGAGGCAGCCAGTAAGTATCTTGAGTGACAACCCCATTAAACAATAATCTGAGGTCCTATAGAAGGCCAAGTTTGGGCTACCATCATTCATGCTGCAAAAGCCAGTAAAATGGTTTAATGTGTCTATGTGCATATATCTGTCATAGGCAAATGGGGCATAACTGAGAACTCTAAAGTAATAATGCACCAAATATGTGAGGTAAAAAGAAAATTCTCAGGTGGCATTTATGGACTAAAATGATAAAATACAGTTATGAGCCTGCAGAATTCTTAGTGGGGTTAGGCGCATACCACTCTCAAAAGTAAAATGCCAACACAAACCAGATCTCACAGTCCTCAGGCTAATTGTGTCAAGTCATGCCACATGGTGCTGGGTGGCAAGGAAGAATGCCAAACTGCTACTCGCATAGCGACCCCTACAGGAACGTGGTTGATCTACATACAATTCATCCTCATTTAAAGTATTTCCTATCCCCAGAAAACAGAACCACAAAGGGGTATACATTAGATTAAGATACAAGGAAACAATTGAGAAATATGTTAGGCAGAAAATAATTTTTTAAAGCCAGGCATGAAATCTGACCTCACAGATATTCAGTCAATTAAGAAATTAAAGTACAATAGGAGATAGCTATTGTGTGAGTGATGAGTGGCCAATATGCCCATAACTCCCAGGACTGGGTGCACACTTATCAATCAGAAGCTCAGGGAAGCCCTGGCCAGTGTGGCTCAGTTGGTTGGAGCATCGTCTTGTACACTAGAAGGTGGTGGGTTCGATTCCCAGTCAGGGCACAGGGAATCGAAGTCTCGGGCCAGGGCACGTTTGGTAGGCAACCGATTGATGTTTCTCTTTCTTTCTAAAATTCCCTTCCTCTCTCTCTCAAATTCAATTTTTAAAAATGTAAAAAAACAAAGCTCAGGGGAAAGCATTATCCTTCACATTCTAATGGGTTTAAAGGAATTATCTCCCCTACCCCCCATTTGCAAGCCATCTTCACCTTCATCTTTCCAAAGGACACTGTGAAGATACTGGACTTTATTTTTTCTGCGACACAAAAGCTCACTCCAAATCTTACAGTAAGTTCTCCTTCAAACACAAATATGATGTCGCCCTTCTGCACCAAAGCCAAAAGAGAGAGCTATCTCTTTAATATCTGGAAACTATTGAGTTTTATGAACACCATTTCTGCAAAGCAAACTTCATTTCAATGAGTCTTTCAAAAATCTGAGGTTTTTGTTTAAGATTGCTCAACCCTCCAGCCCACAAAGACTCCTTTTCCAGAACCAACAGCACTTCTTATTTGAATCGTTTAGGATTTAGTCACAGGCTACCTCATAAAACTCTCTTATACTATTGGCATTTTTCCCATTTTGAGGCCCTTGTGGAATGAACAGCATCAACTTCATTCTGTTTTCTTCCGCCAAAGCCCATAACACAATGCTAGGCATCGAGCAAATATTAAATAAATATTTAACAAATTAATGAATTTCCCAACTCCATATTTTAGGGCTTGAATAATCTCCCCGCCCCTATCAGTCAATATTCCCAGGGAAAACTCCACAATAGAAGTGTTATCTTTAGTCACTTCGTCCAAGTAGTTCTATATCTTCTTTCCTACAGTTAGTTGGTGGACAAGAGTATGCACAGCATTTGTATTCACTAAGCTATCCTGTATAAAAGCCAGGAAACTTAACACAATGACATTTCTCCTTTATTTTCCCATTTACTCATTCAAAAAGCATGTACTGATGCGCCTGGCAATGGGAACATCCATGTTCTCTGCGTTCCAGGAACCTAACGAGTGCTTAAAAATAAAGCAAGTAATAGCAATACCCTGAAATGAGTGTTTCCAGAGCACTTTTGTTGGACACAAATAATGTTCCTTGGGTGGCTCACAGAAGACTTCAGGGAGGAGGCAGCATAGCTGAGGCTTCGGGCACTGCCCGGGAGGGATGAGCAACTAAGAAACAGCACAACAGGACAGCACAACAGGACTAACAGGTCAGAGCCTGAAACCAGGTGGCAGCTGGGAAGGCTAAGGGAAAGGTGGCTGACACCAGAGCAAAACGGGCTAAGAAATGAGCCACTTTATCCTACAGGAAGCTGCCATTTACTCCAATAGGAAGTCACTAAAGGACTATGAGCAGAAAGTGGCTGGAAGGGGCTTTTCATTTTACAAGGGGGTAATGGTGCAGAAATAGACTGGAGGAGTGAAGGAGGGGAGGTGAGAGGGGCCACTTGGGAGACTAAACAATAGTTCAGTCAAGACCCTGACCTAAAGCAGTAAAAGTAGAGATGGAAGGACAAAGGAAGTGAGAGACACTGAGGACAGTGACTTGTTGAGTGACTGGACATGAGGTCTAATGGGAAGGGAAAATCCAAGCACGACTCTGAATTCTTAGTGTGATTTGGTGAAAGGTGGGGTCACAAACTAAAGGAATGGACACAGGAAGAACAAAAGCTAGAGAAGGGAACACTATCATGAATTCAGTTTTTATACACGTGGAGTTGCAGGTATCTTCGGAACAGTCAAGTGGACACATTGGGTAGGCACCTGTCTTAAGGATCTGGAGCCCAGAAAAAGGGTCAAAAGTTCATTTGTGTCTTAGATCAGGGTTTCCACTCTACAGGAGTTAAGGAATTAATTTGAACTACTGTCATCAGCAGCTCCTTCTAATATCTATGTATTCAACAAGTACTGAGAAATAGAGCTGGGCCAGGATTCTTGTTCACCTAATTTTTTGAGGACATGCTCTCAGAGAGAAGGGGTGAGGAGGAAGGACAGGAG
Source organism: Myotis lucifugus (assembly GCF_000147115.1). Lineage (NCBI taxonomy): Eukaryota > Metazoa > Chordata > Mammalia > Chiroptera > Vespertilionidae > Myotis > Myotis lucifugus. Next base: position 690,269 of record NW_005871063.1, on the reverse strand, counting down.
GATGGGGAAGAGCTGAGGAATAATGTGGCCACAGGTGAAACAAATGTACCCAATGCTAGATCCACTGCAGCAAGAGGGCCAGCCCTGTGTACGCCTGGCGGTGTTCACTGAGGCCTGGAGAGGAAGGGCTGCCATTTAGGATGGGCGCCCCCTGAGCAGGGAGCCCACTGTGTTCACCACACTAGGCTTCAGACACAATGGACACATTTTTCACAAATCTGATTCCTGCCTCAGGAATCTTTGTCTTTGCTGCTCTGTCTGCCAAGAACATTCTTCCCAGCCAACTCCTTCCCATTACTCAACTGGAACTCAGGAATCTCCATCTTAAAGTCCTGTTCAGGTTCCCCTCTTCTGTTGTTGCTCCTCCATCCCCTGCGGTGTTGCATTAGTTTGGCTTCACTATCTCAGTGACTTTTATTTATCTGTTTGTCTTCCTCCCCGAATAGATGAAAAGTGCTCAAGAGCACAGACTTCTAACTCATTTCATTTTGTTCTCCTGTGTTTCCCCAGCTCCTGGGACAGCACTCAATTCTTGTTGAATACATAGATATTAGAAGGAGCTGCTGATGACAGTAGTTCAAATTAATTTCTTAACTCCTGTAGGGTGGAAATGGAAAGGGAGCTTGAGAAATATATGGGGCAAACGTCAATGTCAATAAATATACACAACTATGCAAGAAGTTTGGCCACACAGCAAAAGTACAGAGGCTAGAAGGCACAGCTACAGGAAATTACTATCATTGTGTTCATGTCACACAGAATTCAGTCTACTGCTATTAAGAATATCTTTATTAGGGGACACTGACATGTATCTGAAAGCACACCATAAAAGAACCATAGTAGAGGTTAACAATAAAGGGTCTATCTTTAAAGAGAAGAGACAAAAAGTCTTTTGTGCAAATAGCATCTCAGTGGATAGAAAGGAAATGGCAGGAAAGAAAAATGCTGACAAAAATGCTAGAACCTGACATCGGCTTAAGTCATTTTGCAGAAAAATGAAAATTAATTTCTTGAAGTGGCTGCCTTTATGTGTGATTTTTTAAGATTCTAAAGTGTGTTATGCACTTCCCTGGCTTTTTAAATAGATTATAATAAACAAAACCTGATCTTCAATTGATGATGAGGTCAATCATGAACATTATTGACACCCACCAGGGTTTAATGGAGAGTATAGAGGGCCACTGGGCTCTGATCTCAATAACTGACATCTGTGTTTCTCTGCTTCTTTGTATGGTTATTCACCCTTTGTCATTAGGTTTTCCTTCTCCTGGCTCTAAATGTGCCTCCTCCTAACGCCAAAACACTCTTCTCAGTCTTGCCACAAGCTTCTGCAACCATCCTCACACTAGGCAAGTAGATAAACAGGCTTATCAGAAAACTCTGTGAATAGAGGGTTGAGTGAATAGATGGGTTCAAAGCAGGACTAGGAACTTTCTCCTGAGTGGAGAAACATTAGCCGAGACACCCACCGACCACAAGCTGTGCCCTACCGGCTTTGTTGTTCTTATTTGAGCAGAAAATTCTTGTTTCCTATCAACCCACCTGGAGTTATCTCAGACAAATGAAGCTGCCAGATGTCTGAGCTTCACTTCTTTAAGTAGGATATTACAGACAGGTCTTCCCCCAATACCTCCCCCTCAAAAAAACACACTTGGAAAAAAAAGAAGTAATTGAAGAAAGAGTAGAGAAAGACTATAACTGAAAAAAGAAAAAGAAACATTAAATAAGAAAAGGCTTTAAAAATTAGGAGGGAGGTAAGAATAAAGACTACTTTATGCATATAAATCTACGACAAGTCACCTATTTTATGAATTAACTTCATTAAACCTTTAAGCTTCTAAGGAAAAATATTTTATTTTGAAAAGTGATAAAATATTTCCCAAAAAGAGTCTGAGTTTCAAATTACTGTAATTCCATGTAACCTTAGCAATTTCTTTCCATTTTAAGTTGTTACGGTGAAATGTTCAATACAATTTAATTAAAAATGTTCATGATGCTTTCGAAAACCTAAACCCTAATTTTTTATAAACCCTAAAAATTTTAAATTTAATTCTTCTCCATGCATGCAAGCCATTATTTACACTCATATATTCACTCTTATATATTCACAGAAATCTTCCTCAAAAGATTTTCTCAAAACATTATGAAAGTTGCCATAACCAGTTTGGCTCAGTGGATAGAGCGTTGGCCTGTGGACTGAAGGGTCCCAGGTTCGATTCCGGTCAAGGGCATGTACCTTGGTTGCAAGCACATCCCCAGTGGGAGGTGTGCAGGAGGCGGCTGATCGATGTTTCTATCTCTCTCCCTTCCTCTCTGTAAAAAATCAATAAAATATATATTAAAAAAAATTATGAAAGTTACTAAAAATACTTTCTCAAGACACTGAAGCAGTTTGAAGTAAATGTTTGAAAGCCATTACTTAACCACAATACCAAAAATATTCATATGTCATTCACGGCATTTCATGGAAACTTTAGGATTTTCTTCTTAATTACACAACTTTGAGTGTTTTCTGGATTTTGGAGGGGGAAATTAAACAAATTTTATCAGTAAACACACACAACCCAATAAATTTATTCCTGAAAAACACTGCATTCTGTTAAACTGCACCCTAAAAACAAGAGGGCTTATGGGAAAAATAAGGTTGAGGGCAGACCATTCAAAATCCTAATGCATCCAGAACACCGATAAAAAAAAGACACTCCTACCAAACACACCCACACAGGTCACACTGTCTTCATCTCCCCCTTCCCTATAGCGCCATCCGGGGGCTTACATAGGGTAGAGGCTCTGTTTTTGTTTCTTGCCTAGGGCTGCATCCTGGCTGTGCACTGCAGAAAATATGTCCAGGAGAAAAAGTTCAGTGATGAACTTCCTCCAGGTTGGAAATTTAAAGTCCAAAGACAGAGCTATAACAGGGAACTTTAAATTATGTTAGTAAAAAGCAGCACCGAAGGTTGAGATTCATGAATCTAATAACACAAACAGGTAGATGCAGATTATAATAAAAAGGCAGGCCGTTTTTTCTTGCCTACATTTCAAAAATCTGAAATCTGACTCTTCTCCTCAATATTTCAGCCTACTCCTCTGCAGGGAACCATTTTCCTTCCCCACCCCCCACCCCCATACACAGTGTTTCCTGGTTGTGTACCCGCAATGACCCCAAGGCCTACATCTCAGCCTTTGCTTTCCCCCGTTAAATTTCTAATCCTTTTCACACAAGACTTGTATTTGCATTAAAACCTACGTTACATGGTTGGTTTCTATATATATACACATACACATTTATGCAGTTACTATTTACTCAGGTGACACATAAAATGCCTGGGCATTTCCATGGCCCTGTACAGTTTTTCCTATTCACGCCCCAGCAAAAACACAACGGGATTTTTGATGTGGCGCCATGCCCCAGGTGTGCAATGAAGCGGAAGACCCAGATGTAGAAGTGATTGTATTATGGCCACATTCTCCAAAGAACATTATCAGAGCGTTCCAAATGTGTAGCATTAACATGATCTGAGAAATGTGCATTAAATTGTAAGACTTCAGTGGCAGACAAGGAAAAAGGGTGAAAGGCAGAGAGAACAAGACGTAAGGATTTTCTCTCTTCCTGATGTCAGGATGCCAGGCAGAAGAGAGCCGACAAATCCATGACTATCCAAAAGCTTCTTAAGGAGCTAAGTCTTCTTTGAGTTAACTATCAAAAGAGGAGAGTTTTCTAGTTCAGGGTTATGAGTCAGCTTTATTGCTTTCAGGAACTTTATCCTAGCTTTGTAAAATTTCACTTAGTTAGAAAACCAGAAAAACCCCAAAGGAAGAACGCTTCCTGCCAAATAGACAAATGATAAATAATTTCAAATTTGCATTTGACTTTTTTTTTATTTGACTGATTTTTTTTTTCAGACAGAGAGAGACATCAAATGTGTTGTGTATGCATTCATTCATTGTTACCGGGTGTATGTGCCCTAACCGGGATCAAATCCACAACCTTGGCATATTACCAACTGAGTTACCTGTCCAGGGCTACATTTGACATTTTTAAATCTAGAAGTTCCCTGCCACTGATATAGTATGTACTTTAAAATATTAAAGTGAAAAGTACCCATTAAATAGTTTGCTTCCTTTGTCTTCCTCTGTACACCTAAGAAATAAAACAGGAAGCAGGACCATGGGAAAGAACGAATAACAACACTGTACATTCAACAGTAAATACTCACAATAATGAAAAGATAACTAACTCACTACTGAAGTTAAAATATGGCCCAGCTGGAGAGGCTCAGTTGGTTGGAGTATTGTCCCATGCACTGAAAGGTTGCTGGTTTGATTCCTGGTCGGGGCACATACCTGGGTTGTGGGTTCGATCCCAGCCAGGGCCTATGAAGCCAAAAGTGGGGTGGGGTTGGGGGCATTGGTCAATGTTTCTCTCTTTCTTTCTCTAACTCTCTCTCTCTCTCTCTCTCTCTCTCTCTCTCTCTCCCCCCCCCCGCCTTTTCCTCTAAGTATGTCCTCAGATGTGGATTTAAAAAATATAGGGTGTCCCCTAAAAATGTATACATGCACTTTGAATAATTATAAAGGCAGTGTTTATTTCATTTTCAAAATTGAGCTATCAGCTGTTAAAGTGTGTATACATTTTTTGGGACAATATATATATATGCTCTTATGTAATTTAATTAACTTTTATGTGGCCAATGTCTTAGTATTTGCCTTTTCAAGCTAATACTGGTACTAATTTAGATCATCCTAAAACTATATGCACATCACTCTCAAAGACCAGAAAGCAAACCAAGGTAACCATTTATCTAACGAAAAATCCCCAGATGATCAAATCACCAGCCCAGTCTCACTGGCATAAAAGAGAATGAGGTTCACTGCAAAAAATGCACGAGGAACAGGGATACTGACAGCTCTGAAGTGCTTTCACTTAATCCCACCCGCCTTTGGTATCTCGTAAAGCAGTGACAACAGCAGCACACAAATACCCTCGAATCCTCTCTGCCACTCCTTGTGGAATGTTTTTCCTGAGAGGTGATTAAAAAGACAGGTTCTGGGAACGGTTCCTCCTCCAGCAGCACCCACTGCAGTCTAGGGAGGCTGCACCCTGTGCAGGACCAGACAGAGGATCCAACTAAGCCAGTCGTTTCTGGGACTTTTCCATCCAGAACTGAGTTGCATCCCATCCTTCCAGCCCTGATGGTGGCAAAGCAGGGAGAGCATCAGCTTAGAACTGTCCAGAGTCCGTGTCTCTAGCCCTGAAGAGAAGCTGGACTGAAATCCTGAAACTACCAAGAGTGAGGGTCTAGTGATGAGGGCAAGAGACAGCACTGAAAGCACAGGGTCCCTGGTCCCGGCCCTGAGCTCCTCCCACTGCCTGGCTGCCTGACTCTCTCAAGTGTGGTTGCTCAGCCTTTGTTTCCGTCCTGCCACACTATCCTCCCCAAAAAATCCCATTTTCTCTTTAGCTACTTCAGGTTGAGTTTCAGTTCTTGTAGCCAAGAGTGCTAGTATTCATGGAAATACATGTACAAAAGGACACGGAGCTACTGTGAGGTGCTAATGCCAGAATGGGAGCTAAGTCCCCTTAATAAGTGTGGTAAGGTGTACTCAAATTCTAGGCACAGGACCTAAAGGGAAATAAACTGACTTAGCTTTACCGACGCCTTTCAACTCTAGGAAAAGGGGACTTAAGGCTGACGTTGACTTATATGATGGCAGGAAAGGATAGGTATAATAGCAGCCAAAGGTTTTTACAAAGCTTCACACAGCCATGATACATAATAACATTATAATAAACTTACACTAAATTATCACATATTAGCCCTAACTGGTTTGGCTCGGTGGATAGAGCGTCAGCCTGCGGACTCAAGGGTCCCAGGTTCGATTCCGGTCAAGGGCATGTACCTTGGTTGTGGGTACATCCCCAGTAGGGAGTGTGCAGGAGGCAGCTGACCAATGTTTCTAACTCTCTATCCTTCTCCCTTCCTCTCTGTAAAAAATCAATAAATTATCACATATTAAAATTTTTAAATCTGTTGTTATAACTTACCGGGGAAATTGTGTAACAGTCCTAAGTCATGGAGCATTACCTATTAATCAGTTATCTGTACCTGTCAGAAGCCTGAATTCTTGGACCAATTAATTTAACCAGGCATCCAAGTTGCTGTGGTAGCATGTATTCAAATTCTAGGCACAGGACCTGAAGGGAAATAAACTGACTTAGCCTTACCGACTCCCTTTATAAAGTGTTGGTGAATATCACCACCCATAAGTAGCTAAGAAATGTCGTAGGAATCATGAAAGGAAAATCAGTTTGTGACACCCACCCTGAGCTTTTAAAGGCTTCTGGTCATGAAGGAAAGAGAGTTATTAAAAATTAAAGAAATGGATTTTGGAAAAAGCCACAAGGTACACGAGGAACTTATGGAATATGTAAAGAAAGTGCTAAGGAGACATTATAAAGTAAACTACATTTCTGTATTTCATTACTAAAGGATTTTTGTCATGTTCTATTCATCTGCCAACAATTTATTATCCTTTGTATTAAGTACTATAGGGAGTATAAAGATGAATGAGACACAACTGATGTTCTCAAGGATACTTATACAAATAAATATAATACAAGAAATAATTGCCATAGAAGAAGTAAATGAAAATACTATAGGAGTTCAGAAGAAGAAGGGCCTCAAAATGATGGATCAAGCAAAATTGGCAGATTTTCACTTTAGGTAATCAAATTCTGAATACTAGAGTCACAAAGAATTCAATAGGTAAGATGTTGGGGGGATGTACTAGTATATCCAAAGACTCGCAATGATTACTCTCAGCACAAGAATTGTTATCTGTATCTGGATGTAATTTGATAATTTAACAAAGAACTTTTGTAATATCATAGAAGCCCAGCCTAGAAGAGCTGAACAATTTCCGTGATTTGAACCCTCTTGAACAATGGTTCTTTTCTGGTGGAAGGATTATTTGGATGGACTCCAGGGACTCCAAGTACACTGCCTGCCCATATGGTTCAAAGATGTGTTTCTTCCTACTAATTATCCTGGATGCAGACAACCAAACTCCTTTTCTGTATTCCTTAAGGAAAACTGAGCTTTGGGGACTGTTGCAACAGCTAGTCATGGGGCACTTGAAGGGCATCTTTCCCTCATTCCTCTCCCCGATACTGATTCTAATTTAGGAAAGATGGGGTTTGACTTATCACAAAACAAAGGCCAATTGAATAGCTTCGTTTTATGAATCCTCCTCTGAAGCACCAGATTCCCTCAATAGTCATTGTTCCTCCTAATCAATCAAGGAAGATTCAGTTCACACAAAAAGTTCACATAAAAACTAAATCATGCTCCTGACTGAGCCCATCATGGCCAGTTCCTTCTGTGGCCATGCAGTAACTACAGCACCCACCGGACCACCTGACTTTTTGGACCACAACCCGGCGCAGGTCCACCTTGGTTCAGACAGTTCCTCTCCACCCCCCAAGGTTCTTTAACTCAGAACTCTAAGGGATGAAACAGGTTTGAAAAGGAAAAAAGAAACAACATAATGGGTGAAACCATATAAGCAGGTACACAGAAGTACTAACTTCAATGTAAGTTCAGATGCAGAACAACTGGATGGAGAACAACATGAGCTCAAGAATTAGACAAACCTGGGTTCCCAATCTGGGCCTTCAGCAAGATAGCTAACTTAAGAGAATAAAATAAAGGGGTGGGCAAAAGTGAAACAGTTTATTCTTGTATAATTTTTAATTATTGTATTATTTATTGGTATTACAACTCTATACCTACTTTTACCCACCCCTGTAATAATAACAATAATAGTTCATATACTTTAGAGGGTTGCTGTGAGGCTAAATGGTACATAAACTGCTGAGAACAGTATTCAGTAAATCAAAGGCTTTTACACCCCAGAGATAAGCGGAATGTATATTTAGAGGTGACTGGGCACACTGAGCCCTTAGGCTCCACAAACACCCCTTTATCCTGGGGCTCGTACTTCTGCATGAGGTCTAATGCTCCACCCCCCATTTGAAGTCTCTTGCCTCAAATCAGCCTGGACACTTCCTTCTGTATCAGCCATGGGCTGTCAGGCTCATTTTCTCAGTCGTTCCTTAAGTCGATCAGTTCCTATTAATTTGATTCTTCTTTGGTATCTATATTTCTGTTTTTATTGCCATTGCACTTTGCTTTTGCACCATTCCATGAAATTCAGCCACTTTTTAAAAAAATATATTTTATTGATTTTTTACAGAGAGGAAGGGAGAGAGATAGAGAGTTAGAAACATCGATGAGAGAGAAACATCGATCAGCTGCCTCCTGCACATCTCCTACCGGGGATGTGCCCGCAACCCAGGTACATGCCCTTGACCGGAATCGAACCTGGGACCTTTCAGTCCGCAAGCTGACGCTCTATCCACTGAGCCAAACCGGTTTCGGCAATTCAGCCACTTTTTAAAAAAAAGATATTTTATTGACTTTTAGAGAAAGAGGAAGGGAGAGGGAAAGAGAGAAATCAATGTGAGAGCAAAACAAACTGAAAGCCTCCTGCACAGGATGACACCCAACCAACTGAGCTATACTGGCCAGGCATGGTAACCATATATTTGTGTGTACAATTAATTTTAAGTAAAACTAACACAGCCCCACCTATAAGAACAAACATCAAGTAGCATGTACCAGCTACTTTTCTTCAAGTATTTAAGTACTTTTAAATTTTTCTAACAATAGACATGTCCATGCAACACTTCTTTTTATTGGGAAAATGTTTGATTCTTTTAATTCCATTTAGGTATTCTAAAAGAATTAGAATACTATAACTGTCACCAATTTTGCTCATAGAAGCCTTCTCTAGAATTTTTATTCTAAAATTACTTCTAGGTTTTTAGAAAATCTCGCACAATGCAATTCAGCTTTCTATCAGTTCAAAGACACTTACATCTGAGAAATTAAAAGAAAAATGCACATTGTAAATGCACTAAAATCTGATACTTTATAAAAAGATTTTTAACACCATAGAGAATGTAAAAAGCTCTATATCTTTCAATTACAATTTTCTCATGTTTATAGGGACTGTAAATATTAGAGCTAAGGATTGCTTTAGGCTCAGCACATCTTCCTGTTTAACAAAAAAGAGGGTGGGGAATAACACTGTCAGTATTTCCAAAGTTATCTTCCACCTTAAACTCCCTTGATCCCTCAACCCTGCCAACTATAGCTTTGCTGCTATGGTTCCCTTTATAACAAAATTCCTCAAAACATAGTTTATCCCAATTGCCTCCACTACCTCTCCTCACTTTTTTGGGGGGGGAGAGGGGGGAGGTAAAGTACTGAGGTATAATACAATATTGTATTCATTTTAAATTTACAACATAATGACTTGATATATGTATGTATTGTGAAATGATTACTACACATTGATCTTAGCAATGATTTTTTGAGACCAAAGGCAAACACTGCCTTTCATTCTTCAACTCCTTTTATTCTATTTTTATTTTATTTTTAAGAATAGTTTATTGATTTCTTTAGACAGAAAGAGAGAAGAGAGAAACATTGATGTGAGAGCATAATATCAATCACCTGCCTTCTGCAGGACCCCTACTGGGGGCTGAGCCCACAACCTGAGCATGTGCCCTGACTGGGTATCAAACCAGCAACCTCTTGGTGCACAGGACGACACCCAACCAACTGAGTCATACTGGCCAGGACAATTCTTCAACTCATTTTAATCAGGCCTCTATCCTCCCCACTCCACCACAGTCAGCAATGGCCTTCACAATGCCAATCCCAGTGTGCAATTCCCAGACCTCACCTGGACCACTCAGCAGCAATTGACACAATTGATCACCTCCTCCATTCTGAAACTCTTTCTCCTCACTTGGGCTCCACAGCTTGCTTTCTTCCTACCTTACTACCTCTGCCTTCTCAGTCTCCTACTGGAGGTTTCTCTTCTTCCCAAACTCTAAAGATGGGGGTCTCCCAAGACTGGGACCTTGGACCTCTTTTCATCTCTGTCTACACTCTTTCCTTAGGTGATCTTATTAAATGCCATCAATAAACTGAGGGTCTCCAAATTTATAGCTCCAGGCCCTACCTTTCCCTTATCCCACTACATATCCCACTATATGTGACAATTCCTTTCACATATAGAATATGAATCTCAAAGCTGACAAGTCCAAAACCAAATTCCTGGTTCCATACCCTCCCAATGCTGTGCCCCAGCCCAATATTCTCTAGCTCAATAAATGGCCCAGCCATGAACACACTTGATTTCTCTAGTAAAAAAACTTGAGGATCCTTGATTGTTCTCTTGATATTCTACATCCAATCCAGCAACTAGTTTTCTTGACTCTACTTTCAGAATGTATTTCAAATCGAACCACTTCTCAGACCTTCATGCTTCCATCCTAGTCCATCTCCATGATGATCATTATAGCCTTCTATCTTGTCTTTTTGCTGCTACTTTCTTCTCCCTGCTCCAATCTATGCACAGCAGCCAGGATTTTAAAAACTATCACTGTCCTCAAAATCTTGAAGTTATGACTTAGAATGAAATGCTACTTTCTAACCATGACCTTCTCACCAGTCCCCTTGTCACTGTCCTCCAGCCACCCTGAGCTCCTTCCTGGTTCTTGAGAACATTAAGCCCCTCTGTAACTCAAGGCCACTACGCTCTCTTCCTCCAGATATTCCCACAGTTTGCTCCCTCCCTTCTCTTGAGATCTACACTCAAACATCACCTTCTCAGAAATAGGCTCCCTGACCATTTTATCAATACTCCTCATGTCTCTCTTTCCCCTTTCCTTGCTTTGATTTGCATTCCTTACACTTCTCGACCATTATATTATATTTCTGTTTATCTGTCTGTCATCCCCACTAAAGTAAAAGCTCCACCCTAGTCGGGTTCTCAGTGGTTAGAGCGTCAACCCACAGACTGAAGGATTTCTAGTTCAATTCCAGTCAGGCGTATGTACCTAGGTTGCAGGCTCGATCCCCAGCCCCGGTTGGGGCACATGCAGGAGGCAACCAATCGATGTGTCTCTCTCACATTGATGTTTTTCTCTCTGTGTGTCTCTTCCCCTCCCTTCCACTCTCTCTAAAAAATCAATGGAGCCCTAGCCAGTTTGGCTAAGTGGCTAGAGCATCGACCTGCGGACTAAAGGGTCCCAGGTTCGACTCCAGTCAAGGGCACATGCCCGGGTTATGGGCTCAATCCCTAGTGGGGGCATGCAGGAGGCAGCCAATCAATGATTCTCTCTCATCACTGATGTTTCTATCTCTCTCTCTCCCTCTTCCTTCCTCTCTGAAATCAATAAAAATATATTTTAAAAATTAAAAATTAAATAAAAATCAATGGAAAAAATATCCTTGGGTGAAGATTTACCAAAAAAAAAAAAAAAGTTCCATGGTAGCAGAAATTTCTCTCTTCTCACTCTTCAATCTCCAGGGCCCAGAATAGGGCCCGGCAAATGGCAGGTGCTCAATAAATATTTGTTGAATAAATGCATGAATGAGTCATTTCTAAACTCTTACTCTTTGCTTACTGGAATAGAGAATAGATATTTCAATTGTTTATTACTTTAATACATATGGTATAATGCCAAAAGAAGTCATTAAATATTTTTCAAGTTCTATTTTTAGAGCACCATAATGTTAGCGAGGTTATTTTTAGACACAAAGAGCAGTACGGGTATAACAAAGAGGCAGGAAATAGTAGAACATCTTTTGGGGAATATAGGTAGTTCCCTACAGCAGATCTGGGAAAGTTGTGGGAGAAGGAAGCAGGGCAGGTGAAAGGTGAGGCCTGGAATTAACGCTGAAATCAGATGATGGGCAACTATGAAGGGCCTTGCGAGCAAGAAAAGTTTTAGGTTAGTCTTGTAAACGAGGAGTCGTAAGCGAGAAAATAGCAATCAGAATTTCATTTGGGGAAACTTATTCTGGTCACATAAGATTATATAACCCATGTAATCATGTCTGTTCTTAGTTAAGTAGTAACTTAGCTGCTTGAGGTCTGCATAGAAATAAGACATGCCATATAAGTCTTAGTGATTATTTCACCCGTCATTCATACCTGAAAGGTATTCAGTTTCTTGCTCACAAAACTTTAATTTTCCAATGCAACATTTTCTCAGCAGGTTCCTATTTGAATATTTTCAACTTTTAATCAATTAGCTCTTCAATTCAAGAACATTTACATGATAGTCTTTAATTAATGCTCACAGATTCTAGTGTATGAACAGTGAATCAGTTAACTCACTAATAACACTAAATATTAATACCACATTGGATAGGGAAATATTCAACAAGATGTTTCAGTTATTCTTTTTTTAATTAGTAAAAAACTGGCATCTGATCATTCAAATACCCAAATAGCCTAGAGTTTATCCAATACAAGTTTCCAATTAAAATAAAAGAGTTTAGTGAGTCTAAACAAGGGGCATATAAAAAGTCCTATATTTACAAGGTTAAAACAGTATGTTTGATTTTACAGAATACTAAATTTCTTTTTTAATTAAAGGCCTTTCAATTAACATTAAATGGTTTGTTTTCATTGGTGTCATTTTATTTTTTTATTTTAGAGACAGAGAAAGGGAGAGGGATAGAAAGATAGAAACATCAATGAGAAACAGTGATTGGCTGCCTCCTGTACGCCCCCTACTAGAGGATCAAGCTGAAACCTGGGCATGTGCCCTGACTGGAAATCGAACTGGTGACCTCTCAGTTCATGGATCTATGATCAACCATTGAGCCACATTTGCCGGGCTTCATTGGTTTTTAAAACATCATTGTTTGCCATCTGTTCCATTTGCTTTCTCTGTATCCTTAGAGTCTACTCTCAACATCTCATTTGACAGTTACTTCCTCTTTGACTGCTTTAAAATACATATGGAAACCCTATTACATGTCCAAGCACTAAAGTGCAAAAATGAAAAGAGCTCCACCCTGAAGCAGATCCTGATGACAGTGATCCATTCTTCCTTCCTTCCCAACCCTTAGGCATCCACCACGGTGTGGACTATCCCTTTAACATATATGACCCACCTCCATCTTCTTTTATCACCTTAGGCACATGATTTAATTCCAATGACACTGGATCTTCCTCCAGGACCTTTCTTACGTTAGCATCTTTATGCTATAAACAAAATAACTCCGATAAATGAACAATGGTATGCTATCCGAGCAGCTTCTACAACTCCTCTGCTCAGAAAGCAGGTTTATAATTAATACCAAGTCAGGCAAGATCTCAAAAGGGAATCAGTAAGAAGAATGAAAAAGGGAGGGGACCCAAAGTCAATGATCAAGTAGATGCTCTCTCACTGGCACTTCTTCCTGTGTGCCTGAGACAGCCAACAGCCTGACTCTAGGGACACAGAGCAACACAGCAGCTATCCTGTAGCACAAAGGAGTCCAATTTGTGCTCTCCTGATCCACTTCCCTTATGAGCTTTTCCTGACAGTTCCCAACAACACAACTATGAGTGTATGGGGTTACAGAAAAAACTAAAAAAAAAAAAAAAAAAAGGCATATGCACCAGTTATTCATTACAGAGACTCGAGTTCCAGGAGAAGGGGGAAACCTCGGAAGATGCTGTCCCAGGGGGCACTTACAGAATGGGTGCTAATCCCGGCCGTGTTCTCCACATCTGTGTAGGAAGGCATCGCAGACCAGGGTCTACTCCAGGGCTCACCACCAGCTTATATAACTTACACAACTTCTGTTCAATAAATATTTAACTATGAAGGAGTGCAGGTGTTTAAAATTTTAAAAACGACCTCTAGACATCCACGTTAATATTTACATTCTACAGAAGTCATCATATTTTTAATACCTTTGGGAAGAATACACAGAGCAACCATTTGTACAAATGTACAAAACCTAAAATATTTCTTATGAGAGCATGAAAAGGAAGCCTGGAATTTCACACACAGGCTAAATGATCTATTCTTCCATTCACGTGCTTCACATTTTTATGCACCTTTTCCTAGTACACCCCACAAGCTACAGAACCCTGCTGGCAAAAACACTGGTCTCCGGGGAGAACTTTTTCTAACTTGACAGAAGCAATGCTTTGAATTTCAAGCAGTATTCCTTTCTCATCATAACAGTGCAGTGACCTCTATGCAAAATATAATGAAAAATGCAAGTCGATGCTATATGGTAGAAAATGAAACCTGGGTTTATGTCTACAAAGATGTCAGATGAATAACTGTAGAGTTCACACAACTGAAACAAAGAAAATATAAAATAACCCTATTCATGTAGGAACCCCGCCTGATGGTGATATCTCCCAAGGGAGACCCAGATCCTACTGAAAGCCAATTCTGGCTACAAGCCTTCTTCACCAATTTCCTGTCAAAACAGTTTTACAGAAATGCTGGTGGAGTCAAAAGAAGATAAAAATTTCTAGTACCTACCCTCTACTTGCTAAAACATTTCAGTATCATTTACAACCCACAGTAAACTCAGGAATTATTTCAATGAAAAGGGCATCAGACTGAGATTCAGAAAGAACAAGTCCACTCTCATCTGTTAAATTCACGGACAGGATTCTAGAAATACTTACCGATTGGACTAAAGAGCTGTATCATCATGCGTAGCAGGTCTCAAGATCATTAATTTTCTTCATAAAACTAACCAATGTAACAATAAAGAGTGCGTGACTGCATGATCTAAGATGTAGCAAGGAAGCACAACCCTCTGTCCCTTTCTCCAAGTCTGTGAATGGGAGCCGGTAAAAGCTACTAGTAAAAATAACCGCCTGGAGCTTAAGCCTAAGGAGAGAATCTCCTCCTGCAACTAGGAGAAGGATCATCTTTACCCTGAAGCTGAGGAACATTGAAAGGGACTTAGCAGTGAGGGGCACAGTCACATCTGAGTTTTAAAAAGATCATTAGTAAGAATTTTGAGGATGGATTTTAGGGGTCTAAAATGAGCTGCTGATGCCCTGGCCAGTGTGGCTCAGTTGGTTGGGCTTCATCCCGTGTATCCAGAGGTTGGTGGTTCAATTCCCAGTCAGGTCAATTCCCAGTCAGGGCTCAAGTGTATCTTTAAAACAATTCCATATGTAAAATGCATATATTTCTCAAATTGGAGCATAGCTAATTTTCCTTTACTTTGTATACCTTTAAGCATAATACACATGTTCTATGGGATTATATGGAGAAACCTACACCTTTCCCCTCAGACTCAGCACATCTGCAACGAAACTTCTGCCCCACAACAATCCTGAAATAGACTTCTCCAACAGTCTTGCCCCATGTCAGTTCATGCTAATTCCATCATTCAAGTTATTCAGGCCTGAAGACTTAAGGAGTCTAATTTGATATCCAAGCTGTGAGCAAATCCTGTTAACTCTACCTTCAAAGGAAATCAGGACTCCAACCGCTTGTCAATGTCTCCAGAGCAGCCACCCCCGTTGGATGGTGACCTGATCCACCATCACCTCACGACTGCAGGAGCCTCTCACCTGGTGTCCTGCGGCTTGCTACTGTTTAGTCTCAGGATAGCTGATGGGGCGATTCTTTTAAAATAGAAGCCAAATCTCCTTACTCTGCTCAAAAAAATCCAATGGTTTCCCATTTCATTAAGAGTAAGCCAATCTGACAGGAGCCTATAAGGGCCTATAAAATGTTGCTTATGTTTTTTACCTCATTCCTACTACTCTCCCCTTTGTTCACTCTGTTCCACCCACATCTTTTGTTCCCCCACCTAAAATATACTTCCCCCATGCAGCCTCACGGCTCACTCCCTCGTGGCTTTCAAGTCTATACTTAAAAGTCACATTTTCTGTGAAGTCTTCTCTGACCATTCTATTTAAAATTGCAAACTTTCCTGTATATTCCCTTGCTTTATTTTTCCCCAGAGTATCTGTCACCACCAGACAAAGTTTATCTAGGTGTTTATCACCTGCCTCTCCTACCAATTAAGTCCCATGATGGCAGATATTGTGAAGTGATTCCTATCTGCAATCACCAAATTGCATGTGACCCACTAGAAAGTACATCAGAGTTTTAAAAAATATATATTTTCAAGTAATTATTACCAAGAATAAACATAAACTAGAAAATCACAATAAACTTACAGGCTTTTTATAGTTTTGCTTTTTATTTGCTTACTTTCTCTAGTTATCTTTGTCAAAATAAGTCTTTACAAATATTTATTTTAATGCATCTTTTTTATGCTCTTTAATATACCTAGATGCAAATATGGTTCTCTTACAACCTAATAAAAATTCTATACGCTTGCCATATGTCAATTTTTTAATTCCATGTTAATTTCATTTTAAAGTAATGTATGTGATCACTACTAAAATGACAAACAGCTAAAGGATTATTTATTCTGTGGCTAGAGAACGCCATCTGGCTCACTGTGAGAGCAACCACACTATCATACTGAATATTTATAAATGCAATATTTAGTGTTTCCAAAAAACTTTCCTTCTGAGATAAAATAAGTTGTAGTATTTTATTCAATTCATTTAATAAGCAACTTCTAAAGAAAATTACAGACATAGCAAAGGAAGTTAATACAAATAATAAGAACACTAGGTAGTTTTAAGCATTTTACATGAATTGCCATATTTTATCTGTACAACAATCCTTTGAGGTAGGTAGATACTACTGTCATTCCCATTTTACAGATGGGGAAACTAGAGCACTGAAAAAAATAAGCCACTTAATGGGAATTCTAGTAGAGCTAAAATATAAATTGGAGCACACCCTATTCTGGAGCCAGGTGGTCTGGCTCCAGATCCCACACACTTAAGTATTACACTTCCTGCTTCTACTAATAGGAAGCAATTCCACCTTGCATGCCTTTCAGAGCATTAAATATAGGGTGAGATGTGCCTTAGAGCAGTGGTCAGCAACCAGTGGTCAGCGGACCACTGGTGGTCCGTGAGGTCCGAAAGGTTGGCGACCGCTGCCTTAGAGGGCTTACAGTGTAAGATGTGGGCCCTTAATGTTGTGGTACATCACTTTATTAAAAATTAAGATTCTCAGATTCTTCTAATGCAGTTTCATATGTATCCATTAAAAAAGTACATTAACTTTAGAAATTTTAAATAAAAACTAAAAATGTAGGTTTGGGCATCAGTAAAGCAGTTACACTATGTAAGCCCCTTATATCAATCACAAATTCTGAAATTCTATAAACATTTTCTCAAAAAAGACAAAAAGTTTATCTTCTTATTAGGTCATCAAAGAATGATTTCCAAGTAATGTGCAATTTATTAGGAACTTTCAAATTCTTCCATCCATTCAGCAATGATCAAGTATCTAGAATCCACCTGGGGAGGGATCCAAACATAGATAAGATGTATTTCATGTCTTGAAAGAAATTGGAGCAAATTCCATAGGTTTTCCAATATTGAGTTGCGGGGGGAGGGGGGGCAGTAGGGGAGGATATGGGGTAATAAAATGGTGATGGACACAGACATGACTTGGGTATTGCGTACAGACGATGTGTTGTGGAGATGTGCACCTGCAACCTGTACAATTTTGTTAACTAGCGTCACCAAAGTAAATTCAATAAAAAGGGGGAGGATGACAAATACTACTTTGAGGTAAAAATTTCCTAAGTTATGAAAACTCAATTTATGAATACTGAATCTACAAGACTAGTCTGTCGCCAAAAACCATGAATTTGCTAGTCTTCCCTAAGGAAGACTTCTTTCTAGTCAGCAACTAAACTATGTTGAGTTAACAGTTCCCCTGGGGGCCAGTATGGAAAGATCTGAATTGGGAAAATGCCTTGAACATTTCTCTAATTCAAGAGAGACCAAGGACTCACAGACCACAGCTCACTTAATCATTTATTTTCATTCCTGCATACCCTCCCATTTTAATCCTTTTCTTTCATTCTCTGTCACTCTTGCTCAACAAATTAACTACCCACACCCAACCTCCCTAAACAGCCGTTCAGTCCATATTCAAAACAACAATTGATCCCTGGGATAATAAAAATAAAGGCAGTGTCTAATCTGTACAGTACAATTTTTATAAACCATAAATTTGATGTTAAATTAGTCTTAAAACCAGCATAATTATTTTCTATGGCTCCTGAAAGTAACCACAAGTCCCTTTAAGAATTCCAAAGCCTCATCCTGGCCTGGTAGCTCAGTTGGTTAGAGCACTGTCCCAACATACCAAGGTTTAGGAATGACTCCTGGTCAGGATAGATAAAAGATCAACCAATGAATGCATAAATAAATGGAAGAACAAATCTCTCTCTCCCTTCCTCTCTCTCTAAAATAAATAAATGAATTTTTTTAAAAGAACTCCATAGTCTCCTATATGTTCAACCACATTTAGCCATATTTGCTTTTCCTGAGGATCAAGATAATACTATAGAGATTTGAAGATGGCGGCATAGATAAATGACTACACTCGCCGCCTCCAACAACCACATCAAAATTACAACTAAAATACAGAATAACCATCATCCAGAACCACTGGAAAGCTGGCTGAATGGAAGTCTTTCAACTAGAGAAGTAAATAGGAAAGCACACTTAGCCTGGTACAAGGTGTGGAAGCATGGAATGGGCTCTTCCGGCACCCACGTGTGCCGTTTTTTTAATCGGAAGGGAAATCGTCTCTGCAGAGGCCACCCAGAGGAGCAAGGGGTCCTAGCCCCATACCAGACCCCCAGCCCAGGGTTCCAGAGCTGGAGAAAGAAGTCCCTAAGAGCAGTAAGAACTATGGGCTGTAAAAACCAGTGTGGATTGGGGCTCAGTGACACAGAGGCTGCTGGAGACCCAACTGTCCTCTTAAAAGGCTGG
>NW_005871063.1:614740-671260 GCF_000147115.1 Myotis lucifugus | reverse complement strand
ACTGGATTGTCTGGAATAGGGGCAGAAACTCGGGGGCGGCTTTCTCCCAGACAGAGGTGCTTGCAGGGATCACCATTCCTATGCTAGGACCTCCCTGGTCATAAGGCTGACTGGCAGCCATTTCTGTTTGACCTGCCCTGGTGATTCCCTGAGACCCCGCCTCATCCAATTTACAACTCCACCCAAGCTCTGTGCAGCAGCTTTTGCATATGAATGGCCTGTCCTTGCTCAGGCTAAAATCTCTCAAACAAGCTGCAGCTGGGTCAAGGAGCCCCAAACCTATCAATAAAAGGCCCAAGACCCAGCACCAGCAACAGCCTGCCTTGCTTCATAGCTGGGCCTCATCTGGGCACTTCCAAAACCGATAGAAAGAGGAGGAATCTGCAGATCTCTCTGTAGCTCCTGCTGGGTGGCTTCAGGCAGTGGCTGACTTTGCACCTTCCTGGAGACCCAAGAGCCAGTATCCCCAGTGGTTAGTGTCAGACCATACCAGATTACAACTCTTTACATCCATAGGTGACACACTCAAGGGGCAGACTCAGTGAGCACCAAAGTTCCACTGAAGCAAGCCTGCTCCATAGGGGTGTCTCCTGCACAGCAGTTCTCCCACTGTAGTCACAGCTGGTCCTCACAGCCAATTGGCCTGGAGGTCAATTCCTTCCAGTGACACCAACAGTAATCAAGTCTCAACTATACAACAAGACTGTGCTCATAGCCCTCAAAGGGGTGCACCTAGAGCTCCCAGCTCAAGTGACTGGGGAGGCTGAGCCACTGGGGCCCTATAGGACACCTACTACACAAGGCCACTCTACCAACTCGAGGAGACAAAGTAGCTTTACCCAATACATAGATACAAACACAGGGAGCAGCCAAATTGCAAGACAAAGAAACATATCACAAATGAAAGAAATGGAAGAAAGCAAACTCTAGATATGAGTTACTCAAGAATCTTCTAGAAACCTCCAAAAGAAATGGAAAAGAACAAATCTGACATTAAGCATACACTGAGATGGATGTGGACAACAGGGGGTGAGGGTTAGGGCAGGATTGGGGGGATGAGGGGACATTGGGGGGATAAGGACACATTTGTAATATCTTATTCAATAAAGGGGGAAAAAAGCATACACTGACTGAAATAAAGAGTAACATACAGGAATTCAACAGTAGAGTAGAGGATTCTGAGAATCAAATCAACAATTTGAAATATGAGGAAGCAAAAAACACCCAACCAGAAGAGCAAAAAGAAAAAAAATTCAAAAATATGAAGACAGGGTAAGGAGCCTCTGGGACAACTCCAACATTCACATTTTAGGCGTACCAGAAGGAGAGAGAGAGCAAGATATTGAAAACCTATTTGAAGAAATAATGACAGAAAACTTCCCCTACCTGGTGAAAGAAATACTTTTACAAGTCCAGGAAGCACAGAGAGTCCCAAACAAGAGGAACCCAAAGAGGACTACACCAAGACACATCATAATTAAAATGCCAAAAGTAAAGACAAAGAGAGAATCTTAAAAGCATCAAGAGAAAAACAGCTAGTTACCTATAAGGGAATGCCCATATGACTGTCAGCTAATTTATCAACAGAAACTATGCAGGCCAGAAGGGAGTGGCAATAAATATTCGAATAGCAAAAACCTACAACCAAGATTACTCTACCCAGCAAAGCTATCATTTAGAATTGAAGGTCAGATAAAGAGCTTCACAGACAAGAAAAAGC
This sequence comes from Myotis lucifugus, assembly GCF_000147115.1. NCBI lineage: Eukaryota > Metazoa > Chordata > Mammalia > Chiroptera > Vespertilionidae > Myotis > Myotis lucifugus. Next base: position 669,540 of record NW_005871063.1, on the reverse strand, counting down.
TAAAGGAGTTCAACACCACCAAACTAGTATTATATGAAATGTTGAAGGGTATTCTTTAAGAGGAAAAAAGAGAAAAAAAAAGATACAAAAATATGAACAACAAAATGGCAACAAATACATACCTATCAATAATTGAATCTAATCTAATGAACAGAATAAACTGGTGAATAAAATAGAATCAGAGGCATGGAAATGGAACAGACTGACTATTCTCAGAGAGAAGGGGGTTGGGAGGTAGGCGGGAAGAGATTAAACAAAGATCTTATATGAATATATGCATTACCTATGGAACAAGACAATAAGGTGGCGAAGGCCTGGGGTGGGAGGGGAACCGGGTAGAGGGGGGCAATGGAGGGAAAACAGAGGGACATCTGTAATAATCTCAATAATAAAGATTTTTTTAAAAAGATAATTCTATAAATGATTCCAATATTCATATTAGCACTGTATTGTAACTGTATGCTTAACTTGTCTGAAAACAGGGGCACTGAGGGTAGAAGGATGTGAGAGCAGAATTCAAGCTCCACAAAGGTGAATACTATGAGAGGGCAAGAGACTCTTCCGTCTTGTCATTTTGGTGGGTGGGATGGAGGAAAAGGGAGAGGGATGAAGGAAGGAAAAGAGGGAAGCAGAGAGGGAAGGAGTCTGAAAATTCATTAGGCATATGGGTTGGTGGCTTTATGTAATCACAATGTAAACATTGTTTCTAAACACGAATGCTATTTGAAACTATCTGAAATCAGCACTGGTTGCATCAATGCTGATTTTAAAGCCTGCTATCTTAGAAATCCCATGTCTTGGGACACTCTCCCACTAGGTCACTTTGTATGACAGCTCTTACTACAATAACACATTTTCAATATAGCATGTTAACGTACACCATATTGTGTTTTCTAGTTGACTTTTGTAAGAATCTGTTAGCCACAGGTTTTTTAATAGCTATAACTGTCATTGACCATTATTTACTGACTTAGTGTTTTAACATGCACGGTTATTATGTCATTGTCACATGCTATGTAAACAATGAAAGAAAAGCAATTTTTTATAAAACATAAATTATTAAGCCGATTTTTAATTAAGTGGCATAATAGTACTAACATAGGGACAGCTGATTATAACCTAAGCGAAAAAGATTAAGTCTTCAGGTTGTTAGCTTTTGTAATATGAACACAAAATGAAATGCTATTTTGATTTATATTTCCATTTCTTGTTTATTTTCTTAGATGCCATTATTCACTTCCATTAGAAACCTATACTCACTGGTCTATGACCCCAGGTATCTAAACCAGATATTGGATAGCCACAGGAAATCTGTGAGGCAATAATTGTCTTTTATAATTATTCTTTTAATTTAATGCATTGATTTTAGAGAGCGAGGAAGGGAAAGAGAGAAACATCGATTTGTTATTCCACTTATTTCTGCATTCATTGGTTGCTTCTTGTATGTGCCCTGACTGGAGATCAAACCTGCAACCTTAACATATCAGGATGATACTCTAACCAAATGAACCCACCAGCCCGGGCAGAAATAATTTTCTTCAGTTCATTTTAGATGCAGGAAAGGGTCATAGGAATGTGTTGGATATGTCTATTCTGACTGATCTGTGACTACTACAATCCAACCTGGATTTCTTGAAGTTCCTCCTTAATACTTTCCTTCCAGCCTGAGGTTTTTAACTTTATACTTTGTCATTCTAATACTGTTGGTCCTGATTTAGGTGGCATGGAGAAAAAAAGGAATCATAATTCTAAATCACATTTCTCGGTTGTCAAACCTGGAGACTTAAATCAAGTATTTATTGGCTGTCTTTTCTGTCCTTTGGCAGTGATTGCTTTCGGCTACAGCAACCATTCCTGTTTGTGTCAGATCATCAGCAAAAGGTTTCACCATTTCACAATTTCATCCGAGTATCTCAGATTGCTTTTGTAATTCAAGCTGTTTCTTCATGACTAATAATGCCTTTCTCTTTCCTCTCAAATTCCTTTGGAAAAAGTTAATTATGTTTTAAAGGTAAAATGCTGTTTTAAATAACTGCCTAAATCCTTCTTTGGGGGTTGAGTTTCCACCCAAGGTAGCATAAGTAAAACACTGCCTAGTTATCAGACACCCCAAAAACCTAGCACATTGCTTCTCCATCCCATTACACGTTTAGTCATTATTGTGTTTCCAAATCAGTTCATGCCCTCATTCCTCACTATTATTTCTACTTTCAGTGCCTCTGCTCTCATCTTTTACCCTTGCCCCAAAAGTCTCCCTTTTCTACCTTCTGCCCAAACCCTGCTCACTCTTCAGAACTCAATTTAAATCCCACCTCCTAAGTAAAGCCTTTTTTGTGACAATTCTTATTTCAAGAAGGCCATCTCAACCCAAATTTACGCAGCCTGACTTTCAGACTAGCTCTGAACAAACCCTTAACACTGGTTGATTAATGTAACAGATCCATGGTGAAGATGATATTTTAGGTTTAGAGAAACAAAAACTAAAAAGAGAGAACACATTTCACTACTCTAGCTATCCCTTAAATCTTCCTCCTTCTTGTGTTTACATGGGGTTTGCAGCCCACCCAGATCATGAGCTAAGAAATCGTGAAATCCCTTTGTGAATAAATTATCCCTTTTGCCCTGACGTGGATGGTTTGATCTAGCTGCAAGTTAACTTTTCTAAACTGCATAAGTCACAGCTGCTGCACTGAAATAAAATTCACTCAGGATTAGATCAGACATTCACTCATTAGGGCAGCCATGATGAATGGGTTTTGAGTCTTTCTTTCTCCCTGGTCTTCAGTTCAGGAACAATTTGATATTTGGTTAGAGGTTTTCATTTTCTCTTGTTCATACAATGTAATGGAACTGTATTACTTAAAATGCACTTTCAGCACAACAGTGTTTAACACATGGAAGATTTTAATTACAGATAATACTATTCCCTTGACTCCCTCAACAAATCTCAAGATCAATGGCCACTACTAGCAATTTCAATTTATCATATTCCCTATAACATCTTACTTTTAGAAAATAATAACAGGAATACTTTAATATTATCTCATGCACTCCATGTAATAATTTTTGGTGAATCCATTTAATTGACAATGTTTACCAGCACTTATGCAGGGAGATGGGATACACTGGAGAAGAACATAGAGTCCTTCTCTTTTAAAAAGATAATGTTGACTTCAGGTTCTAACAATGCCATTCTGGACAGCACACCTTTCTTACATATCATGTCTTCCAGAAGCTTCTCAAGAAGTAAACAAAACCATATTATATAATTCTTTTTCACAAGTTAAGTCCCCAAATTCATTCACTAGCAGATGGCTGACATTTTGACCAGTAAGTTGATGGCAGCTGAAAATGGTCATGACTAGGGCACCTTTCCCCTGAATTAAACTGTTTCATAGAAAGGCACTTTGAAATCTTACCTAATTGGAAAAAGAAGGGAAAATATTTATTTAGAAGTGGATGACTGATTATTTGGAAATTATGAAAAATCAACTGGGGAAAAAAACCACTAGAAACAATAAGAAAATGCAGTAGAGAAACCTGTCTAAGACTAAAATCATAATCACAGCAATTGTTTAAGAACTATGTAATAATTCTTTATAAAATATCTCATTTACACTAAACAATCCCTATGAGACGGTTACAACTATTACCTTATTTTAAAGATTAGAGAGTTGGACCAAGTAACTTATCCAAAGACACACACTATCTTACTCTGTTTATTAAAATTAACATGTTGACTAAAACAGCTTTCTTATGTGCCAATATTAAAACGAACAGAAAATGGAGTTTAATAAAAAGTACAATCAAAATATCAAGAAAAGGGAAAATAAATTATCAGGGGATAAATATTAACAAGAATTCTATAGTAGCTATATGAGGAAAACAAGAAAACACAAATAAGAAACAGAGAAGAAAATAATTTGAGACATAACTTGTTTTTTAAGAGAAATACTTCAATTCTTCCTAATTTCATTTCTAAGTTCAATGCCATAGCAATCAAAATTTCAAAAGGAAATGTTTTCCATTTTGAAAAAAATATTCTAATGTTTATTGGAAGGCCAAAGAGTGCTTTGATAATTAAGAGAGTGGTACTGATATAGAAAAAGAAAGATGAATAAATGTAATATCATCATCAAGATATAGGCCTAAGTATATATTGAAAATTAGTTTTATTGGCTTTATTTTTTAATATGTTTTATTAATTCCAGAGAGTAAGGGAGAGAGAAATAGAAACATCAATAATGAGAGAGAATCATTGACTGGCTGCCTCCTGCATGCCCCACACTGAATGCCCTGACTGGGAACTGAACCATGATCCCCTGGTTCATATACTGACACTCAACCACTGAGCCATGCCAGCCGGGCAGTTTTTATTGGCTTTAAAAGACATTCATGACATTCTTGATGAAACAGCAGATCTCTAGTTATCACGTACAACGAAATGTATCTCCAAACAAATAGATAGAAGGATAATGGAGTAAAATAGAAAAATAGAAGCAGAAATTAATAGATTTTTAATGGCAAAAGAAAAAAGAATAGGAGAAACACTCAGAACTGAATGTTTGGGGGGGGAAGGGTAACATTAAATGGAGAATTTTTTTATGGGGATGGATTAAAATTATGATTTGTGTGGACTCACAATTTCTAAAATATGTATGTGTGCATGTATGAACATATATACATGTACTAGTATATACATAATGGATATTTGAATACACACACACACACACACACACACACACATTTTCTGGCTCTATCTGCTTAAAGGGCCTAAAAGCAGATTGCCCAGAAATTGTGGACATACCTACATAGAATTTAATTTCTAACATCACTCCCCACTCAAAAGAATCACAGCTACTTGGGGAAATGCTGGAGCAGAAGTCATATGAGAAGCCTTAACATCTAGCTATGTCACAAAACATAGAAGCCAGCTTGAAGAGGCTCTATCTGAGCACCAAAATAATTTTAAAACCAGGAGTGAATTACAAACCATTGCGTGTGGGGTGAGGGAGGGGGGGATGAGAATCTCTGAGTTCACACCAATAAAATGGGTAAAGAAATAAAAGAGGAAAGGGACAGAATGTGGAGGGGGAAATCGTCATTTTGAACCACCACAAAGAATGATTGATGGTTGCTAAATCTAGGGGGGTGGGGGGGATAATTTGATGAGGAACAAGATATCTACGTGGAAATAAAAATGTCTCCCCACATATTGCCTATTAGTAGAATGGGGGGGGGGATAGTATACAGAAATCATCTAACACCTTGGCTAGATGATTAAAATTAACACCAAAACTGAGGAGCAGATGGATGTCATGTGCCTCCAGATGTGAGACCCTGAAGACACAGCATCAGTTATGAAATTTTCTGGCAGGGAACACATAACCTGGATCTAAACGAGAGGAAACATCACACACAGACTCCACGTGCAGGACAGTCCATAAAACAAAACAAAAACAAAAAACAAACCTATATTTAAAAGTGTAGATGCCATAAAATATAGAAGTCTGAAGAACTGTTTCAGATTAAAAGAGACTAAAAAGACATAACAACTAAACAACTAAACGTGACGTGTGATCCTAGGCCTGGTTTTTCACTGGAGAGAAAAAAATCCATAAAAGTATGTTAATGGATCAAATGACAAAACAGACCATAGATTAGATTAAAAAAAAATATTGTGTCAATGCAAATAAACTGAAGTTAATAACTGCACTGGGGGAATGTAAGAAAATATCTTTATTCTTAGGAAATATATGTTATCTTTTATGCAACTTACTCTCAAATAGTTCAGGAAAAGATTGTGTATGTGTTGGTGTGTATGTAAGAGAGAGAGAGATGATGTGTATGTATGTATATCTACACATAGTAGATAGATGACAGAAAGATAGAACAAATGGTTAAAGATATTTTGATGTTCTCTGTAGTACTATTACAACTCTTCTTTAAGTTTAAATTATTTTCAAATAAAAAGTTTTAAAAATTTTTGTCTGGCTTCTACTATAAAAGAAAAGCCTTCTCTTAGATATTTATGCATTCTCCCCAAAGGATTTTTATGTTATTACTGTTTTCTAGATATTTTCTTACTAAACAATGAAAATGTAAACTTTAATATTTGGGACTGTAACTGGACTATTAAAAATAAAAAAAATGAATAAAGCTCAAATATAATCTCAGTGCACAAACAGATGCAGGTAAATGAATGTAGGATATAAAGTAATAATCTACCACTAATGGATGTCACTATTTAAATGGACAAAGCAAAATATTATTTAAAGTAATGATTGACCAAAAAAGTATAATATATGCCTTAAACAATTTATTTAACTTAATTCTTATAAATGGACATTCACTCAAATATCTTTTGAAATAGAGTGAATGATTTTTCTTTGAAGACAATCAGGAATTCAGTCTTTTTCCCCACATTAGCCATAATCATAAAGCATCATCTACAAATCCTAGTATTGACTTTCATAAGGGGAAAATTAAAGACAACTGGGATAATGTCTTCTAAATGTGTACAATCTTTAGAGCTGTCTCTCCTAAGGGGGGGTGGGGGGGGGGCTGGGGAGGCATGTTTAGAGCATGCCTGCATCTTTCCAATGCATTTAACTTACTTTTCATAGATACAACCGTTCTTTCTTTATGCACTTATATATTTCCATTTAATTGTATTATACGATTAGAAAACACAAGTACAATTTGCAAAAAATATGCAGTTTGACCCATGAGAGCAGCAGTGCATGGGTATCCTAGAGCAGCGGTCGCCAACCTTTCGGACCTCACGGACCACCAGTTGGCGACCGCTGTCCTAGAGAGTAGCTGAGCACTGTCAGTTCGTACATTCTCGGAACAAATGGAGAGTGTGTACCTGTTAATCCCACGAGTCTATTAAGTGGAGATCAGTATGAACGTGTCTGGTAGACACCTCTACCAAGTATATAATGAAAATATTTGTCTCAAACAAGTGAACTAAGTATTTCATGAATGGCTCTCAGTTTGCCAGAAGTGCACAGGGATTAAAGTGACATTTGATCAAGTTTGCAGACAAGCAGGCTCAATTTAAGGGCCTCCCTGTTTTTCTTACAGACCAGCGATAGAACAGAAATGTCTGCTGCTGGATAATAAACAACAGTTTAAAAACCCATGCCCCAAGTAGTCACATCTTAAAGTTTTTCCTAAAAACACAAACACACAAGTCAAAAAAGAATAACAAGAACATAGGATAAGAGGGGAATAAAAATCCTGACTTTGACACTCTCTTATAAAATAAATCCAGGCATCCATACTTTCAGACATGTGCACTACTCCCAAATGCAGGAATGTGTCTCTTTGTAGAATCCATAAAAAAGCCTGTAAGTATCAGGCAGAGTTTGGGGGAAAGGTGTTAACTGTGTACATAGTCATATTCTAAAGTACACCATGCGTGGCTGAAATCTGTTTTGCTGCACAGAGTTTCAAACCATTAAAAATGAGTTATTTAGTCATCTAATTTGTGATAACAATTGCATCTCCAGAAATATGTACCAATAAAATAATGATAACTGTTGGGGCACCCAGAGCTAACTTCTATCACACCTACCTCTTCTCCACCCTCAAGGACTCAAAGGAACAAAAGTGTCCAAACTGATCTGCTTCTGACCTGAATCACTATATTTTATGCACATCTGATATGTGGTGAAGAGACATGCAACTGAATGCACTGTCTTGTTAAGAAACGCTTACAGAGGGAATCTGATTAATTTGCCCAATAGATTTCCAACATATAACAGTGTGTTTGAGAGCAAGACAAATAGAAACTCATTCTGCCTGACCCCAGGGTCTCATCTGGCTTCTTCTACATTGTGATTTTAAATTTATTATTCACTCTCTATTTTACTTCTACAATCAATGAAGAATGGGTGCTCTTCTATCCACATGATTTCATAGATAAATTTAATTATCTTAAATAATATTTGACAATCTAAGATAACAAGTAAACTGCCTTTTTTAATCAGACACTAGAAAATGTCTAATAATGCAACAAATTTCGCAAAGAGGTTGTCATAAAACCCAAGATAAATGTCATTCGCTAGTATTTCAAAACATGAAGAAATTCAGATGTTCCATGAGATGACATTTTATTTAGTCTTCAAATGATCATACATATGTATGTATATGTGTGTATATGTAGCATATATATACAAAACATGAATAAATATGCATATATATATACATAAAATATACATGTAAAACATATATAAATGAATGTGTACATATATATAAATTAAATATAAACAAAATTTATGCACACACAGAAAGCAGAAACTAATGCTATCAACCCCGCATGCCCGCCTACACAGAATCATTTTTAATCAGATTTAAGCCCTAGAGTAAGATAATGAAGATAATGGCCTCTGAGCGCCACGGCACATTTGAGTTGGAGACGTCCATCCATAACATTTGGAGGCAGCCTTTTCAATAGCCTATGGTGACTATGAATCTGTATAGCAAGATCATTTTAAAAACTCATTCTTACAAATCAGAGAGTCAGTGATTTATACAGCAAATCACATAATACAGCTACACTATGCCAACAAAAGTGGATTGATTAAGAAAGAAAACTATCTCCTCTTAGTCAATAAATCTACTGGGGTCATTTAAGAGAATTTCTCGCACATTCACAATGTGCCAGGTATTTTAAAAGGTTAGAAAACTATACCAGTTAGATCTCCCTCTGTTCTTTGCAATTTTATCTATAACTCTCTTTTAAAATAAACCGCCTTGGAGACTGGTGTTTCTAGAGGTCCTTGGAAAGAAAAAACAATTTGGCAAAATATACATTAATTCCATTTGAGATCATTTCTTAATTTATTTATTGATTTTAGAAAAAGAAGGGACAGAGAAAGAGAGAAAGAATGAAGAAAGAATGACTTGTTGTTCCACTTATTCATGCACTCGTTGGTTGATTCATGTATGTGCCCTGACTGGGGATCAAACCTGAAACCTTGGCATATCCAGGTGACACTCTTAACTGTGCTACCAGGGCTGAGGTAATTCCCATTAGACGTTTTTAAAGAGACAATATATTACCTGTCCTAATAAAAGTCATTAATTCTATATAATAAAAGCCTAATATGCTAAGTGTCCAACCGTTCGTTCAACCGTTCAACCAGTTACTATGACGCACACGGACCACCAGGGTGCAGACGCTCCGACCGGTAGGTTAGCTTGCTGCTGGGGTCCGGCAGATCGGGACTGGGTGACAGGCTGGACACACCCTGGAGCCTTCCCGTGGTCCCTCCCCGGCCAGCCAACCTCCTGTGGTCCCTCCCCGGCCCTGATCATGCACTGGTGGGGTCCCTCGGCCTGGCCTGCACCCTCTTGCAATCCAGAACCCCTCAGGGGATGTCCGCTGGCCAGGCTGAGGGACCCCCCCACTGGTGCACAAATCCGTGCACCAGGCCTCTAGTATTAATATAAAACACAAATAGAATTTCTTTGGGTAAATTATCAGAAAAATGTATCTTAAGTAAAAAGCTTTAGAATACTATATCTGAATATGTAACTGAATTCATTTTGTTAATTCAAGCTACTATCAGTTAATACATTCTAAGCTGATCACACAGTATTATCTCTGAGCTCAGTTTCTTAAGAACCATTCTCAACTCCCCTTGCAACTCTTCCTAATACAAATCCTTTGGAAACAATTTAGGCAGATGATTATTCTCTTGCTCTTTTTATTTCAAATACAGAAGTCTGTGAGCTCCTTCTTAAGCCACTTTATGTTGTGCTTTGCATCCCCAGCCCCTATATCGGATGGATGGATGGATGGATGGATGGATGGATGGATGGATGATGGATGGATGGATGGACGGACGAACAAATGTACGATGAATCAATGATTACTTCTGTGTTTATATGAAGATGACCCTGCCCTCTTTCTGTGTAATCCTTATTCATTAAAAAATTCCATATGTTTAAAAGGAAGAAAAGTGATGTTACACAGTGTGGACTTCTTATAATATATGTGAATAACAAGTTACCCTCAAACTGAAGAGGTTAAAAAAAATGACATTAAAAAGAGAAACTTACCCCACTCTAGTTCATTTCAGTAAACAGGGGTGATACAAAATAAATAAGTATGAACATCACCCTCAGGGCATCCATAGTCTCGTGGGAGAGACATAAATGTAAGCAAATAATATAGGTGGTAATTCCTCCCTTGGTTCTTGCTATTACTCTCTTTCTCTAAAGCTCTGGGTTACATTTATTCATTCATATACCAATCAATGTGACTGTGAAGGATCTCAGCAAACAACACCTTGCATATATGTTTTTATTGCTTTCAGAGAGAAAGACAGAAACGTCGATGATGAGAAAGAATCACTGATCAGCTGCCTCCTGCACGCTCCCTACTGGGGATGGAGCCCACAACCTGGGCATGTGCCCAGACTGGGAAACAAACTGTGAACTCCTGGTTCAGAGGTCAATTCTCAACCACTAAGCCACCGAGGCCGGGAACAACACCTTGCTTTTACTCCAAGCACTGGCCAAGGGTGCCAAGCAACCTTCCACTCTCTCATCTCCACTGGTCCCTCTGCTCAGCTTCAGAGAACTCACCAAGCACCTGGCTTGGCTTCATTTGATATTCTGAACAACAGTGTCTTCCTTAAAGCCCTATGTTACATACTTCTAACAGCACTGTCTTCTCTTCACAAGCTGCAGCCTTTCTCCTCTTCACTTTTATAATCAGCTAATAACCAGGGACCAGACGCTCTGCTCCCAATCATTCAAGAAAAACAAATGTTTACACTCATCGCTGAGTCACAGCCTTTCTGGCCCAACTGTTGACTCTGCCAAAGAGGCGCCTACGTGGTCCAGCTGCCTGCCAGCCACAGAGCTGGCACTGTGGGGCGTCTTCCTACCCCATCCCCCTGAGAGCCTAAGGAAATAACATACCCTGGAGTGAGGCACAATTCATCAACCAGAGACCTGACATTCATAACACTTGCCCCATCTCCCCTTTCCATAAACAAAGGGATAAAAATCACAAATGTCATTAAAATGGAAAAATCAAGTCATCTTAGGCGCCAATCATCAACTTCAGAGGAAACAGGCTTGATTGTATATGCATCAGCGTGCAGATGGCAGACTTCCTCCTCCTATTCGCAAGAAGAACAGCTTCTAAGAAAATGTATTATGTATTCTTCCCCATCACCTCGAAAATGCAAAGTGAGTTGGTGTTTTCCCCTTTAAGAAATACACAGAAGAGACCTCAATAAAATGACTGCCCGGCTAGATTTCTGGAACAGAACTGAAACCACGATTTTATAAACATCACTCTATTTTCTTGAAGCAGATAACAAACACCCAGCAACACAATAAGACCGTGTGAAAATGACTACAGGACTTCAGTGGCATAATTTTAAAACACCTTTGTCTGGAAAAAGTATAAAATTAATCTGAAAATGACTATTGCAAGCATCTGGAGTTTCACAGTCAGTTTTATAGGAACCCATACATTTAAGGGGAAATTGGCAGGTAGGTGAATGACAGGAAATTATATTTCAGGGATCATTATTTGTAACCCTGACTGTTTAAACAAGATTACAAACCACAGGGTAGCACAATACTTTCTTAATGGGTATTTGTCTAATGCCAAGTGGATCAGGCAGGCCTTTTCCTACTTACTTCCTAAATAAACAGTGATGTACCACATTTAGAAGTACATCCTAAAATGTTTGCTAGAATTTCAAAATGGCCTACATCAAAGTAAACAGAAAAGTAACTGTAAACTTGCACCGGGACACACCATTACTTCTCCTCAATCTTCAAGGTGTTGGGAACTCTGAGTTCATAAAAAACCTGATGTGCAACTGAATAAAAATTAGAAACTGTGGCAAGGCTGGTTTCTTTGGTTTAATTTGTGGCCATGCTCCTTCTCATCTGAAGGGCCTTGAGACATCTGGGTTGGTCTTGGAGATGCAGGTGCCATCTCCTACCACTCTCCACTCACTTGGTCTCCCCAGACCCTTCTCCTTCACTCCCTCCTTCCTCCAAGCACACCAGGGCCTTTGCACAAGCTGCTCCCTCTGCCTGCACCTCTTTACCCCTGACATCTCACCTGCCCCTCGTGGCCTTCTGGACATTTTTCCAAAGTCAATTTCTCAAAGAGGGCCTCCAAGACCACTCGAACAAAAATGTAAGCTTCCACACTACACTTCCTATCCCCCTTCCATGATTTATTTCTTTTTCTTCTTAACAAGTTTTGCTATCTCACATACCACATAGATGGCATATTTTGTTTACTGGTGCTCCTTCACTAAAATGTAAGCTCTATGGCAGAGATTTGTGTCTTATTTGTTCACTACTGTATTTCCAGTGCCTAAACAAGTGCCAGGCATACAGTAAGTACTCAATAAATATTTCCTGACTAACTGAACAAGTCAACACAAGGACTGTTCTTAGATTGGTCTACCAGTTGGCCTTACTGATGAGCTGTAAAGTTGGTTAACTCACTTCACAGGACCTTGGCCCAGCCAAAAATTCTTGATATACAGCCTCACCTTCTCTCCTTTCCTAGTTTTCTTCTTCCTTCCTGTACTCATTGTTTTGCTCTTATTAAAAATGACATTTTATTGTAAGCAACCTGAAATTGTTTGTGGAAGCCAGCAGGATGCAAATAAATCAGTAAATAGAAGCAAGGTCGTGGCTGCTATGAAAGGTTTTCTCTCCATTTTACACGCTTTTGCAATCTTTGAATCATATTATGAGCTCATGGGAGGTGGTTGATACTTAACTGATGTAGAAAACAGCAGATCTGTATATCTGTTTTCATACACAGAAAAGAATAAATTACACTGGTGAGTTGAATCAATTCTATTTCTAAGTGTAATTCAAGAAAGTGCATATAAACCCTTTAACAGAGTTACAGTTGGCTGGTTATTTCATAAAGCCCATCCCTTCAATCAATTTCATGATACCCAAAATTAACTATTGATACTTTGCTAGCAATGGCCAAATTTCTATTTCAAGAGGAATTTTCTAAATAGTCTATGCCAACATTCACTTGGGGGTGGGGAAGCTTTATTCAGACCTTAAAAAGCAAAGCATTCAAACAGATGAAAATAGTTAAAAGACATTTGAAAACAATGAAGGAAAGGTCAGACTAGCCATACCAGGTATTAGAATGTGCTACATGCCTACCGTAAATAAAACAGCACAGTTTTGGCACCAGAATATGCATGCAAATAAATGGAAAATAATACCTCAAGAAAAAAAAAACTACTATAAATAAAAGGGTAATATATGGAACAGAATGGGCAAGATTTCAGGCTTCCTGATTATCAAAACCAACCTCAACCCCAAACCATCTCAGTATTAACCAGATCCATGTTGTTGATAAGCCAGTACAACTCCCCTCCATCAAGGCCAACCACCACATAACAAGAATGAACTATGCTCAATAAATGGGGCTCCTAAAATTGACGATTGGGGGGAGGGACCTATTTACACCTTCTATACCATATGTGAAAATAAATCCCAGATGGACAGGGATGGGCTCTGCCTTCAGAGAATGGTGGGGTGCCCCCTCCAGACAGGAAGAGAGGTGAGAGGAGAGCCCAGCTTCCTTGTGCAGCCAGACTGGGATTGCTGGGGAGGGGCTTGGCCTGTCCCAGGAGGTCTGGAGCTGCCAGTGTGCAGAGGAGAAGGGGACAGTGCTTCTTGGGGGGAGGAGGCAAATACCACCCTGTGGTTTCCACTCATCATCATTTCTAAAATTGCCCAGACAAAATGTTTTGGGAAAAGCATGTTTGCGCAAACCATAATTATGCATTTTATGATATTTTTTAGCCCTCTGAGAATCATCCCTAAGACATCTAAATCTAAAAGTTGAATTTTTTTTTTGCCTTCCCATTTAGAAGTATAATTATGGAAGTAAATTAAGCTGTTGAGGTTACTCTATAGCTCATTTCTCTCCTCACCATGAACATGTCCACATCTGCAGAAATTCATCTTTCATATTCTTCTGGAGGAATTTGTGACCCCACCTTTCCCAACAGATCATTTTCTCTAGCTATGGCTATGCTAGCTCTAGATTGATATGATCTGTTCAGACTAAACCTTCCAATACAAACTCTGACATCCCACTAAGCAGTGACTCCCAGCCATCTCTCTACCAGCCAAAGGTCCAACTCTACAGATTCTCTCTCACTACATTATCCTACCCTGGAGGACCCACAGCTCAATAATTAACACAGGGCTTTTTTGAAAGGCTTTAGTTTTCTTCTTGCTATCAAGAACCATATTTTTAAAAATACTGTTCCATCTTTGGAAGCTGCCCTTTTGTAAGACTCATTCAAAATTTCTGTGCAATTTTATTTCCCCCTTCATTATGAACAATAGACCCTCTCACTATGTAGAACTAGGGTCCAAGACAGTCAACTTAGCTAAATGTTCAAATGTCAAAGAGCATTTCCATGACAAAACATTCATCCCAATGCAATCATCTCAAGTGAATGCTCTATAAAAGCACTAAGTGGTGTGTATATGGAGCGACAAGTTTTTAATTTAGTTTATTAGTCCCTTGTTATCTATGTAAAACTAAGTTTTAACCTTGATATAAATTCATTGGGTGTCAGAATATTTAATATGCATCAATCATAGTATTCCATTATTGTACTATATAGTGCTAATCATGAAAGCAAAGTAAGGATGTATTGCATCATAAATAAATGCTGATATTTATGGCTTTGTGATTTATGAAAGATGGATCTGTGGTTATTCACATCTAAATTTTTCTCAGTGTAATGATGTGAATAATTATCATATTGAAGTCAGAATACTTCTAGAGAAAATTGTGTTAACAAACATTAACTACTGTGTCTCTGAGCAAGGAATTAATCAACTTTAAGAGTTTCTTCCAAATTCTAGAGCTTTTAGTATAATGAAGTAAGCAATTCTAATAACATCTATAAATAAGGCAATAATTAGTGTTTAACTTTAAACACTAACTTAGAATTTAAAATGCCATTTTTGTAGTAAAAATATACTGGGAAAACTTATGAAAAAAACATATTAATCGTAACATTAGGACTGACATTTTAAACTCCAGTAAAATATATGGTTTTAACTCTAAGAACCTCATCTTTCCACATTAAGCTCCACATATTACACCCCATTAACATCCAAGTTTTCTCTGCAATAGTTGGATAAAAGTATGAAAATATTAGCCCAAAAATAAATATAAAAACTCAGAAAAAGTATCAATAATAGAAATTCATAGAATCTTTTTTAATTCTGTGCAACTGACCAGGTCCAGTAGTTTGTTTTGGAAACATGATTTATTTCATTTCATTTCTCTAATAAAAAGATGGAAGGGGTGGTATTTTAAAAAAATAAAATACACTGAGCACTTAAAACTAGTGATTATGATGGTAACAAAAAAAAATCAGTGAGCAAAAATTTAAACTACTTTATATTGTGACAAAAAAAATCTAGGTTCTCATTCAGTTTTTAAAAATTCAGATTTGAATGTGACCACATCTGTGAAGTAATGTCTTCCCTGATCTTCTCCAATCACTGGTGATGATGGTACCAGTGAAGTATATCTGTATATTTATTTTCTCTACTTACTGCCCCTCCCTGCTCCTTGAGAATCACTACCACAGTGTCTGATAGGAGAAGGTCCTATCCCTTAGACAAGACGAAATGATAAAGAGTATGAGAAAAACGTCTTTGTGTTCGAGGAGAGAAATTTAATAACTCTTGAGAATGGAACCAGTTGAAAAGTTCCAGCTCTGTAACTAGAACTAAAATCAGACTTCTAAATTTTTTGTATCTACTCCTTAAAAGTATATGCACAGTTTTATATTCTGAAAGGTCAATCAGCATTTAAACAATGGCAAACTAAAATGTTTCTTACCCAGCAACTCGACTTCTGGGTATTTATTCAAATAAACTCAAACCACTAATTCAAAAATACATCCATATACTCATTGTAGCATTGTTGATAATAGCCAAGATATGGAAGCACCCTAAGTTTACAACAATAGATAAATAGATAAGAAGTGGTGAAATATATAATGGAATAGGACAGTTATAAAAAAGAAGGAAATCTTGCCATCTTCAACAACATGAATGGACCTAAAGGGTATTGTGCTAAGTAAAATAATTCAGACAGATAAAGACAAATTCCAGATGACTGCACTTATATGTAGAATCTAAAAACAAAATAAACAAACAAGCCGAACAGAAAGAGACTCATAGATACAGAGAATATTTTAATGATTGCCACAGGGGAGAGGGTTGGAGGGATGGGTGAAAAGGTGAAGGGATTTAGAAATGCAAATTGGCAGTTACAGAAGAGTCATGCGGATGAAAATTAAAGCATAGGAAATGTAGTCAATAATATTGTAATAACTATGTATGGTGTCAGATGGGTACAAGATTTATGGGGTGATCTCTTCTTAAGTTATATAAACGTGTAATCACAGGGCTGTACGCCTGAAACTAATATAAGATTGTACATAAGCTGTTAATTTAAAAATTAATTAATTTTTTAAAAAGAAAAAAATGAAACATTTTTGACATCTTAATTAGAATAATTTCCCACAGATCTGTATTACATCTGTGTAAGAGTGAAACTTGTACACAAATGCTTATGGCAACATTATTCCTAATAGTCAGAAGGAGAAAACAACACAAATTTGCATCAATTGATGAATAGACAAATAAAACATAATATACATAATGAAATATTATTCGGCCATAAAAAGAAACAAAGTACTGATGCATGCTACAACATGGAGAAATCTTATAAATACGCTAAGTGAGAGAGTCCAGACACAAAAGGCCATATACTGTAATTATATGATCCTATTTATATAAAAACTAGAGGCCCCGTGCATGGCTTCATGCACCGGTGGGGTTCCTCAGCCTGGCCTGCAGGGATCGGGCCGAAACCAGCTCTCCGACATCCCCCGAGGGGTCCCAGATTGCAAGAGGGCGCAGGCCAGGCCAAGGGACCCCACTGGTGCTTGATCGGGGCCACAGAGGGACCATGGGAGGGCTCCAGGGCGTGTCCAGCCCCTCTTGTCCAGTTCCGATCTGCCAGACCCCAGCAGCAAGCTAACCTACTTGTCGGAGTGTCTGCCCCCTGGTGGTCAGTGCACGTCACAGCGACTGGTCGAATGGTCAAACGAACAGTTAGACACTTAGCATATTAAGCTTTTATTATATAGGAGGATATTCAGAATGGGCAAATCCATAGAGACAGGAAGAATATTAGAGACTGCTTAGGGCTGGTTTTGGAGGGGGCGGTGGGGAAGAGAGGTGACAGGTAAAGTGCACAAGGAGTCTTTTTGAGTGATGCAATGTTCTAGAACAAACTGGGGCAATGGCTGCACAACTTGGTGAATATAATAACCACCCCTGACTTGTATGCTATAAGTAGGGGAATTGTATAGTATGTGAATAATACCTCAGTAAAGCTATTACTAAAAGAACAGGATCTTCTATATTCTTATATTCCATAGTCCATATTGATCTCTCTTAGCTTGACTCAGAGTTCACTTCTCCCAGTCACCTTTCCACACTAGGTCCAAGTAGTTCCAAACGTTGTATTCTCCTCCCACTTCAGTTATCCCCCAAAGTAAACTACATTCCACGTGAGGATAACTAACAATCGATTCTATTCCCAAAGCTCTGGCAAATGGCTCCTGGACAGCAAGGGAACAGATTAACTGTCAGCTGAGCATGAGCACAATTGTCTTTTTGTGTCATCCTCAGCTGCAGACAGCAAACTTGGAGTGGGCGTCTGTCGTGTCAAATTAGTTTGTGCTTTTACATAACACAAGTAAAGACGCTGAAGGAACTTGTTACTTGTTCAGTAATTTTCATAACTATAACAGTGGCAAATGCATTCAAAATGATTTCGTTGAGCATCAGGAAAGATACAAAGAACTAGCCAGGGCGGCCTGTACCAACATTTGCTAGGGAGGGCGGAGCTTTCCCAATCCTCGCACAATGCCATCAACGGCCCCTACCCAGCCACCCCAAATAACATACACAATTAAAATATCTATATAAGCTTGCGACACAAATGAAACTTCAAAGCATGCCTTCTTGATAGGCACACAAACAGACTTCCCCTCTGAGCCTAGCTAGCCTATATCTATAAAGATTTTGAGTTCCCACCAATGGAAAGGACCAAACATTTAACTTTTCTTTATTTTGTTTGCTTAGCCCTCAACATTTTCATATTTCTGATCATCTTATCCAAAGCTATAGTGAGTCTGTATAACCTCCTTATGGAGTTTGCGTAGGGGAGAAGATAGTGGCTCAGTAAAGGTTTTTCTTTAAAAATAAATAATTTCCTGCCCTGACTAGTTTGGCTCAGTGGATAGAGCGTCGGCCTGCGGACTGAAAGGTACCAGGTTCGATTCCGATCAAGGGCATGTACCTTGGTTGCAGGCACATCCCCAGTAGGGGGTGTGCAGGAGGCAGCTGATCGATGTTTCTCTCTCGTCGATGTTTCTGACTCTCTATCTCTCTCTCTCTTCCTCTCTGTAAGAAATCAATAAAATATATTTTAAAAATAAATAAATAAATAAATAAATAAATAATTTCCTGAGGAAGGAAAGAATTGGGGAAGGGTAGAATCTGTGACTTCTGATAATTGCTTGATTTCAAATTCAGTACGCTGGCAATTCTGAATGCTAGAAATAGGTGTGCTGACAACCTCGATGAGGACCATAGTTTCCCACCTGATTTAACAGACACCAGGAGCACCATCTGGAGGAGGAATTGCAGCCGTCCAGCCATTCCAGCGGGGTCTGGGTATCAAACTCACAATGACGAAAGCATCTAGCTGGCAATTTCCTAAACAAAAGGCTCAACATAAAATCCTCCCTCATTCTTTCTTTTTTCCTCAAGAATTTTACTGTCTCACCAGTTTTTCTTTTTAAGAAAGAAATTCTTTTTTTTTTAATTGATTTCAGAGATGAAGGGAGAGGGAGAGATAGAAACATCAATGATGAGAGAGAATCACTGATTGGCTGCCTCCTGTATGCCCTTCACTAACCTGGGCATGTGCCCTGACCAGGAATCGAACCATGACCTCCTGGTTCATAGGTTAACGCTCAACCACTGAGCCACTGGACAGGCAGAAGTTCTTTCTTAAAAACACACCTCAATAGCCTTGTTTGGAGAAGGTATGAAGTAGCAGAAAGACTGCACCAAGAATAAGGAAACCAAGATCATAGTTCAAGCTTTGCTGAGTGAGTTTGGGCACATTCTATAGTCTATATGGGCTATAATTTTTTTCTCTGTGAAATGAGTGAGTTGGATCAAATAAACCCAAGTCCATAGGGTTAGATTAACATGAAGCACACTACTACACTGGGCCTTTATCTCAACAATACAATACATAAAATAAAATAAGATTCTGGAAACCTTAATGCTACTTCTCAAATTATGAATTTTCTGAGAACCTGCTACAGTTAGTTCCCACCTTCTCTTCATGGCTATTAGAAAGGTGCCCTGGTAAAGCCATTTGATGGTCAGTGCCATACCATCAGAGAATGTAACAACACAACAGAAATGACTTCTGCAAGCTGCAATGGGAAAATCAGTTTTGTGGTTTACAGAAAGTCTTAGTGAATGCCAATCCACCTTTCAGTTTAAAACTAATCTTTTTGAGAACTTTTTCCAGTTCCCTAACCCCTCCCCAATAGTTGCGCTATCCATCTATTTCATAGATATGTCTACTCTTGCATTTATCATGCACTCATTCATTCATTCATTCATTCATTCATTCATGTCTCTGTCTCCTTTCTGGGTTGTCAAGACCATAAAGGCAGAAAGTAGCTTATACCAGTATATCTCAACAATACACTACAGATGAAGCTTCTTCCACTCCATCTTTGTAATAACCACAACTCTTTTAGCTTCAAATATAAAGATGAATATGCACTCTCATGTATCTGATAGGCCCAGAAATAGTCTAAGCTTCAGGCAAAGCTTGGGTTAGCTGTTCAGTAAGTAGTTAAGAATCCATCTCTCAGCTCACTTTCGTCATGCTGGTTTTAGAAACAGACAGACACCCCTTCCTGGTGGTCAGACAGCAGTATTTGCAGGCTTTGCCAATTTTCTTTCCCACTAATTACAGGTATCTCTCATGGCCCTTTTTGGGTTTGTGTCCATCTCTGAACCAGTCACTATGGCTCTAAAGATACAATCCTCATTGGCCAAGTCAGCACAATCTGCCCACTCCCCACACCTTGAGCAGGAGTATGTGTTGCAACAGCCTATCAAGAGAGGCTGTGGAATGGGGACTCCACAAAGAACAAATCCCATTTCCAGAAAGATAGAAAAAGTAGGCAAGAACAGCAAATACAGCAGATGTCCATTACAACTTGGTTGTTTGCTTAATTAAGTGTAACCATATTTGTAATAGAGACTTTGTCCTCTCATAAACTCTGATTGTACTCCCTACTATACAAATAGATTCTAATAAATTATGTCATGATTCGTTAAGGATGGAAGAGTGGGGTTGGGGGATGGTGTGCACAAGTAGATATGAGCAAAGGGAAAATAGCTATCTTTCTAGGTCACATGAAAGCTAAAGCTGAACGTTTACTTTAAGAGTGTGGTTCCTTCCTAACACCACATATGAAAATTAACTCAAAATGTATCAAAGACTTAACTGTATTAGCTAAAACTGTGAAACTCTCAGAAAAAAAATGGGCATAAATCTACATGACCTTGGATTAGAATAATTTCTTAGATATGACAATAAAATCACAAGCATCAGAAGATAAAATAGATAAACTGAACTTGATCAAAATTTAAAACTTTTGTGCTTCCAAGGACACCATCAAGAAAGTAAAAAAAAAAAGACAACCCAAAGAATGAAATAAAATATCTGCAACTAATATATCTGATAAGAGACTGGTATTTAGAACATATAAAGAACTCTTGCAACTCAATTATAAAAAACACAAATAACCTACTTAAAAACTAGGCAAATATTTAAATAGATATTTCTCCAAAGAAACGTACAATGGTCAATCGCTAAATGGTAAGGGTCTTAACATCCTTAGTCACTAGGGAAATACAAATCAAAACCACAATGAGATACCACTTTATACCCACTAAGATGGCTAAAATCGAACAGACAGAAAATAACAGGTATCGGTAAGGATGTCAAGAAACTGGAACCCTCATAAACTGCTGATGGGAATGTAAATTGTTGCCATCAGTATGGAAAACAGTTTGGCATCCCTCAAAAAATTATGCAGAGAGTTACCATAGGACCCATCCATTCCACTCTTAGGAAAATACACAAGAAAAATGAAAAACATGTCAACACAAAAAATTGTACATCAATGTTCATTACAGCATGTTTCATAATAACCAAAAAGTGGAAACCCAGCAAATGCCCACCAACTGATGAATGGATAAACAAACTGTGATATATCCATACCATGGGCTATTACTCAACTATAAAAAGGAAAAAAATTCATACTACAACATGGATGAACTTTGAAATTTTTAAGCTAAATTAAAGAACTCAATCACAAAAGAGCATATAGTGCCCAGAACAGGTAAAATCTAAAGACAGAAATTGGGTTAAGGGGAAGGAGAAAAATAAGGAATGACTGCTAATATGTATGAATTTCTTTTGGGGGTGATAAAATAGTTCTGGAATTAAATAGTGGTGATTATTTGCTCTGGATAAGTCATGTGCCCATACTAGAACTGATTTGCTAGATGAAGCAGTTTCCCAGTCCACATTTATAATTATTCAAACTGCAGCTCAGGTATAATTCACTCATGTAATACTACTTGGCTGCAAAATGCTGAAAATTTTTAAAGTGTGATTCTCCTGTATTGCACACAAGGAAAATACCTCTCCAAAATCTCTTTTTTCCCCTCTGATGGTTGGATTTCTAGAAAGAGGAGAAAGCTTCCAGGATATGCTGACACTTAAAAGAATTTCCCCTCATTACTTAAAAGCTACTCCACAGTTATTTCCCGTGTCGCACTTTCAATTATCGACCCTGACTGTAGCTGAGGTTAAAACTGTCCCCTTGCCGCCTGGCTGCGAATTTGCTTTTTAACTGGTTTGCAGGCCATCCATCATTCTTTAAAAAAAATTAATTAGTTAAGAACATTTGAAGATCTAGTGATTTAACATAAAGTCTGGATTTCTTGAGTCCCTTGATATTTTTGAAAATATGTCAGAACTGAGCTTGGATTTTTGCAGGACATTGTCAGCTGGAGATAAAAATAGCAGCACCCCCTCCCCCCTTTAGATGAGCCTTTCAAATACACAAGCACTCCACCCACCCTGCACTTTGCCCATTTATATTCATGCGATGTGGACTGCAATGCCCAGTTTTCTTTTTATTAAATAGGATTATCCTGTTCTAAATTTCACCCAAAAAAGTTAAGCAGTTTTTCAAATTAAATACACAAAATAATTAACAATAAAAACAATTTCCACCAATTAAAAGGAACAGGCAAATAGATTTTCCATGCATCTGGTAGATGTAAGTACACAGAATGCAGTAAGTAATTACTGAAGTTGAATCATGACCTTGCCTAAGAAAAATATGACTTCAAATTCTTTTCCCTTGAGTAAAAGTTCTAGGGCTCCAAGATAGGGATGAGCTGATCACCAACTGAGATTTACCAAAAGTTCTCCCCAAGAGGAATTCCTTCAACCAGCTTTACTCTTCAGATCTTTACAGTTGCTCTCAAGCACAGAGCAGATTTCATATTGCTCGGATCTGCTATCAGTTGTCAATCTAATCCACCTAGGTAATGTCTAATAGAAGATAAAGTCCTAAATCATTTATGATTGATCAACTTTATCAAATGTATTAAGTTCTGTTGGCTCTTCCTTTAGCTACTCCGGTTTTAAAAATCAATCCTTCTTACTTCTTTCAAAAAGGGGAGAAGAACATTTTACACTGGATGTAAGCAGAGCTTTCAAAGTCTCGTTACACTGTAGAGAAACCAGGGGCACTTGAAGGGATTATTTGCTTGTGCTTTTTTGCCTTCAGGAGGGGGGCTGCAATAATTCAACATTATAAATATCAGATGACAATCTAGAACAGGGGAAAGGCACCCAAAATTTCATCTAAATGCAGGCCGTCCACTTTTGGTGGAAACAGAAGAGATGCCTGTCTCTACTTGTGGTCTTAAGTTTCATTGAAAGAAGCGCCTTCCTGTCCCTTGGTTGCTGCACACTGGAGCTCAAACACTGGGCTGGGAGGGGTTAAACTTGTCACAGGTGTCAGGTGGCCGCAGGACAATGCCTAGGATCCTTTATATTCTCTACCACATAATATATGAAGAAACAAATTATTATGGTTCTTGTAAAAGTAAACAATCATGGAGAAAAAATACATTCATCTTGACCTACTTTCATAGTTCATCACATCTACAGTTAAATATTCATTAGTTTCAGTACTAGTGCAATTTAGCAACTTGTGCTGACTTTAACCTTTCCTTGCAAATTACTTCATTTGAAAGCCAGTTTTTTTTCCTACTTTCCTGTAGGTTATAAATTCCACAAGGACTAATATACCAAGTTTGTGTCATTCACCACTATATTCCTACAACCTAGCACACTCCCTGCTATAGAGGGCACATTGAATATTGAATGAATGAATGCTCCTTATATATTACTAACGTCAACATAATTTTAAGAAACATTTGGAGGGGAAAATCCATTTAGAAAGTTTTTAAGCAAAATGTAAGAGGTAAAATGCAAAATTCTGTTACAAAAAAAAATATTATATGATATTATATTTAAAAACCTTCTAGCCCTGGCTAGGTGGCTCAGTTGGTTGGAGTGTTGCTCCATACATCAAAAGGTTGTAGTTCGATTCCCAGCCAGGGCACATACGTAGGTTGTGGGTTCCATCACCACTTGGGGTGCATATAAGAGGCAACCAATCAATGCTTCTGTCTCACATCGATGTTTCTCTCTCTCTCCCCCTCCATCTCACTCTAAAATAAATTTTTAAATGTCCTCAGGTGAGGATTAAATTAATTAGTTAATTAATTAAAATCATAAAAACATATCCTTGAGTGAGGATTTTATAAAAACCTCCAGATTGACCATGTAAACAATTTCTAAGAACTTCAGACTCTATAGCTGTAAAAACCCAATAATTTTTAGAAAGCCATTTCCATTCTGCAGAGGAAAGGTACTATAAAATAAAAGCATTGTCAAGAAGCTCTTGAGCCATGAAAATGATGGAAATTTGTTTGTGTTTATTAAAGGTGACTAAAGGTTGCAATAAATTTTTAGTGAGACATTCTTAAGAAAGAAGTATAACCAAAAATCTTAAACAGAAATATTTTGCAAATACATATTCAATGATGGGAATATCTCTAGTTTCTTGCACTAGAACAACAGAGACAAAGGAACAGTGGCTTCTCATCAGAGATCAGAAGCAGAGCACTAACACAGAGCTACTAAGATTAAAAACAGTGATACAGAGAAAGACAGCTAAGAGAGGTCTTGAATGTGCTGGTAGTAACCTCCTTGGCTACTTCAATGGACTATTCCATCAATGTCAACAGTTTCTTACTGGGCACCGATCACACCCTCAGCATTGATCTTAACGCCTTTTCTTGAGAAGCCCTAAATTTCAGAGAGATAAAGCAAATACACAACAAACTATCATATATATATATCTATGCCTAAGCGACTGTGATGACGCGACGACTGGACAACCAGCCGGTAGCTATAACATGCACTGACCACCAGGGGGCAGATGCTCAATGCAGGAGCTGCCCCCTGGTGGTTAGTGCACTCCCACAGCCAAACTCCCGCGGCTGGCCAACCTCCTACGGCCAGCCAACGTCCAACGGTCCCTGCCCCTTGGCCGGCCGGCCAGGCCTGGGGGGGGGGAGGGATGAATTCGTACACCGGGCCTCTAGTCCTATCTAATAATAGAGAAACATGGTAATTAACTGTAACTTCGCTACCCTTCCCATTGGCTAATCAGGGCGATATGCAAATTAACTGCCAACCAAGATGGCGGCCGGCAGCCAGGCAGCTGAAGCAAACAGGAGGCTTGCTTGCTCCAGTGATGGAGGAAGCCAAGGTTCCCCGCCTGCCACTGCCGGCCTCTGAGCTGCAGTCTAAGCAACTATGTTGCAATTATAGAACCTAAACAATCCCCAGAAACCTGCTTTCAGCCAGCCGGGCCTCAGAGCTGGAGCTGAAACAGTGTTACAATTATAGAAGCTAAACAAAAGCAGATACCTGCTTTCAGCAGCCGAGGTCTCAGAGCTGGAGCCCAGCCTCAGAGCTAAAGCCGGCTCTCAGTTCCAGTGACAGCCATAGAAGATAAATAAATCCCAGAATAAAAAAAAAAAAAGAAAGAAAAAAAGAAGAGGTTGGGAGCTTCAGTCACCCGCCAGCCTGAAAACGGCCCTCAGCCCCTCACCCAGGCTGGCCAGGCACCCCAGTGGGGACCTGCACCCTGAAGGGGGTGTGACCAGCTGCAAACAGCCATCATCCCCTCATCCAGGCTGGCCAGGCACCCAAGCGGGACCCCCACCCTGATCCGGGACACCCTTCAGGGCAAACCAGCCGGCCCCCACCCGTGCACCAGGCCTCTATCCTATATAGTAAAAGGGTAATATGCCTCCCAGCACCGGGATCAGCGGAGCAGCGAGGGCCTCCTAGCACCGGGATCAGCTGAGCAGCGAGGCCTCACTGCCCCGGTGTCAAGCGGAGCCGGCGAGGCCTCCCAGCACTGGGATCAGCGGAGCCTTCGAGGCCTGCTGGCCCCTGGAACAGCGTGACAGGGGGCAGTGCCCCAACCCTCCTGATCGCCCTGCGCTCTGTGTGTGACAGGGGGCGGGGCCACACCTCCCTATCCGCCCTGCTCTGTTCCTGACAGGGGAAAGCGCCCCAACCCCCTGATCTGCCCTGCTCTGTGCCTGATAGGGGGGAGCTCCCCAACCCCCTGATTGGCCCTGCTCTGTGTGTGACAGGGTGCGGCGCCCCAACCCCCCCATGGGCCCTGCTCTATGTGTGACGGGGTGGAGCCGCAACCTCGCCATCGGCCCTGCCCTGAGTGTGACAGGGGGGAGTGCCCCAACCCCCTGATCGGCCCTGCCCTGAGTGTGACAGGGGGTGGCGCCCCAACCCCCTGATCCGTCCTGCTCTGTGTGTGACAGGGGGCGGTGCCCCAACTCCCCTATTGGCCCTACTCTGTGCATGACAGGGGGGAGCTCCCCAACCCCCTGATCAGCCCTGCTCTGTGCGTGACAGGGGGGAGCTCCCCAACCCCCTGATCGGCCCTGCTCTGTGCGTGACGGGGGGAGCTCCCCAAACCCCTGATTGGCCCTGCTCTGTGTGTGACAGGGTACGGAGCCCCAACCCCCCTGATGGGCCCTGCTCTGTGCGTGACAGGGGGCGGCGCCCCAACTCCCCAATCGGCCCTGCTCTGAGCCCGACCAGGGGCTGCACCTAGGGATTGGGCCTGCCCTCTGCCACCCGGGAGCAGGCCTAAGCCAGCAGGTTGTTATCTCCCGAGGGGCCCCAGACTGTGAGAGGGCACAAGTGGGGCTGAGGGACACCCCCCCTCCCCGCCAGTGCACAAATTTTTGTGCACCGGGCCTCTAGTCTATATATATAAAAGCCTAAGCAATCGTTCGATCAGTCGACCGGTAGCTATGACATGCACTGACCACCAGGGGACAGACACTCAATGCACAGGCATGGAAACATGGAACAGACTGATGAATCTCAGAGGGAAGTGGGGAGGAGGTGGGCAGGAAGAGATTAACCAAAGATCTTCTGTGCATACTAGAGGCCTGGTGCATGGCCAAAACCAGCAGTCCGACATCCCCCGAGAGGTCCCAGATTGGGAGAGGGAGGCTGAGGGATAACAAGAATTCGTGCACCGGGCCTTCAATATTAAAGACACTATACATGAAGTGAAGGAAAGTGATGCAGATGTGTTATAATCTATATGGAGAGGTGTATGAAAGTTGGAGAGCAATGGGGGAAGAAGGGTTTCATGGAGAAAATAGAAATGTGTGTGTTTGTGTGTGTGGACATTCCACTCATTCCACGCCCAGGCTGGGTTTCGCATCCATTTCCTAGAACCTCCACAACCTGATGAATGTATATTCATCACTCCATTTGGCAGATGAGCAAACTGAACAGGTGGCATGAGCTGCATCAGATCACACAGCCAGAAAATGGAGGAGCTCAGATTCAAACGTATGATTATCAAAGTCTCTCCCCTTTTTAAAACTCTAAGAAACAAGGTTGCAAGATGATGACTGTTTAAACCTCTCTAAAGATATTTCTCTTATACAAAAGGCTACAAGGCAACTTTAAACACATAATCCTAACTGCTCATGGGTGCTGTTACAGAGCTCCTATGCTGTGCACAACACTGCCAAAGTACTTTACAAGTCTTAGCTCAGAGAATCCTTGCATTTGTACAAGAAAGCATATGTGATTTTTACAGATTAAGAAACTGAAGCAGAGAGAGGTTCACTAACTACCCACAGTCACTCTTCTAGTAAGTAAGAGGGCATTTTATAAGCATTATTCCATGCACCCCAATAAAGCGTTTAAATGAAAATCACCCCAACTGCACAGAGGGGTTCTTTAAATACCCCAGGCAGGTCTCTGTCTTCTCCAAGGGTACCTGACCCGGGCAGAGCATCGAGCAGGACTTGTTTCGCTGGCACAGCACGGCCTGGATGCTGGTTCAAATTCTACCACCCATTGACTTCGTCACTTCACACAATTACTTAGCTTCTCTGGGTCTCAGCTTTGATACCTGCACAATATCAGGATTCCTTCCAGTTCCAAAGTCTGCGGTTTAAGTCAATAGACACGCTTTATGCCACTACTCCCAACTCCCAAATGTGATAAATAAATAAATAAATCTGGGCTTGGACAGTGATCTATTTTGTTCAAGTGATCTATTTTGTATAAATTTCCTAACAACCTAGATGTCCAAACGACACCATCCTGGTTTTAATCACCCCAAAGTTATTGTTCCAATTTCTCTAAGCTGGAGGCACAAGCTTAAGGTATTCCTCCGAGTGCCTACAAGATTGGTTAAGATAAAGAGCACGCAAACTCTTTGTCCCAAGTGAAGTGACCTCATGGAGATCAGTGCCAACTTTTCTTACTCCTTTGTCGAAATACAATTTTGTTTTTCTTTCCTGGAAGTTTTCTAAGATTCTTGCCAGACACAGCTCTAGCAGAGAGCCATACTTAATCCCTCTGTAATGCAAGAGAGAGAGGGCTCTGACAGCTCCCGGGGCAGCTGGGGCAGTGGCTCGAGACCTCGCCTGGAGCAGCTGGAAGCACAGCCGCCTCTTGCACACAAGCCTCAATACATTTATAACCTCCCAGCCCTTCCAGGGCAGCAGAAGGATCAAGCCCAGCAACAGCGGCTGCGGGAACAAGTCAGGCTTAAAAGTGAAGAATGCTTAGTGAAGTCTCAGCACACAAGGGTCACAAATCCTTCAAACCAGCCACCAGATGAATTACACGGATAAGGCAAGTCACCCTAACCTGGGAGATAACAATAAAGTTTGGGTTAATGCCACCAGACACAGAAGGCACGTGGTTCAAGACAGGGTTATCTGAGCCTTTGGAGTTAAAGGCCTTGTCTAGTGAAAGACCCAATTTCATCCATAAAACCAGCACACATTCCAAAGAACTAGTCACAACAGGCTCCACAGCAGCTGTGCTGGCCGTGAACTGTGTGACCCAGAGGGTGCCCTTTACATACACTATCTGTGAGTGTATGTAGCAGGTCTCTGTCCCCTGGAGTTGTGCACTGCAGTGGCTCTGCTCAGCACACTTCTCAGAGAGCAAGAAAACCAGCCAGAAGAGCAGCAGCAGCCCTGGTGCCTTTCGCCAACAAGCGGTTGCAAAATAGTCGTTTTTCATTCCAGCCTGAGTAGACCTCAGTGGGCAAACTTCAGTCTCTCAAAAGGTTTCACAGGAACCTGGTAACACACAGAATTCAATCCACTTCTGTCTTAACATTGTGTCAGGAAACGTTTCAGAATCACCGGGAAACGGCCCAATGACCAACGTCTGCTCCGTCTCTAGGTGCCAAGTGGTGTGGTTAAGGGCCCCTCACGTGGTTTTTCCAGTTTCCACTTCCTTAGACTCAGGAGCCGCTGTGTGGCAGCTGGGCGGTAAGAAGATATTCAAGAAACGGGAACGTTTCCTTCTCCTTAGTACAGGCCCCTGAGATGTGAGGGTATGGGTCAGTGTGCATTTCCCCAGTGGGCCAAACAGCCAAATTTCACTAAACCAGTCCAACTAGGGGAAGGTCATTCAGAACTTATGGAAAAGTCTAAACCACAGAGCGTGTTATATGGAAAGCTACTACTTCTCTGTTATCTGAAGGGATTCAAACTAGGTTTTGACAGTCCATTGAATTAACAGTTTTAAATTGCAAACTACAAAGAAAGCATGCAGTTATCTGTACTGTATTATACTGAAGTTGTGTGTATATATTATATATCAACACATGCTCTCTTACATGCTAGTCTGTAAGATCTTCAATGGCAGAAGTTTCCTTATATCTCCCCTCTGTACTTGTACAGTGCCAGGAACACATGAATTACAGATATCACTTAAGGAGTGTTTATCAGGTACCAAGCAAGGATCTAAGTATTTGTGTACTAATGTATTCAATCCTCACAGCAATGCTATGAGGTAGGTCAGATTATTGGGACCATTTGACAGAAGAAGAAACAGAGGCTCAGAGAAGTCAAATAACTTGCCCAAGACAAAGAGCTAGTGAATAGTAGAGCCAATATTTAAATCCAGGGAGTCCGATGCTAGATGCCATGCCCTGAGCCATCATATTCCTCTTTCCCAACATTCTACATATTCAGTAAAAGTAACTGGAATGTTTACACATGGATCCTCAGTACACAAGTACTTTAAACCATCATCTTCTAAATAGGTCAAACATTGACTTAATGTCACTGATGCCATTAATTTCTTAGAAAATCCTACTTAGGCTCAATCCTTAACCAGTTCACAAACATTTCCTGATTATTTGAGTCCCAATTAATAAGGGAGCACTTTTACTATAGTCAATCCAAGATTCATCCTTGGTAAAAATTTTTAGAAAGTACCATTGTGGCCCTAGCCAGTTTGGCTCAGTGAGTAGAGTGTCGGACCTCGGACTGAAGGGTCACGGGTTCGATTCCAGTCAAGGGCATATACCTCAGTTGCAGGCTCCATCCCCAGTCCTGGTCAGGCCTGTGTGGGAGGCAACCAATCGATGTGTCTTTCTCACATCGATGTTTCGCTTCTCCCCCTCCCCCTCCCCTTCCCTTCTCCACCCTCCCCCTCTTCCTTCCACTCTCTCTAAAAAAACCAATGGAAAAATATCCTCGGGTGAGGATTAACCAAAAAAAATTAACAATAAATAAAAAGTACCATTGTGGGGAGTTATGTTGATAAAAAGAGAGACTATTCATGTGCAGGGCAGGAGGAATATGGCAAATCTCTGTACCTTCTCCTCAATTTTAGTATAAAGCTAAAACTGCTCTTTAAAAAAGTCTTTAAAATGAAAAGTCAACCAAAAGACTTTAACACACAGACACACACAGACAGACAGACACACACACACTCCTCAGCTCCAGGATTCCAGCCCCTCCATAGACCCTGGGCTGCTGAGCTCTTTCTGAACTACTCAAAACTTTCCCACAGCCCTTTGTATCATTCTTGGGGCTTTTTTTCCCCATTTCTGCCTTATATCATTATCTTCATAAACTCCCAAAAGACAAGTACAACACATATTTTTGTGATCTCCTTGGCACTAGTAGAAAATATACAATACAAAATAGTTGGAGAAAACAGGAAAAATATCCCAAGTGTGGAGTTTTATCCTAGGGCTTTTTCCCCCCTTTGTAAACCAGCTATACTGTAACACAGGGTAATATTCTTGTGGGCCCAAGTATCATAACTTTATTTTAATAAGGTCATTTCTGGCAACATTCACAGAGTTAAACTATGTGTAGTTTTTTCAAATAGTTTCAGACTTCTGCCATCTCGGCAAGAAATGTCTATTTATTGAACAAAAAGAAGCGATAGTGCCTTAAAATTCTGTTTCACGCAGACAGTTCAACAGGAAGGCATGTAGTCCAACCCGTTAAGATCTGAACATAATGAGGACAAGAAAAAGTGCCACAAACCAACAGAGATATCGCCCTGCTTTGGGTTCATAAAGTCCCCCGCCCCTCCTCCCAGCTTTCTTTAAAACTTACTCAAAAGTGCAGTCTTATTTCAACCAATATTCCATGAACCATCTGTAGAGGCCTACTGTCCACATTATATTGTGAATGCCACTGATAAAAACCAGCCTATATATGCATTTTTTAAAAACAAAAGTATGAAATGCCCTCGGCGGCCGGATCTGTCTCTTGCTCAACAGTGTTTGAACGGAACAGATCCAGGGACGCCCCTTCTTCCAGCCTCCGGCCACTCTCCTGCGTCTTATCCAGTCAGCACCGTCAGAACCACCTCCAAGACCAGCCAACACACAGGGTTTTTTTCTACCTTAACCCCTATTGCCGAACAACCATAAGCTCCCAAGTTCGTCAGACTTATTCCACCAAGGAGGAGGCTGCAGTGAACCCCCTGGCCAGCCTGCATCTGCGGGCCTCGCACACCTACCTCTCTCGGGGCTTCTATTTTCACTGTGACGAGGTGGCTCTGGAGGTCGTGGGCCACTTCTCCCACAAGTTGGCAGAGAAGAAACGCGAGGGCACAGAGCATCTCTTAAAGATCCAAAACCAGCGTGGTGGCCGCATTCTCTTCCAGGACGTGCTGAGCCTCTCCAAGGTGAGTGGGCAAAGCTCAGGAAGCCATGGAAGCCGCCCTGGTCTTGGAGAGGAACCTGAACCAGACCCTTGTGGAGCTGCAGGCCCTGAGTTCTACCCGCACAGACCCTCAGCTCTGGGACTTCCTGGAGAACCACTTCAGGGGTGAGGAGGTGAAACTCATCAAGAAGATGGGTGACACCTGACTAACATCCGCAGGCTGCCGGCCCCAGGCTGGGCTGGGCGAGTATCTCTTCGAAAGGCTCACCCTCAAGCACCACTAGGAGCCTTTGGAGCCCAGAGGCCTTTGAGGGGCCCCTCTGCATCCCCTGGGGTCTGGCTTTTACCTGATCCTCTCCCCGAAGCTACTAGCCATTCTTTTAACCACCCTGAAGCCCTCTCCCATGCGCTGGACCAAATAAAACAATAAAGCTTTTGCAACAACAACAAAAAGGCATGAAAAAAGACATAAGAAGGAACATGTTTATTCATTTTTTTTAAATCCCAAATGTGTGTGCAGAAATCTAAAAACAAGTATGGATTATTTTTTTAAATGTCTTACCTGGCACTAAAGGAGAATATCAGATACACTATTATTGTTGTCTTGACCCTATACTCCACTGTAACCCTAATTCACTAGTAGGACAGAAACCACAAGAAAGAATGTAGAACCAATCACATTTGTCAAAAAGAAACTACCCCTGATTCAGAAATGCTAACACAGAGTTACCATATGGCCCAGCAATTCCACTCCTAGGCGTATACCCAAGCAAAATGAAACTATGTACCCCATAAAAACTTGTACATGAATGTTTATAACAGCATTATTCAGAATAACCAAAAAGTAGTAATAACCCAAATTTCTGCCAACTGATGGATGAATAAACAAAATGCGGCATATCCATGTGAAGGAATATCATTCAACCATAAAAAGGAACAAAGTACTGACTCATACATCAATAAGGATGAACCTTGAAAACATTATGTTAACTGAAAGAAGCTAGTCACAAAGACTATATACTAGTAGAAGATGATTTCATTTATATGAGATCTCCAGAATAGGGAAATCTTTAAAGAAAGAAAGATTCATGGTTCCTAGGGGCTGGGGGTGGGGGTGGGGGGCGGTGAGGGGGGAGCGCGGCAGAGAAATGGGCAGTGACTGATAGTGGGCACTGGTTTCATTTTAGGGTGATAAAAATATAAAAATTGCAATCTAATCATAAGAAATCCAAATTAAGACACATTCTACAAAATAACTGATCTAACAGTTTGAACAGAAATTAGATTCTGTGACAAAATAGGTAGAGCAGACACGTGGACTAGTTCCTTATGCTCCCTGAGCCTCGGTTTCCTCAGTTGCTGCAAATCATAAAAATTAAATATCCAGTGTCATCTCTGGCACAAAGTAAACAGATGCTCAATAAATTTTGTTATTGTTGTTGTTAAGTCTGCCAGGACATTGAGATAAAATTTACGACAGGCCTTTAGTAACCAAATGACTCATTTGTCCTCTGCTGTCCAAAACAGTAGCAACTAGCCACATGTAATTTTTAAAAATTAAATTATTTAAAATTCAGCCCTAGCAGGTTTGGTTCTGTGAATAGAGTGTTGGCCTAAGGACTGAAGGGTCCCAGGTTTGATTCTGGTGAAAGGTACATACCTCAATTGCAGGCTCGATCCCCATGTGGGAGGCAACCAATTGATGTGTCTCTCTCATATCGATGTTTCTCTCTGTCTCTCCTCCTCCCCTCCACTCTCTCTAAAAATCAATAGAGTGAGGTAAGAGATCAACTGAAGGACTTGTATGAATGCATATAAGCATAACCAATTGACGCAAGTCACTAGGGGAGGGGTGGTGGAGGACATGTGCGGGGGGGGGGGTGATTAGGGGAGTCGGGGGGAAGGTCAATGGGGGAAAAAAGGAGACATATGTACTACTATTTGTAATACTTTAAACAATAAAATAAAATTTAAAAAATCAATGGAAAATAATCCTCAGATGAGGATTAACAACAACAAAAAATTTCAGTTCTTCAGCCTCATAAGTCATATTTCACTGAGTAGTAGTCACAGGTGTTTAATGGCTATAGTATTGGACAGCAGAGATCAAGAAAAAATATCAAAAGATGATTTTCTGTAAATCTAGAACATTTTTAT
The DNA here is from genome assembly GCF_000147115.1 of Myotis lucifugus. Classification (NCBI taxonomy): domain Eukaryota; kingdom Metazoa; phylum Chordata; class Mammalia; order Chiroptera; family Vespertilionidae; genus Myotis; species Myotis lucifugus. The sequence continues at coordinate 635,538 of NW_005871063.1, read as the reverse complement.
CATCACCACACTAGAGACCTAAAGATACTCAAATGAAGTATCACATGTTATACTTTACATCTAGCTTGAACTTTTACATCTTGCTTAAGAAACTTACAGCATCAACTACTGAAAGCCTTTCAAGACAGTCCTAAGGTGGTCTGCCTGTTAAATAAGCACTTCCATAGGGCAATACTCTGACCATTTCCTATCATTGCAAAATGAAAGGGAAAAGGAATTCAGTCAATGAACAATAGTGATCTCCAATTTTTCACCCATAAACTACATTTTTTAGAAAATATTTTAAATATTTCTCTGGAACTATTTCGTTCACTTTATCTACTGATCTCAACAGAAGGAGGGTCAAACTCTGAGAGCAGCAAGATATTGTGTCATTATTTTAGCCAGTCATTTTCTATGAAACAGAAAAAAATAATTTATAGATATAAAGTACTTTTGTTTATGATCTTTATTATTGATTGAAAACTCAGAAAAGCATTCTTCAATGTTCACACTAGATGCTTTGAGCTACTGCAAGTGGGAATGGCTCAATTAAAAAGGCAAAACCAGATCGAGAAGCTCAGCCTATGGGCTCTTCAGAACCAAAGAGGAGCACCTGTCCACCCTCATTTAGGGTAAGGAAGATTGTGGGTCACTGTATATGATGTCTTTAGGTGCAGATACCAAAATGATGAGTCCAGATTCATTATGAAATACTGAATAATAAATCAACTCAAGTGCTTTCCCATTCAAGATATATTACCCCCATGAAGGAGCTAAGTGGCGTCCTTAGAAGAAAAGGGTGAGAGCACTTGGCTTTAAAGTGAGTGCACTTTGCTCGCCTTATTCCAGCTGGAATCTACCCAGTAATTATGCCTGGAAGTTGCAAGGCCCTTTCCCTGGGGAGCTTTAAGTGCTTTAAAAAAAACTGGGCTAATCCACCTTTATAATGTCCCCGGGCAGCAGAGGGAGGCTTGGTACTCTCAAAACTCAAAAAAAGTTGAAGTGGTTTTCCTGAATTGACACCACTCGGAATCAGGTGAGTCGAGATGGGAATTTATATGTTCTGACTCAGCACCCACCTACAGAAGGTTTAAACAGAATCTCTAAGGGTGCTTGAGAATCTCTAAGGGTGTTTCTTCAAGTCTCTGAAGAAAGGCTGGCAAATTCCCAGGACATCAGACCCCTTGGCAGAAGTATTGTGGCCACAGGAAGTAGTGAAAGAATGACTCTTTGCTTACTCAAAAGCAAGGGAGAGTCACATTAACATTCCAAAGATGTGTTCATACGCTAGAAATGCATTTGTAATGTGTTTACTTTCCTCAATTAGACAGAAAAGTCATCAAGTAAATTGCTCATATAAAATTATAAAACAGGTAAGTATTTGATACTTGGTTTATTAATGTCAGAAACTCAGTTCCTATTTCAACTCTAATTCTCAGGTCCTACAGAAGTGTGTGATTAATTACGTGATTAATTAAGCTTCAGTGTGTCTGGCAAGGAAGCAAGTATCTGCCCTTGGCTCCAACTATAGTTCAAAGAATTCCCTTTTCTGGATGACAGACTGGACTTCCCATCTGAGAACAGATAGCTTATTCCAGAAATACTTCCTTTTCCTGTGTTATCTTTTGATGTTGGGTCCTTGCCTTAGTGCTTATCTAATCAACCAAGCCATTACAACAGGGTGAGAGTTGAACATGGACAGACACAAAAACTACATTTATTACAGGCTGCTAAAAAAAAGAAAAAGAAAACTGATAGGCCTTCCCAAATTCCAGTTATATCTTAAATCCTGGGAGGCCAGTTCAACACTTGTGTCCACACAAAAACCTACACACCACTCGGCCAGCATGGCTCAGTGGTTGAGCATTGACCTATGAACCAGGAGGTCATAGTTCAATTCCCGGTCAGGACACATGTCCGGATTGCAGGCTCAATCCCCAATATGGGGCATGTAGGAGGCAGCTGATCAATGATTCTCTCTCAATATAAATAAAAGATAATATATTTTTATTGATTTCAGAGAGGGAAGGAGAGGGAGAGCAAGAGATAGAAATATCAATGATGAGAGAGAATCTTTGACCAGCTGCCTCTTGCACACTCCACATTGGGGATCAAGCCCACAACCCAGGCATATGCCCTGACAGGAAATCAAGCCATGACTTCCTGGATCATAGATCGATGCTCAACCTCTGAAGCATGCTGGTCGGGCAAAAAATACATTTTTTTAAAAAAACAAAAATCCTACACACAAATTTCTAGCAGCTTTATTCATAGTTGCCAAAAAATGGAAGCAATCAATATGTCCTTCAGTGGATAAATGGATAAACAAACTGTGGTACACCCACAGAATGGAATATTATTCAGCCACAAAAAAGAAATGAGCTATCAAGCCATAAAATACATGGAGGAACCATAAATGGGTATTGCTAAATGAAAGAAGCCAATCCAGAAGGTTACATACTGTATGAATCCGACTATAGAAAATTCTGGAAATGGCAAAAATATGGACAAAGTAAAAAAGATCAATGTTGCCAAGGTTTAAGGGGATGGGGAGAAGGGGTGAAATCGATGGAGCAGAGAGGATTTTTAGGGCAGTGAAACCATTCTGTATGATGCTGTAACAATGGATACAAGCCATTATACATTTGCCAAAGCCCATAGAACTATGTAACACTAATATAAATTATAGACTTTATTTAATTAATAAGAATGAATTAATATTGGCTCATTAATTGTAACAAATGTACCACTCTACTGCAAGATATTAATAATAGCAGAAATTGAGGGTGGGGATGTAAGAGGTGATCTGAGATTTATTTTCTATTCAATTTTTCTTAAACCCAAAAATAAAGTCTGCTAATTAAAAAACAAAACCTAACAGACCTTATCAAACTTCATATGCATCTTAAATCCAAGGGCACAAGTAGAGAAGTTTGTTTGATTGACAGCTTTTATGGTGAACTTACCTTTTCAGTGGGTATAATGAGTTTTAAAAACCACACTTCCATGCTAGCCAGTTTGACTCAGTGGCTAGAGCGTCGGCCTGTGGACTGAAGGGCCTGGGTTCAATTCCCATCAAGGGCACATGCTGGGTTTTGGGCTAGATCCCCAGTATGGAGCGTGCAGGAGGCAGCCGATCAATGATTCGCTCTCATCATTGATATTTCTATTTCTCCCTCTCCCTTCCTCTCTGAAATCAACAAAAATATTTTTTTTAAAAAAAAGAAACCACATTTCCAGTTACTCAAGTTTTCAAAAGGATGTACACCATCCTTGATGTTGTTTTATTAAACTAAATAAAGATAAGATTTTTTCAAATTCTGGCCAGGGGCTAAAAGCTAATATATAAATAGAAAGAATAAGCAACCAACTTATGAACTTCTGGCTACATTTCACTTTGAGTAATCAACTCATTTCTTTTTCTTTTCTTTTATTGATTTAAGAAAAGAAAGGAGAGGGGGGGGAGAGAGAGAGAGAGAGAGAGAGAGAGAGAAACATCAATGATGAGAGAGAATCATTGATCAGTCGCCTCCTGCACACCCGTTATGGGGATTGAGTCCAAAACCCAAGCATGTGCCCTGACCAGGAATCGAACTGTGACCTCCTGGTTCATAGGTCAACTCACAACCACTGACCCATGCCGGCCAGGCTAGTAATCAACTCATTTCATGTGCTACATTATCCAGTCACTCCACCTCTCAAACACATTACTAGTTTTCATTTCTGTTATTATTAATTAAATATTATTTTCACCTATAAGTTCCCTGAGCACAGGGACCATGTCTTTACTATTTCTTATCCTCTATGCACAACAACATACTGAGAAAAGATGGAAGGGAGGGAGGGAGGGAGGGAGAATGGAAGGAATGCCTTACAAGTATTTCCTCAAACCAGTCTCAACAGCAAACATGATAAATCCCAATTGAGTTTGATCAAGAGACAACTTTTAAGGTTGGGGCAGGGTTAGTGCTACTAACAACAAGGCATTGCTACCCTCTGTGCTGGAAGGGTCAAGGGGTGAGAGTGATTCCTGGAATTCAGAGACAGAGACACAGAGAAGGGTCAAGGGGAAGAGAGCTATGGAGCCAACAGGCTGGGACCCAGTAGGAAAGAGCTGGAGGAATAAACACCCAACATCATTCTCCACCTGCCCTCTAATCTCCTCAGTTCTTCCCACTGTGGAATCTCTCTGGAAGCCAAGGGACAAGGGCACGCACTGATGTAATCCATACAGATCAGCCACCCAGGACACAGAGCAGGATGGAGAAGGGACCCAGCACATCCTAAAACACACATGCAAACAAGCACAACACAAGTGCATGCAACCTTCACTTCCACCTTATAGTCGTAGACTCAGCTAAACCTAGGGTTCAAGTTATAAACTGTCACTTCATAGACGTGCATCCTCGGGCTAGTGGTTTAACCTCTAAGCCTCAGATCACCACTTACAAAACAGGACTAATTAGAGGAACTGAGAGAGAGTTGTGGGGATTAAATGAGACGACATAAAGTGCTTATTGCCTGCATACAGGAAGCAGTATTATTATATGGCCCACAACATACAATTACATACGATTTCTATCCCATCATCTTACACTTACTTTGGTCCCTTAGCTATTTAATGTATGTGTTGTATCTCCCCAGATACATAGTGTAGTCTTTGGAGGGGCAAGAGCTAGGTCATTTTACTCCTTTGCTATCCCTCAATGCACCTACTTAATACGGCGCTATGTAAACAGGGCAACAAGATAAATGTTCATTAAGAAACATATAACCCCTCTAGCAAAGGTAGAAAGGCTTATTAATTTATTAACGTGCAGAACAGAGGTATCATGAATGAAATCACTAGTTGCTTTCCTCTGGTCTCTAAAATGCTCACTTGATTCAATAAGTTAATATAATCATGATTCCTCATGCAGGATTCCTTATGTAAAATTCAAGTAATTCAGCAGATATACCTTCTCAGCAAGTGCTCTGAATTTTAAACATATACAAACTATGAATAATTCCAATTGGGGATAAGAAGAAAAAGAGGGAACTGGAGGGGGGCATAGAAAATGGAAATAAAGCAGATGGCAGAACAGGAGAGAAGTCTTGGGAAAGATAAAGAAGATGAGGGGTAATAAGAGCAGGTCCTGCAGGCGCCCACTGTCAGGCAGTGTCTATGGATCGAGGCCACTCAGCCGTGCGTAGAAGAGACTCAAATAGCAGGTGCTCAGGCAGGACCAGGTGGAGCCAAGGATATGTATACTCCTTAGTACTGAGAACAAATGGGGAGGGTGCTAAGGTTAAATTAAAGGAAACTACTGGGCCCTAACCTGTTTGGCTCAGTGGATAGAGCATCAGCCTACAGCCTGAAGGGTCCCAGGTTCGATTCCAGTCAAGGGCATGTACCTTGGTTACAGGCACATCCCCAGTAGGGAGTGTGCAGGAGGCAGCTGACCGATGTTTCTCTCTCATCGATGTTTCTAACTCTCTATCCCTCTCCCAGTATTTTTTTTTAAAAGAAAACTACTGGGTAACCACATCTCTAAGACCACTACGGATGGAGGAAGGAAGGCCCCAGAGGCCTGCTCACGAGCACACGTCCATAAAATGAAGTACATGACACGAGCACTAAAGGTCAGAAAAACACTAAACGTTTGGACAAAGAACCAGATGAAGAAGAACAGTGGCCTCTTGCTATGACCTTGCAAGAAAGAAAACTCCCTACCAACAGGTCGCTGTGACTGTGAGGAGGACGTGTTTAGAAATCTTAGTGCTGTTTCAATCAATGGCAATGCAGAAGCCTCAGACATCAGGTACTTGAAATGGCAGAGACTGAACAGAGGAAATCAATGGGTGCTGGGAGACCGAAACAGTAAAAAGGAGACCCAGAGATAACCCTGGCATTAGTAACCGCTGGAAGCAGCAACAACCTAAGGGCTGAAGAAGCCAAAGGGGTTACTGGGCTAAGAGAACCTGGTGCTTAGAGGAGGGCCGGGTAAGAGGACCTCAAGCAGGGTGCAGGGAACAGGACACATACAGAGTAACTGATACTTGGACCTTGGTTAGGGGCCGTGGAAAAGCTGATGCCAAAAATTGTAAAGAAACTCTGGACTCAGAGTTGCAGCTGGCCACAGGAGAGATGCTGACAGGAGCTGAAACAGCCAAGTCCTTCCTCCTACATTTCAATCTTCCGCAGTGTCTCCTCCTGCCAGAGACCTACAGGACTCCAGCTGGCAGGGGAATCTGGGAGAGGTATTTCGCAGAGCTCCAGCCCCAGCCTCACAAAACAAAATATGAAATGGTGGGCTTGAGGCTGAAACCACAAGGCAAGAGCCAGCAGTTTGACATCCTTCTTTTCCCTCTTAGGTCTCAAGCTCCTCGACTGAGGACTCTCCAATTCGGGTTTTCCAGGAACCCCACCTTCATTTTCGAGAACTAGTGAAAGTCATAACGCTTTTCCGACTAAAAAGAACTTGGAATATTTGACTGTCATGCCTTTCCTCAGTGAGGATTATAAACCCATTTCCTATTTATTTGGGCCAGAAATTCTATAGGATAGAGCCTAGAGAAATACTGTCATAATTGAGAACACTACCCAAATACAACAATTTCTTCCGACAAAGGAAAATTATCTTAATAGAGTCCTAGCATCTCCAAAACATGTTTAAATCTTTGCTAAGGCTCCTATACAAAAAGGTAGCCTCTGTATTGGGATGAGATCTGGGGGCCCTAAGAGGAGTGAGAGTATCTTGTGTTTTTTTTCAGGTAAAAGTCTTGGGGGGCCAGAGGGCAGTCGTTGTCCAAAAATGGCCCCAATGATCCCTGCCTCCTAGTAGTCACTCCTGCGTAGTCACTTCCATACTGAATAGGGCTGACCTTGCAACTAAAGGACATTGCAGCAACGACTGCGTGTGACTCCTGAGGTCACAGAAGACGCTATGGCTTCCACCTTGCTCTCTCTCGTATTACTCACTCTGAAAAAAGCTGCCAGGATCTGAGGGCTTTCTCGGTAGCTCTACAGAGATATAGTCATGTGGCAAGGACCTGAGCCCTTCTGCCAACAGCCACGGTGCAAACAGGCCCTCCAGGCCCAGCGAGGCCTTTCGATGACTGCAGCCCAACCAACCTGGACTGCAACTTCTGAGACCCCCCGAGCCAGAACCACCCAGCGAGGCTGCTCTCAAATTCTTGACCCACAGAAACTCTGTGAGATGTTAGATGTTTCTTGTTTGCTTTAAGACACTAAGTTTAGGGATAACTTATTATGGAGCAATAGATAATTAACTAACAATCCCAAAGAGCCCTTCTTGGTCATGTTTTCATGGTGGAGTCAAACGGACAAGATTCACTAAACATGCATTGCTTCTGGTCCCCAGATTGGGCCTGAGAGAATTTGCTAGCTTCATTACTGTGGTTTATTTAAAGAGTCCACCTGCTCCCACCCTTTCCATAAATTCAACCACTCTTTTAACATATCTTGAATTTTCTGTCATTTAAAGCCAACAGAGGAATTAGATGCACATGAGGTTTTAAGCCCCCCTAATACTAGAAGCATTCAAGCAGATGATCAAGAGTTATGAAATATATTTTACACCAAGTGGAAGGTGGGATGAGATGACCTCCAAGGTCTCTAATAACACTTAGAAGGTTCTAAGGCACAAGTCTCTGAGTCTCCCCCCAAAAAAACTGTGCAGTAATTCTCATCAGTGTTGAAAGTATCCTGGAGTTCATAAGGAAAAAGGAATCAAAATGGCTTATGAACTTGAAAAGATGCTCAGCCAAACTATTAACTAAAGTATGCAAATTTAAAACATTAATTAAAGTATTAATTTGCATGTGCCAAACTGGAAAAATCTATAAGTTTCAGAAAACACATCAGAGCACAGGGTGAAGAAAAGGACATGGTGGGTGGGGGTGTGAATCAGTGCACGCTCTTGGAAAGGCAAGTTCGACAGCATACATTAAAATTATAACTCTATGTAGCCTGTGCAACTCAGCATTTCCAGGTGTGAGCAAAACTGTCCATTCACCTCTGTCCGGAAAGACAAAATCCTATGAATGACCTGAATGCTCACCAATTTAAAAGGTGGGTAAGATAGCCCTAGCCAATTTGGCTCAGTGGATAAAGTGTCAGCCTTCGGACTGAAGGGTCCCGGGTTCGATTCCGGTCAAGGGCACATGCCTGGGTTGCTGGCTTGATCCCCAAGTAAGGGGCATGCAGGAGGTAGCCAATCAATAATTCTCTCTCATCATTGATGTTTCTATCTCTATCTCTCTCTCCCTCTCCCTTCCTCTCTGAAATTAATAAAAATACATTTTTAAAAGAATTTAAAAAAAGAACACTGAAATTTAAAAAAAATAAAATAAAAAATAAAAAGTAGGTAAATAAACTGTAGTACAATGAATAGCATGCAACCTGTATACAGAATGAGCTGGATTTAAACACAGACTGACATGAAACACATGCAAGATATATTGTTAGGAATAAAAACGAAGTATGTCCCATTAGTATAAAGGGGGGTGGGATTTATAAGCATAGAAAATGTCTAGAAGGAGTTTTTAAAATGCTGTTTAAAGCTGCCTCTAGGGAGGAATTCTAGGAATTTGGGAGGAGGAAAATTGTTACTACGCTCTTTTGTACTGCATTTTTATATTACATTCTTAATTTTTTTTAACTAGGGGAAAGTGTTTAATGCAGTAAAAAGAACAAAAGAAAAAAAAGGCTTAAGTGCTTAAGTTATATTTTTAACTAATTTGTAATGCAGTCCATCAAAGCAGCCAGAGTCTGGCTTTGGGCTTTAAGACACTCACATGCACATCCCATCATTAAAAATCATCTCTAGACCAGCTGGTTTGGCTCAGTGGTTGAGTATCAACCTATGAATCAGGAGGTCATGGTTCAATTCCCAATCAGGGTACATGCCCAGGATGCAGGATTGATCCCTAGTAGGGGACATGCTGGAGGCAGCCAATCAATGATTCTCTGTCATCACTGATATTTCTGTCTCTCCCCCTCACCTTTCCTCTCTGAAATCAATATATATATATATATATATATATATATATATATATATATATATATATATATATATATTAGGTGTACCAGTTAATAATGCAGATTTTGTAATCAAAGAAAACATGATAATTTCAAAAGAAACAAAAGCGCTTTATTCAAAGTGATGTCCATCGCTAGCTACACATTCCCCCATCTTTCAGATAATTTGTGGATACTGTCCCAATAGAACTTTTCTTGTTTTGAGGGAAACCATTCAGAGACCCAATCATCCACTTCTTCATATGTTTTGAAGTGCTGCTCAGAAAGTGTGCGTGCCATCGATCGGAACAAGTGGTAATCTGAAGGAGCAAGGTCTGGTGAATACGGCGGGTGGGTTAATACTTCCCAGGCAAGATCTTTTAACATGTCTTTAACTGGTTTTGAAGTGTGTGATGGTGCGTTATCATGAAGCAAAATTACTTTGCTGTGTCTTCTGGCCCATTCTGGTCGTTTTATGATCAAAGCGTGGTTCAAATTGACCTGGACGTTCTTTGTCTTTCACATCGAAATCATCACTTTTAAAGCATTTAAACCAGCGTTCACAAGAATCTTAAGATGGAGCATGTTCACCATAAGCTTCCTGAAGTATAAGATAACTTTCAGCAGCACTTTTCTTCAAAATAAAGTAATGAATTAAAACTTCCCGCAAATGCTCTTTTTTTGGCATGAAATTTGACATTTTTAAGCATAAAAATATCTACGATGTTAACTCCTTCAGAAAATTTGACATATGAAGTTTTGAAGCTTATTGTCAATACAACAAAATAGCATACATATCAAATCGCATATATAGCATATGTGCAACTCCATCTATTGAAAAAAATCCGCATTATTAACTGGTACACCTAGTATGTTTGTTTGTTTGTTTGATCATCTCTAAAAGAAAGAAGGTCCTCACACTGTCCATGTGCTTCTCACTAATTAGGGAACAAGGACTCTCTTGCCATCTTAATGCAAACCACTAACTTAAAGACTGAAGGCATCCATGAGATGAACATCTCCCTGCCTAAGCCTCGTGAGTCATGAAAGGTGCTACAATTGTCTTTCCTTGACTGTTTGGGCAAAGAGTGGCAAGGTTGGAGAAATAAAAAGAAGTCAACACTCGTATCGCTAACTAGTGGGAGTCATCCCTAGTGCATACACCTGCCGCTACCCATAAATGTCAGCTGTGGTTTTCTTCCCCGTGACCAAACCCTTCCTGAGACTAAGTGAGCACTTCCCAGATCAGTGATCTGTTTAAAAGAAGCCTAGTAATTGGCTATTAATTATTCTCGGTATGTGTGTGACCAGGAGGGAAATTGAAAGAAGGCAATATGCTTCAAAAAGAACCTTCTTTTTTTGTTTTTGGCAAAAATGTTAAAGACAAAACCTTTATGTCTTGACAGGAGCTTGTATGTGCTAACAGGTGAGGGCATCTTTGTTCATCTAGCCGTAAATAAATTGGTAGCTGTCTAAAAGCATTCACTTAAGTGTTAGCAAATACGTGTTATGACCAATTCAAAAAGGAGGAAATACCCAGAGTTTTCCTTATAAATTAACTTTAGCAATGCTATCATGGGACCAGATAGAAAGCCCACCAAACAACTCCAGCAACACCTTCACCAGACGTGCAGATTCTTTTTCAATGCAAACCTGGCAAATGTCTAGAGTTTTAAAACTCCCTTTGAGTTACAGAAAAGGGGGGAGGAAGGAATGTAGAACCAGTTTTAATCTGTCTCTTTAGTGGTTCAAAATGCTTTGGGGTTGTTTAAAGGTAACTCACCATTCGTCTAATTAGAAGATGTATTTATAGACTGACACATCGTAAGCCACGCCTAGACCCAAAGTTAGTTTCCATGATCAAAGCATTAATGTCTGAAAAAACTGAGGACATATTTGTCAAGAAAAGGCCAAGTGCCCAAAGTCATAATGTGCAGAAAACTTTCCAATGATAGCAGGGATGTTCAGGGTGGGGCAAAAGTAGGTTTACACTTGTGTGTGTGTGAAACAGAGCTTATTCTTGTATTATTATTTTTTGTATTATTTTCCATAGAAACAACTACTAGTATAAGCCTACCTTTGCCCCACCCTCTCTATATATAAGCATGTTGAAAAGGACACAAGTAACTCCTAATCTCCACCTCTCTGTACAATGTCAAGTCCATGAATGAGGACCCTCATCGTCTCCTACAAAAAGCCTGCCACTGGGCAGGTGCTCAGTACAATCAATAGAGCTCATTTTTATAAAGGCATCTACTCTCTTCTAAGAGGTAAGATGCTGTAAGTTCCTAACTACCTACCTTGTGATTTTTACCTAATGTTTATGCAAAAATAAAAGCTAAATTCAACTGAATTTTTGGAAGCAACATGATGAATATATCGTCTCATTACATTTTTAAGTTCAATAAATTCTAGTGAGCATCCATGCTCATAAAACATTTAGGTGCATTATAAATTAAACAGGCCTCCGGTGGTCCAGGGCAGGACTCTGATGACCACGCTGGGCTCTCCTGCTCAAATGGGTGCCCATAAAAGGTTCTCCACAGCAAATCACGGGGATGCCCCTAGGGAGTGATCTAATAACATGAGGGTGGATTTAAAGTTAAACAGTTTCTTCACTGAAGGAGTTCTCAGAGACTCGAATACTAAATGTGCATCCACCAAATAAAAAAATAAAGCGCACGAGAATGTAAGTTTCCCAAGCTTATTTGAGCAGGAAACACTTTGTAATCCATGTGTGGTGGTTGCTGTTGGTTTTTCCCCCTCTAAAATATGTAAATCAACTACACAGAGCTATTTCCTCAAACTGGACATAAACTCAACAGGGATTCACAAATTCACTTTCCCGCATGGAGACGTGAGAAAAGCATCAGATTCGCCACCTGAACAATGGAGACAAAGATATGGCTTAACTCATACTTTGCTGTGAGGCAATCCAAAACTGTCTCGATTATTATCATGACCCTGGTTTAGACCGCTCAGGCTTCCATAACAAAATACCATAGACTAGGGGACATAAACAACAGACATTTATTGTCTCAGAGTTCTGGAGGCTGGAAAATCCAAGACCAGGATCTGGCAGCGTTCAGTTTCTGGTATGGCTCCCTTCCGGGCTTGCAGATGACCACCTTCTCACTGTGTACGCTCATGGTGGAGAGAGAGCAAGCTCCCTGGGGCCTCTTCTTATAGGACCTAATCCTATGCCATCAGGGCCCATCCTATGCCCTCATTTAACTTTAATTGCTTCCAAAAAGGCTGTATCTCCAAATACAGTCACATTGGGGGGAAAGGGTTCAGCAAAGAATTTTTACAGCTATCTCTGGAATACTTCATCATAAGTTAATTTAAAGGATGGAAAGTATGTCATTTCCGGTATATTATAAACACTGACATTTTAAAAATAAAATGATTACATTGTTTTTTAAACAGCTCTATTGAGGCATAACTCATATATCATACAATTTACCCACTGAAAGAATATGATTCAATTGCTTTTAATAAAATCACAAAGTTGTGCAAACATCAGCACAATCAATTTTGGAACATTTCTATCACTTCAAAAAGAAACCCCACACTCCTTAGCTGTCAGTCCCCAATTGTCTCCCCACCCTCCCACCCAATCATAGGCAACTATTAATCTACTTTCTGTCTCTACAGATTTACCTATTTTGGACATTTGATATAAGTGGAATCACATAATATGTAGTCCTTTGAGACTGGCTTCTGTCTTTCAGCATAATGTTATCAAAGTTCATTCATGTTTTAGCATCTATAGACACTTCATTTCTTTTCATTAACTAATATTTCATTGTAAAGATACAACACATTTTATATTTATTCGTTTATCAGTTGATGGACACTCAGATTGTTCTCACTTTTGAGCTATTATGAACAATGCTGCTACGAACATTTGGATAGAAGTTTTTGTGTGACATGTTTTCATTTCTCTTGGGTATATATTTGGGAGTAAAATCACTGGATCATACTGTAACTCTATGTTAACCATTTAAGAAATTACCGACTATTTTCCAAAGCAGCCGATCCTCGCCAACACTTGTTATTGTCTTTTCCATTCTAGTCATCCTAGTAGATGTGAGTTGGTATCTCATTGTGATTTGGGCTTGCAATTTTCTGATGGCTAATCATGTTGTGCATCTTTTTATATACTTATTGGCCCTTTGAATGTCTTCTTTAGATAAATGCCTACTCATATCCCTTGCCAATTTTTAATTGGATTATTTGTCTTTTTGTTATTGAGTTGTAATATTCTTTATATATTATGGATACTAGTCCATTATCAGACATATAATGTGCAAAAATTTTCTCCCGTTCTGTAGGCTTTTTCACATTCTTAACATTATTCTTTTAAATCTGTCCAGAGAAGCCTAAATACCATGGAGATTTCATTCCCAACATAATCCATGTTTTACGTGAATGAAAACTAGGAAAATTTACATTATACCTTTTTCTCCTTGAAATCATATTTCATTTCTCTTTTCCCTCAGAATTTCATCCTCACATATTTATTCTTGAGAGTCTTTTGCTGACTTAGGAATTACCTCAGAACTTCATCCTCACATATTTATTCTTGAGAGTGTTTTGCTGACTTGTACTTCTCTGGAGCCAAAGTTTCATACATACTTTAAAATGATTAAATGCCTTTGATTTCCTGTGACCACAAAACTCTCAGCTTTAATATTTGTCCTCTAGGTTAGTTATTATTATTTTCTTACCTTTTATTTTCATATATTTATTATAATTACTTATAATTATCATTATTAATAGGCACAATAAACATACTATTGACTGTGACAGTTATTAAACATAAGAAATAAATGTTATTGGCAATGCATTGCTTAATAAGATGAATGGAGTAGGGAATAGTTATGAGGCCTTAAGATTTGCCTGACATCCAACCTATGAACTGGTCCTTCACTTGACGATCAGGCCTTTGAAAGCATTGAGTGCTAAGATTATGGATGAAGGAGAGTATTTTTTTATGTAAAATGGGAGAAGACTGTGGAAGAAGGACCAGTGGGGAAGAAGATTCTGCATGATGCCCAGATCATGGGTGTGTTTCCAGGGAGATCAATTTTCAGAAAGAACACATCAGAAGTTAAGGTGCTGGAAAGAGATTCTCTTAAAATTATCCAGGCCTACGTACCACTTAGAAAGTCTGTTCTACTCCCCTCAGTGTACATGTGCCCAGTTGGGAGGCAGCTGCTCTACAGGGGCTTATGCTCCCTTGGATGTTAAGTATAATGAGTTCTTGTTTATATTACACAAAGCCTCTCTTTGCTCACACTGCTTTTATACAGGAGAGAAGTGGTACCGTGGGTGGAGAAAGCAGCTTACTTTCTCCACTATTTCATAATAAAATAGGATGGGTCAAGGTAATTCAAATAATCAAGGTTTGCATTCAGCAGTTGATAAGAACAGATCCAAATGCTGATTAATTATATGCAATTTTCTATCTTTTACCCTAAAAGTCTGATGGCTTCAAATCACTTGCTACACTAGACAGCGATATACAAATAAGCCTAAAATAGCTACTTTTAAAATCAGATTTAAGCTTGACAACAGCTTATGACTGGATTAATGTTGCTTTCAGTCGTCTAAATGCCACTTTGACAAACTACATGTTTGTCTTGATGACAGCTCCCCCAAGGCATATGGCGCTCCAGCAACTCCAGTGTTATCTTTGCAGCAGGAGAATATGCCTCATTGTTTTCAGAATATTCATAATTTACAAGACCTCTCCTTGGTCATCTTTCATAATTGCTCATAATGTGGAAAGGAAAGTCCCCTGCACAGATGCTATCCAGCGTGATGTGTGTGGTTTTCTTTAATTATTATTAATTTCAAAGAACAAAGTGTTCCCTTTGAAGCAAACATTTAACAGTCATGATCCAAATTTTAGATGAAAACATTGCTTTATAAAGTGTAACATAAAAAGGATGCTAGACTAAGTTTTTTCATGTCAACCTTAAACAACTCAGAGAAACTTTGCAACTATGAAATCATGGAAGAATATAAAGTCATGCCCTGACCGGTGTGCCCAGTGGTTAGAGCATCACCCGTTGTACCAACTGCTGAGCACGATATCCAAGTTTCCTTCCCCAGTCCATGAGTCCCAGTGTGTTCTGTTGTTGAACGCTCTGAAGTAGACAAACATATAATTTTCCAAAACTTCTTATAATAGCGGCCCCTGGTCTGAGGATCTTAAATTCTTCCTAAAAAACTAAAACTTACTCTACTTTTATTCACTTGACAAGGTTAAACTTTAACTCAGGAAAACTGCTCCCCCCACCACCACCACCAACAGCACTCCCCACCCACTTCATTCCTCAGCAGTTGGTAAATCCCTCCCTTCAAAATTGTCTGTCTTCCCCAACTGAAAACACTCGTCTCAGGGGGCAGTCTGCCCTTCTGAGGGGCTCTGGGCAAAGAGTCACCAAGTCAGCTAGGGCATCTTCCCGTGCATGAGCTCACTCACGAGACATTTACTAAAACCTGCATATCGTAGATCACCTAGAGACATTAAATGAGCAGCTTGCAAAAATAAGACAAAGCCAGGAAGGCTTGATTCTATGATGCTTCCACAGGAACAGGGGTCCTCAACCCCGCCAGACCAGCGCCACCTTTTGATAGCAAACGGCGGGCATCCCCAGAGATAGTGCACACACACAGAGCTGCTGTAACATAAAAGGCAAAACTGAGGGGAGTACTTTTCACTTGCATTGTGTAATAGGCATGACTGCACTAAAAGACTTGATGATGTAGCAAGACGTGTGCAACCATTTTTATTGATTAAATTTTAATTTAAAAGAAGTGAAAGACGTTCACCTGAACAGCTGAAAGACTTTTTATGGGATATTTTTAAATAAAGGCAGAAAGAGAGAGAGAGGGGCAGAGAAAGAGAGAGCGAGCGAAAACATAGACGTATATTCCTATCATCACATTGCCCACAAATGAGCACTGGTACGATTCAAATACCACAAGCAGCATTGCTACTGGCAATGGGATTTGCCAAAATGTCTTTGTTAAGTTACCAATAAATCAAAGTACAACTTTTAAAGTGCTCAGCAGTCACATTCCTGAAAATTTCATACCATAAATTAAAACTGGGCCAAAAATTTTTTTTGTCTTTATATGCTAAATGGGTTAGGTTTTTTTGGTAGGTTTTTCACCAGCAGAATCTCCAATAAGGACATTCTAAGATTTTACAGAATGCACAGTATAAGCTTCCCCTTGGCTGGCTGTTCTGTACACTACAGAATGTCTAGCACCTCTGGCCCCCCACCCACCAAACACCAGTACACACTCCCTTCCTTTGGACAACCAGTTGCTTTCTCCCCAATTTCCAAAAACTCCCCACAGAAGCAGTACCAGTCCCACTGTAACCCACTGCATAAAGCTATCCTAAAAGTACTGAACAGACACAGCCCCAGTGCTAGGTACTAGGGACAAAGTGGTGGGGAAAAGAAAACAAAAAAACAGAGCTTAGTGCACAGTAGAGAAGTGACATTAAACAACTACCCAATAAATTATATCAATTCAAAATCCTATGAAGTGCTTTGAAAGTGGTAAACCACTATTTTGGATGGTATAGTGGCCTCGGACTTTAGGAGTTTGTAGATGAGTAAAATTATTTTATTGACTTGGAGATATAAATAGGGTTGTCATGTCAGCCTCTTAATCTTGCCATCAAAGGTCATTAAAAAAAAACTACCATTTACAATCACCATGGTAACAAAAAAGCGGGACAGAAATTATTTCTAAATTTTAAGAAATTGATAAAACAAAAGAGTACTTTTAGCATGGTGGAAAACCTCACTCACTATATTACTGGTTTTCTCTTTTGGCTTCAGGCTCATAAAAACTTACCAAAATGGGCATTTTGTTACCACAGCACAAGATTCCTGCTGCTCCGAGTATGGCCTGTAGACTAGCACCATCAGCATCATATGAGAATTTTTCAGAAGTGCAAAATCTCAGGCCCCACCTCGGACTGAAAGCATCAAAATCTCACTGTATCAAGATCTCCAGGTGAGTCACATGCGCATTAAAGTTGGAGAAACACTGTCCTCTAATAGCTTATACTGACCCTCCAATGGCTGAAATTCAGCCATAACCATCTGTATTTAAGACTCCGTAATGATCTTTAACACACGATAACCATTTTTTTCAAAGAAGGTAACTGAGGGGTCCTGGAAAAATGAGGTCACAAAATTAAACATAAAGCAGATGAGCTAGCATCCTAAAGCTCAATCATCTTTCGTCTTTAAACCTCATGACCTTGAAAAGTCATCGGAGGTAGGGGGACAATGAAGTGTCAACCACAAACAACATTCCCAGCTTTGCAGTAGGTTTCAGTAGCATAAAAGCGAGTTCCAGGGCTTCTGGGCGAGTGCATCCAGGGTCCGTGCTAAATGCTGAGTCTTGTCCTGACTGCTAAGTCTGGCCGGAAGACAAGGCAATTTTTATTAATAACTGTTTAGGCGACTTGACACATGCTACATTTGAATTCATGTTTTATTCCACGATGGGTTTTTCCAAGAAAGAAAATCTCTCTAGATATGTGATCATTAAGGGCAAAGGCAGGAGGAGGCACAGACTCGTGCCTCTTTTCTAAGCCACGCTGATGAGAAAATAATTGCCAGTATAGTGTGACGCCTTTTTGAGACAAAAGAAAAGTTACCGTATAGATCTGTGCTGATCAATAAGGTAGCCACTAGCCAACTATGGCTACTGACCTCCTGAAATATATGGCTAGTTCAAACTGAGGTATGCTGTAAGTATAAAACAGACAAGCATATTTTGAAACTTAAGACAAAAACCTATATAAAAAATCTCAATTTTTATACTAATTACAGTATGTCCAAATTATAATCTTTGGGTAGTCACCCTTATCTGAGGTTTCACTTTCCATGGTTTCACTTACCCACACTACCACACTCCACCATGGTCCAAAAATATTAAATAGAAAAATCCCAGAAACAATTCATAAGTTTTAAATTCCAGGCCATGATGAAATTTCGCACCGTCCCGCTCCATCCCCCCGGGACATCCTTTGTCCGTGTATCCATGCTATACATGCTACCTGCCCGTGAGTCACTTAGCAGCCATCTCAGTTACCAAATTCACTGTTGCGATATCAAGGTGCTTGTGTTCAAGTGACCTTTACTTTAATTAATGCCACATTTGTGAAGCTTCTATGACAGGATATTGTCGTCATTCTTCTATTTTATTGCTAGTTATTACTGTTAATCTCTTACTGTGCCTAATGTGTAAAGTTTTTCATAGGTATGTATGTAAAGAAAAAACCTAGTACGTATGCATTGAGTTCGGTGCTATCGGTTTCAGGCATCCATTGGGAATCTTGGAACACACCTCTCTCGATTAAGGGTACTACTATATTGGGTTAAATAACATATACACCGAAACCGGTTTGGCTCAGTGGATAGAGCGTCGGCCTGCGGACTGAAAGGTCCCAGGTTCGATTCCGGTCAAGGGCATGTACCTTGGTTGCGGGCACATCCCCAGTAGGGGGTGTGCAAGAGGCAGCTGATCGATGTTTCTCTCTCATCAATGTTTCTAACTCTCTATCTCTCTCCCTTCCTCTCTGTAAAAAATCAATAAAATATATTTTTAAAAAAATAAAATAAAATAACATATACTAAAATTAAAGTAACCTATTTCTTCTCTTTTGTTCAATATGACTACTAGAAAAAAATGTTAATTATATGAGGCCTGCATCATAGTTCTATTGGACAGTGCTGGTCTGGAAGCACACTACCTGCATCAACTTTAAGTTTAAAAATTATGTTGATGGACAAATCCTAAATCTCAGAGAATACCTGCAGAAAAGTGTACTTAGGAGGCAGGCAAATAAAAAGGGAGGTGTTCAGCAATGAGAACCCTCTGAGCAAGAGAGCCCTTTTCTGCATGGGGTTCCCTGATTTTACATCCAAAGGAAGCGAAATATCAAGTATTTAATAAAAATAGAGCCAGGGGAGGAGCTGTTACAAACTGAAGTGCAATCATAGTGATGAGTTCGCTCAGAGGCTCGGAATGTAGAGGAGCGGAAAAGATAAACAAATTCCACTGACAACAACCAGTGATTTCCTGGCCTGAGCCATGCAACTAACCAACCCTTCCCACCCTAAGTAAATGGGGCAAATAAAACCACAATCTCCACTCCTGAGTCGGGTCAGGAAAGGTGCTGCCCATGAGAAACCCAGCCAGAGGCTGACCACACTGATCTAAGGAGATGCATCTATACATTAAAATGAACTCCCAGCTCTTCTTCCCCAGTACAAGGAAAAACAGGACAACTTCCATGAGATTAAAGAATAGATTCAAAGGTCATTTTTTTTAGTAGTGAGACCTCCACACACACACACCAGTGTGTTAAAATACCATTCCTCACAATGGGAAATGGTGCCAGGTCAGTTCGTTTGGGAAGGAGGCTACGGATATGAAGCGAGCAAAGTAGCTGCAGCCATCTACAATCTGGGCAGATTCCTCTCATTCCTGGCCCCGGAACAATCCCATCACTTAGGAAATCTGGACCTCTGCCAACGTGCCGCTTCTGCAGTCTGCTGGGGGATGGGGGGGGGGGGATGTCTGGGCAGCTGGCTTTTATCACAAAGCCTGCTCTCTTCGAAAAGCTCATACTGAATTTCCTAGACATGATAGAAGACAGTATTTTCAGTGATTAATAGTACAAAAACGTCACATTTAAAAAATAAATGCTCGAGGTACAAAAGGCCAAAAACTACAGGAATGAAATCTGATGCAAATATTAAAAAATTATGTTCTAGTAGTATTTAAATTGCTTTCATTAGGCTTAACCTCAACGAGCATATAGAGGAGAGAAAAAAGCTAACATATTGAGAGCTTAATAGAGGTGTAAGGTACTTCCCTAGATTTATTATTATTATTATTACTAGAGGCCCGGTGCACAAAAATGTGTGCACTCGGGGGGGGGGGGGGGAATCCCTCAGCCCTGCCTGTGCCCTCTTGCAGTCTAGGACCCTCTGGGGATGACCACGTGCTGGCTTAGGCCCGCTCCCCGTGGGATTGGGCCTAAGCTGGCAGTCAGACATCCCTCTGGCAGCCTGGGAGCCCTCGGGGGATGTCCACTTGCCAGCGGGGAGCAGGCCTAAGCTGCAGTCGAACATCGTTAGCGCTGCTGAGGAGGCAGGAGAGGCTCCCACCACAACCACTGTGCTGGCAGCCGTCAGCCTGTCTTGTGACTGAGCAGAGCTCCCCCTGTGGGAGCGCACTGACCACCAGGGGGCAGCTCCTGCATTGAGCATCTGCCCCCTGGTGGGCAGTGTGTGTGATAGTGACCAGTCATTCCCAGTCATTCTGCTGTTAGGGTCAATTTGCATATTACCCTTTTATTATATAGGATAGAGGCCTGGTGCATGGGTGGGGGCCGGCTGGTTTGCCCTGAAGGGTGTCCCGGATCAGGGTGGGGGTCCCGCTGGGGTGCCTGGCCAGCCTGGGTGAGGGGCTGAGGGCCGTTTTCAGGCTGGCCACACCCCCTTCAGGAAGGGGGGTCCTGCTGGGGTACCTGGCCAACCTGGATGAGTGGCTGATGGCTGTTTGCAGGCTGGCCACAGCCCCTTCAGGGTAGGGGTCCCCGCTTGGGTGCCTGGCCAGCCTGGGAGAGGGGCTGATGCCTGTTTGCAGGCTGGCCAAGGCCCCTTCAGGGTGGGGCTCCTCCCTAGGGTGCCTGGCCAGCCTGGGTGAGGGGCTGAGGGTCGTTTTCAGGCTGGCCAAA
>NW_005871063.1:584384-614412 GCF_000147115.1 Myotis lucifugus | reverse complement strand
ACCCTCACCCCATGAGGGTGGTGGCCATCCTGGGTGAGGGGCTGATGGCTGTTTGCAGGCTGGCCACGGCCCCCAGCCACCCAAGCTCCTGGCTGGAAGCAGGTATCTGGGATTTATTTATCTTCTATAATTGAAACTTTGTTGCCTTGAGTGGAGCACACAGCTGCTGGCAGGAAGCTTGGCTTCCTCCATCGCTGGGGCAACCAAGCCCCCTGCTTGCTCCAGCTCCGTGGCTACTGGCCGCTATCTTGGTTGGGTTAATTTGCATATAGTTGCTCTGACTGGCTGGTGGGCATGGCTTGGGGCGTAGCAAAGGATTGGTCAATTAGCATCTTTGTCTTTTATTAGTGTAGATTATTATTCCCCCATTTCGTGTGTGTGTGTGTGTGTGTGTGTGTGAGTGTTTATTGACTTCAGAGAAAGAGTTAAGGGAGAAAGAGAGAGAGAAACGTTGATGTGAGAAAGAAACATCAATTGGTGCCTCCCATACATACCCCAACCGGGGGTCAAACCCACACACTAGGTATGTGCCCTGACTGGGAATCGAACCCACATTTTAGTGTAAGGGACAACGCTCCAACCAACTGAGCCACCCGTCCAGAGCAATCTCCCCATTTCAAAATGCATTGGAGAGGTTCCGTACCACACAACCAAGAAGAGCTGGAGCCTGGACATGACTGCCCAGGCAGTGAGCACCGTCACTCCCACGCAATACATGAAACTGCCTCCCAGCCTCCACTCTCCCAGGACGATTCGGAGACTCAGGAGGATTCAGAGGCTGACTGTCCATTGTACCAAAGCCACTAAATGGTGCAGCAGAAACCCAAATCCATATCTCACACTAAATTCTTCACACAAGCAGCTTCCTGCTATCACCAAACCTTTGCCCCAGTGTGTGATGCTGTCAAAAGTGTCTTATTTTCTCCTTATCCTCAAAGGGGATGGTTGCTAGCTGCTCTGCCCTTCTCCCCTCCTAGCCAAACCGCCAATATTCCTAGCACAATCTGAGCTGCTGGCTCTTGAGGCATCGGAAGAATACAAAATAGGATTTATGCTCTTCCCAGCCATGGAAAATTAAGTGTCCGGGTCTATAAATCTGTCACAGAATATGAAAAAATACAATGCATTTGTCTGAATGGACACATTAGTGGGTGACGCATATTACTTGTCATTAATGTTATAATACTAAAGAAATGACTCTCCTTTTGAACTTCCCTTTCCTGGGGCTTTTAGGTCACACACCTGCCCTTAGGTGATCCTGAACACAATGTCCTTAAACCTGGACTCTCTCAGGTGACGCAGAATGACAGAGTGAGGGTGGATGGCAGGAAACCTGGGATCCAGACCCGGCGGCACTGTGCGGTCAGAAGACTGTGGCCTAAGGCACAGCCCTCACCTTCTCGGACTGCAATCTCCGCCTCCACAAAACAGGCATGAAAACATCTCTCCGCCGCTTCCCCGGCTGCTGCAAGAACGTACTGAAACAACATGTGCTACTGTTTTGTCAACTCTGAAGCCCTGTGCACATCTGCGGTGAATATGCAGCGACACTGGTGCCTGATGTGATCTGCCTCACTGTGAGAAGGGGTGGCCGGACCCCTAAGGATGGCAGAGGGAGACAGTGGTCTGGGCCTCTGACCCCACAGGCCCCGCAGAAATCATCCCTGGATGTTAAGGCTCAGGGGCTGTGTTCTTAATAAACGACAGGGAGAGATGATAAGCACCGCTTTAAATAAAAGGCTTGAGAACCCCCGGAAGCAGAACCATCGCCACAGTAACTGCCATCCTAAGCAAATCTCCACGGGATGCCTGAGGATGCTCCAGGGAAGCTTTCGCTGCTAGACCTTCCGATCAAGTGTGAGATGGGCGGAAATCTTACCTTAAAATCGGCATGATCAAGGCTTAAGGGGTATATCTTTTTTGTTTAATGACCCGGGGGGGGGGGGGGCTTAAGGAAACAAGCCTAATACCTTAAAATCTAATGTTCAGGACACTCCCGATATTCCTTTTCAGATTTCCCCCCCTGGTTTCACATTATCAATATGCCAGTATCTGCTATCAAGCCTGCCAATGAGATGTGTGGATGGACAATAGCTCTTTAAAGAGAGGAGCAAAATAACTAAAGATCTTCAAATCCTACTATAGCAACAGCTGCCCCTCTCTTAAAATAAAAGATGCCTAATTACTGGTATTCACGTGGTCGGACTATACCCCCAGGGGCACAGATCCACTCTCCTCGGTCTGAGACAGAAATCCTCTTGAGCCATTTGACATCCTGTCCTGTGTAGTGACAGACCTGCACAGATGTCTCAGTTACGGGCACAACACTCCCTGATTATAAACTCTACAAGGAAATATTTAAAGAAGACAAAGGGAGACGACAACATTTAAGATAAATAAATAAAAGAATCAGATGTGGGTTTTTTAAATTATAGTACCAGGAAGCCAGTGAGCAGATAAATGGTATGCTACTACATTAATAATGGAAACTATGAATATTCATTACACAATAGTCATAAATAAAAGGGAGGAAAACCAGAGTACAGATGGGCAAAAATTCAAAAAGCTTTTAAAAGGGGAAAAAAAAAAAAGAAGAAAGAAGAAAACAGACACAGCCTCAAATAATACTACTTAAGTGAAGGTCCCTGGGTGGAAACTTTGATCTATGATAAGATGAGCCAGTAAAGAAGGAACTTCCTTACACAAAGGTAAATAAATAAACAATATAAACTACCCCAAATGACAGGAAGAGCATTCAGTAAAAATAGAGTCAGGATAGCCTTTGCTAGGACATTTGGGATCAGAATACTACATCTCCCAAACCATGAATAAGGTTAGTAGGTAGTGCCCCACCCTCCCACACTCTGGGCTCCCCACTCATTGTACATAAAAATACAATGCACTACTGTGTAATCTCTAATTTTTAATTTTTATGTATACCTTGGGAATGAGCAGGAAAAACCAAAGATACAAATGGAATTAACCCCAAAGCAGATGCTCACGAATCACAGCTTGTTTTTCCCCCTATTACAAGCTGGGGACTTCTGGGAAAGGTCACCACACTGGAGCCTCAGTTTTTCTACAAGATCATTTCAAGGAAAATACAGAAAACCCATAAGCTCTACACAACCAAAAACACCACCACACAAATGGACGGTCACTTGGCAGTGTTTAAAAGTGTGCACAGCCTGGCCGGAGTGGCTCAGTGGTTGAGCATCAACCTATGATCCAGGAGGTCATGGTTGGATCCCCAGTCAGGGCATATGCCTGAGTTGCAGACTCGATCCCCAGTGTGGGACCTACAGGAGGCAGCCAATCAATGATTCTCTCTCATCATTGATGTTTCTATCTCTCTCTCTCCCTCTTCCTCTCTGAAATCAATGAAAATGTAAATAAAATGTGTGCACAGATTATTCTAAGTGTTTCCAAACCAGCAACAGAGGCGAAAGTCATGGGTGTTAAATTATTGACAAGGCACAACATCTGGCTGCACTTTTTAATTAGATAAGGAATCCTGAAGGCAAATGCCAGAGGATCGTTAGAACTGGAGTAAGCACCTACTCTAAGTAGGAAAATCAATTTGTTTGCAGCACCGTCATTTTGTTTCTCAATTAGTCCCACGGCCAAGGTCTACCCTAATACACACTTAGCATTAATGTGTAACTAAGTCACACAATTCAACAGTAAATGTAACTCAATATCATTTAAATGCAAGGAACTTTAAACACTCTTTTAAAAGGCCAAAAGCCCAGCAAGTCCCTCCCAGCTGCTACTTTAGCTGTTGGTGAGGGGGCTAAGTCACCCCCAATTCCACCATTTCACTAGCTCTGCGCTAGTTGCTTAACCTCTCTAAACCTCAGCTTCCCCATCTGTAAGAGTAGAAATAATAATGCCAACATTATTGGGACGATTAACTACTGTACAAAAAAAAAAATTTAAGGATGAAGGGGGTCAACTATATGGCAACGGAAGACTAGACTTGGGGGTGGGGAGGATCAATATATAGATGAGGTATTATAGAATTTTACACCAGAAACTCATATAATCTTATTGACCAATGTTGCCCAAATAAATTTTATTTAAAAAGAGAAAAACATATTAGGGTGTTTTTTTGTCTCATAATCAATAAATGATTGGTGAATTCCTATGGCATTCTAAAAAAGAGAGAGAAA
Organism: Myotis lucifugus; assembly: GCF_000147115.1. Lineage (NCBI taxonomy): Eukaryota > Metazoa > Chordata > Mammalia > Chiroptera > Vespertilionidae > Myotis > Myotis lucifugus. The sequence continues at coordinate 610,240 of NW_005871063.1, read as the reverse complement.
GAAATAATCTTATCTAGATTATGGAAATAAAATAATTTAAAAAGCCCCACAAAAGTGTTGTTTGTTTAGCCTTTCAAGCGACACTTATTCAGCACATATTACGTGCAAAACACTGTGCTGAACAAATGAAACAGCCAACACCCACCCAGCGGACAAACCCCTCCAAGTGGCCATTCCTCCTGCAAGATCCAGTCCACACACGGCTATGGCAGGGCCACTGTGCTGGGAGGGGTAGGGCGCAGTGGCAGTAGGAAACCTAAATCTGGACTTCAGAGCCTCAGTTACCCCACCTTTAAAACGGGGGGGTTCCTACAATTACACCAATGGTGTCCCATGAGGAAGCCAGGCCGGCGCCATGTAACCCGCAGCTCCTTCCCCACAGATGTGAGGGCTCCCGTGGAGCGAAGGTGGACACAAACGTCACTGAGCAGGACGGATGCTGTGAGAGGCACAACCAAGCCCTGAGTGCCTGCCATGTGCCAAGACCTGTTAAAGGATTTACAAGCGTTATCTGGTGAATCTTCACAACAGGGCTGCCAGGTAGAGATTATGATCCTTGTTGGGACAGATAAGGGAAAGGAGGCACAGGAAGGCTGTTGGGGGGGCGGGGAGATCCCTGCTGGAAAACAGAAGAGAGATCCCCAAGCTCACCGCCCTCCAGCAGAGGGAGCTCAGGGTGGAAAGCCCTGGACAGCACCCGGTCACAATTCCAAAGACAGCCAGAGCCAGCCAATAAAATAAATCTTGGAGAAAAATACCCAGCCCAGCAACCACGACATCAATAATTCCTGTGACTCATCCCCAAATCGGTGATATCGGTGATGCTCACTGAACCTCAAAATGGTGGTACATGACCCACCAAAAGTTCATACACATTTTGCTGGACAAAAATATGATGTGCTAACTGCAACATCTGACAAGACACACTTGTAAGAGGTTGCAATTAGCAACATCTTTGTGCTTTCATTACACAAGCAGTTAATATGCAGACTCTTAAGTGTAAAGTAATGTTGAGAAGATATTGAATAAAAAGCTCTGCATATATCTCTTTTTTAATAAGTCCTCAAAATAGCCTCCAAATAATTGAACTTAATCAACAGTTCTCTTACACAGATGATTTAAAAACTCACCAATGAAACTTACTACAATAAAATGTAGCCGAGGACTCTGGTCATTAAATACCTAAAAGTTGAAATAATCAACATTTTATGTTCATTAAAATTGTGTACATTGGAAAAATACTCATGTGAGAGCTAAAGAAAATAACAGCTTTAATTTAGAAAGTTACAAGCATCAAGAGAAAAAAACAACTGACAAATACAGGAAAGAGATAAAAATATTGTTTGCAAAAATATATTTTTTATTGTTTGCAGATCACATGATTACATACCTAGAAAACACAAATTAAACCCTTGAAAAATGCTGAAACCAATAGAGTCTAGTAAAATAGCAAAATGAAAAATAAATATGTAAAAATCTGCCCTGGCCGGTGTGGCTCAGTTGGTTGAGCATCTTCCTGTGCACCAAGAGGAGGTTACCAGTTTGATTCCCGGTGAGGGCACATGCCCAGGTTGTGGGCTCGATCCCCAGTAGGGAGCATGCAGGAGTCAACCAATCAATGCTTTTCTCTCTCTCATCAATGTTTCATTCTCTCTCTCCCTTCCCCTTCCTTTTTCTCTAAAAAAATCAATAAAACCTTTTTTTAAAAATCTATAGGAGCAGAAACAAAAATTGAGTCTCATTCCTAATTAGTCATTATTATTATTTTTTAATCTTTACCTGAGGATATGTTTTTATTGATTTTTTTTTGAGAGAGAGAGAGAGAGAAACATCAATGTGAAAGAGAAACATTGATCGGTTGCCTCGAGTAGGCACCCCAACTGGGGATCAAACCCACAACCTAGGTATGTGCCCTGACCAGGAATCGAACTCGCAACCTTTTGGTGTCTGGGATGATGCTCCAACCAACTGTGCCCCCTGGCCAGGGCTAATTAGCATTATTTTTTAAAAGATGTCTCAAAATAACATGAATGATGAATGAAAAGGGGAAAGTCACAAAGATTAAGAAAATTACAGTGCTTTATGTAGAAATTTTTACTAAAAAAAAAATTTGAATAGTGGGGCATAACATGTTCATGCATTAAAAAAAAAGCACTGTAAACTGAAAAGAATATTCTTTAAAAGGTATTGAAAATCTTTTTACTAAATATAAAACTTTATTTTTATAAACTCCCAATTTTTCTATCTCATCTGTATTTTTTATCTTTTCATTAATAACCAAGTGTTATTTTATATTGTTAAAATATAACAGTATCAGAATTAATAACAATAAATAACTAAATTTCAAAAGTTTTCAAATGCAACCTGATTTGAGGCTGTATTGTAATCCCTGCTTTCTTAAATGCCTAAGTATGTGTCAACTGAGTTATTAGAAATAGGTTTAACAAGATTGAGCAGTAGACACAGAGACACAGGAAAAAAGTAACTTAGTTTCATTTCTGTCCCTCCCTCTACTCTCAAGATAAATGTGATTTGAAGTAAAAATAATAATGATAGGTATTACACGCGTGATCAGCACATCATACTAGCCATTGGCCTCAGAGGTAAAATGCCCAAATGGAAGTAGAAACTAGCGAGAGGCTCCCACATCTAAGTCAAATGCTTCTCAAACAAACAGCAGGAAGGGCTGGCAAATACATTCATTTTTAAAGTAAATATTAACCTAATGAGCTTGGTGACCGGAAAACTGATTCTGCTCTCTTGAGATTTTCACTTCCCTGCTCCTTGTCATCAAAAAGAAAAAGAGCCTGGACAGGTGGCTCAGTTGGTTGGAGTATCATCCATACACGAAAAAGGTTCCGGGTTCGATTCCCAGTCAGGCACATAACTAGGTTATGGGTTTGATCCCTAGTCAGGGGATGTACAGGAGGCAACCAATTGCTGTTTCTCTCTCACATGTCTGTCTGTCTGTCTGTCTCTCTCTCTCTCTCTCTCTCTCTCTGCCTCTTTCTCTCTCTCTTTCTCAAAATAAATAAACATATCCTCAGGTGAAGATAAAAAGAAAAGCCATTAAGAGGGCACAAATTCCCCTACTTCTGAGCCCAACTGGTACTGGAGAAGAATCTAAATTATGTCCTGAAATCTTCCCAACTCAACTGGAGGCAAAAGCATTAGGCCAAGTAAGTCAGATGACATGCATGACAGAACGAGTCCCTGAAAGGCAGTGGGGAGCACAGGACATCAAGTCCTTGCTTAGGGGTCGTGATTCCCTAATTGCAGAACAGGGCCCATCACTCCCAAGCATCAGCACCTCCTGCCGGCTCCTTTGCTCTGCTGCTTCCCAGGCCTGCACCAGGCGCCCAGGGGAGAAGGATGGCAGGAGCGTCCAAAAGGTCATACACAGCCTGGACCCACTGCCAGGCTGGGAGAAGGGGCACAGTGGCTGGCGCTGAACACAGTCCCCACCAAGACCAAGCAGTTTCGGGAATAAAAGGGAAAGAACGCCCAAGGGTACGGGAAGCCTGGGGAAGAGGAGAAAGAAAGAAAAAACGGGTCTGTTTTTCTCAACACCCACTTACCAATAAGAAGGCATACAAAGCATTCACTGTCTCTCTCTGTGCCCACCTAAAATCTTTCTCTTTTCTTACTGAGATGTAGATATTTATAGTAAGTACTTGCTTTGCTCAGGTAAGGCAGTTTACACCCATTGAAAGACCTTCCGACACTGTTTTCTGAACGTGCCAGTGAAAACACATGCCCACACCACTCTCATAACATCTCCCAGCAGACTGGGGATCCATGGTGCCTCATCCACCCGTTAACCTCCCATAACTTTCATTGTCCGCTGAATCCTAATGTCTCCATGGAAATTTGTATTAAACTATTACGACCAGAAGGAGGAAGCTTAAACCCTTAAAATTCCACCCAATCCCCACCCAAATACAGATAAAAACAGCAATGCAAGCAACGTATAGTAGAGTAATTTAGAAGAGACCTCCTCAGTCTCACACTATAACCAACCATGTTCTCTGCAGCAATTTAGTTAAGCTCCCTGGACATCGGTTTCCCCCGGTAACATGGGTGGAACTTGGCTCAAAAATGGCATTGGAATCTACTGCAGGAATCTTTTAATTCACTTGCTCTTACGTCTTATGAAGAAAACCATTCATCTGTTAGAATTACTACCAAACATCAGTTGCATCTTTGTAAGAACTTTAGGTCCGTCCCCCGTCTATACACCGCATATCACACATGCCGTGCCCGGGTGTTGTTTCTCCCTTCCCCGGGATGCAGCCCGGTAAAATGCTTCGCACACTCTGGAATCAAAGACTAGGTTGGAATCACAGATTAAACCCCTTTCTAGCTGAGGGGCTGTGAGCAAGCCACAACTTCAAGGAACCTCAATGTCCCTATTATCCTTTTTAATTTCCTTTGTTCAGATGTCTCCCCCATGCAGGAAACACATGTTTTACACAGCTCAGGTCATACTCCTCTGCGTACAATGGTATCTTCACTTAATGCTGCAATTTTTACTTTATGCTTTTTTACTATTTTGTACATTTTCTGCAAAGAGCATTACTTTTCTTAGTAGCAAATATTAAAAGTATTCAGTGAAAATTATGTAACTGGTAAGAAGGAAAAATTCTGAACCTGAAAAAAGTTCAGGGTGATATGCCTACGTTGCCTGGAAAAAAATTTTTTCTCAAATTGAGGGAAATGCATACGTAAAAAATATAATGAAGGAAGTAAATGGAATGCTGCAGATACTAAAAGTGAAACTGGTGTCATCCAATTACTGTCATTCATACAGGTTTTAAGATTTTCATCTTCTAATAACTGTAGAGAAATTAATGTAAAATGGAGCAGCATATCAAAGTACATGTTTATTTATCTTTTCCTTTTATGATGAAAGCACCTTTTCTTGCACATGTAACACACCATTTAGAAAAAGTAATGCAAACCTCTTGGGGAAAGTTCTGAGCTCAATTAAGGCATCTGGGGACAGGCCATATGTTATCAAGCGTTTTGCACACCTGAACCCCAATATCTAATGACCCAAGGATGCTCATTTATACAACTAAACAGTCTGCCTTTTAAGAGAAGAGAAGCAAGCACTGCAGAAACTCTCCATCATATTCACTTAAGACAATAGAAAGAAGCTATACAGCTGAGGATTTAAAATAAATGAGCACCTATAACACAAAAGAAGTCATTCACGTCTCGAATGACTATTACTAACATAGAATTTTATCTTATCAATCTTATCTCTTCCTGACCTATAACTTTTAATTAATAAAATTTTCATTAAAACTGAAAAAATAACCCTAAGCTATCCTTACTCATTTTTATATGTCGTGAAATAATGTCTACTTAGTCCTGGTTTAAAATTTTTTTATCACTGTCTTAGTTTTTCTTTTGGCTAAAATATCTTGAAAATTAATGTGATGTCAAGAAATATACAGCTGTAGAACTAGGGCTATATTTTCTAAACCAAAATTCAGGATGCATGATCTGAAATCAAGAGCTGTTCAAAAAAAGTCAGACTGCGTGTGACTGTACCAATATCCATCTTCAACCTCCTTTTAGTTCAGTTATAGATATTTTAGATGAGTGGCTATCAATCATTTTTATCATCAAAATGCACCTCTGGGATGTGGCACACTCAAAAGATAACCCTGGTAACTGCAGCAGCAGTCTTTTTAAGGTGTGACTTAGGGTAGGGGGAAGTGGAGAAGCCCACACCAAAATCTTCAGGGAGCATTTAGAAAACTCTCGCCCTCTAAGCCCATCAATGTTTACAAAACTGGTGCCATCTCTTTTTTCAAAATCCTTTAAAACAGAAGAAATAATGCTCTAAGGTAACTAAGTTATAGTCATAGCCCAGCCTTAAGGCAAGAAACAGACTAGAGGAACATATTTCAGTTTGTTTCCACCAAGATATATGTCATGGGTGATAATTTCCTACTTGGCACATTCCTTTTGGGCAAACTCTGGAATATGCCAAATGCCTGGTACTCTAACTGCAACTCAGCCCCTTTCTTCCCCATACAAGAAAATACATCAAAACACAACTGAGAAACTGACATCAATCTGCTCTACAATTTTTTAAGGAAATTATTTGCATACTCCACATGTGAACAGAGTTAGAAGAATGTGTTTGAGGTCAACTAGACTAGAATAGTAATTCCCTGATGCAAAGATACCTTCTAGAATCACACTTGGCAGTCACCTCACATGAGAGTGTCCATAGGTTGAGAGAACACAAATGAGCATATGGCACTGGCAACTGTAGGACTCCCCAGATTCTCTGTCCAATTTCAAGTACAATTTCAGTACTTATAAGTGAGATTGGCCGGCTGCAAAAAAAGTTTATCAGTGAAAAGTCAAACAAGTACTCTACCTGACACAATATCAGCTGAGTATACGATTACATGTTGAAACAATTTTTTATTTTAACTGGTTATAAGAGCCTTAAAATTTTTTCCCCACACATTCCTTACCCATGCATATAAGATTTAAATTTAAAATTTAATGAGTAGCTAGCTATTTAAAATGACTTACTCATAAAAACTATTAATCTCACTTTCAAAAATGAGTACACAATGTTGCATTATAAGACACTGTAGCAAAGAATACTGCCATATATTGAAATCATTTTTTAAATATTTAAATAAAATCCCCAAGCTCATATGCTTAAACAAAAGAAATGGGAAAGAAAAGGAAGGAAAGGGAAGGGAAGGGAAGGGAAGGGAAGGGAAGGGAAGGGAAGGGAAGGAAAGGGAAGGGAAGGGAAGGGGAAAAGGACAGAGCAGGACAGGAAGAAACGAGGGAAGGCAGGAAGAAAAAAAAGAAAAGAAAATTTAAAAACTAAAAAATAAATTGAAAGTACAGACTATGACTCCAGTCCTCAAAAAACTCTGACATGGTGAGCACACAATAGAGGACACAGGTGCTGTATTATCAAGTTGTACACCCGAAGTGTATAGTTATTAACCGAAGTGTATAGTTATTAATGTTATCTGGATAAATTTAATTTGTAACAAGGAAGAAAATCATTTGATCATAAAAAGTAAATAAAGACACTTGTTTGACCTTAATTTTTTTTTAAAAAAAGACTGATCTCTGATGGCTGAAGGTTTTTGGTCAAGGTAAACATGGTTCTCACCTTCTCCCACAACCACATCAAAAATACAGCTAAACTGCCGTAACCGGTTTGGCTCAGTGGATAGAGCATTGGCCTGCGGACTGAAAGGTCCCAGGTTCAATTCCAGTCAAGGGCATGTACCTTGGTTGTGGGCACATCCCCAGTGAGGGGCGTGCAGGAGGCAACTGATCGATGTTTCTAACTCTCTATCCCTCTCCCCTCTGTAAAAAATCAATAAAATATATTTTTAAAAAAATACAGCTAAACTATAGTAGAACAACCATCATTCAGAACAGCCTGAAATCTGGCTGAACGGAAGTCCTACAACTAGGGGATTAAAGAAGAAGCCACATTGAGACTGGTAAGAGGGGCAGAGCCTCAGAATGCACTGCATCCATGTGATTACCTGAGACCCCACCAACTTGCAGGCACACCCAAGCTGTTTCCAGTGGCTTTTCCATACAAATGGCCTGTCTTGGCTCATGCTTCAGATTTTCCTAAAATCTCTCAAACAAGCAGCATCTGGCCTCAGCATGCCCTATACATCTCACTAAGTGGCCCCAGGCCCGGCACCAGCATCAGCCATCTGCAGATTGCTTTCTAGCTCATGCCAGATGGCCCGGGACAGAACATAGGTGGTAGCTGACCTTGGCCTGCACCTCCTGGAAGGTCCCAGAGCCAGTGTACCAACTGGACAGTTTCAGAACATGTTGAAGCACCCCCCAACCTCCTCCAGAAGGGACACACTCAAAGGGTGGACTCAGCAGGCACCAGAGCCCCACTAAACTAAGTCCTGCTCTGTGGGGTGGGCCCCTGCACAGCTGATGCACTACAGCAGTCACAGCCAATCCTTACTGGTACAGCCTATTAGCCTGGGGGTAAATATAGCCCACTAATGTGCCAACAGCAATCAAGGCTCAAGTACAAGAGGAGGGTGTACACTGCCCACATGGGGGAAGAGGGTACACCTGGAGTGCCCGGCTCAAGTGACTGGAGAGGCTGTGCCACTGGGCCTTACAGGACACCTATTACATAAGGTCACTCTCCCAAGCCTGGGAGACATAGCAGCTCTACCTAATACACAGACACAAGCTCAGGAAAACAATCAAAATGAGGAGGCAAAGAAACATGTCTGAAATGAAAGAACAGAACAAAACTCCAGAGAAAAGAGCTGAACAAAATGGAGACAAGCAATCTACTAGATGCAGAGTTAAAATGATGCTCGATGAACCTAAGGGAAAAGCAGATAAACTTAGAGACAACTTCAACAGCATAAAAAAGTACATAGAAACCATAAATAAAAGAGAAAGCTGAGAATCAAAACAGCGATTTGGAATATAAGGAAGCAAAAAAATACCTAATCAGAAAAACAAAAAGAAAAAAGAACCCCCAAAATGAGGATAATGTAATGAGCCTCTGGGACAACCTCAAGCGTACCAACATTCACATCATGGGGGAGCCAGAAGGAGAAGAGAGAGAGCAAGAAATTGAAAACCTATTGGAAGGAAAGAAGGGAGGAAGGGAGAGAGGGAGGGAGGAACGGAGGGAGGGAAGGAGGGAAGCTTCCCTAACCTGGTGAAGAAAATAGACATACAAGTCCAGGAATCCCAGAGAGTTCAAAACGAGAGGAACCCAAAGAGTCCCACACCAAGACACATCATAATTAAAATGCAAAAGTTAGGCACTTCTGGCACCAGGAAGACTATCACCATGAAGTTCAACCCCTTCGTGACCTCAGACCGCAGCAAAAACCACAAACGCCACTTCTGTGCCTCCTTGCACACACACGCCGAAAGATCATGTCCTCCCCGCTCCAAGGAGCTTCGGCAGAAGTACAACATTCGCTCCATGCCCATCCGAAAGGATGATGAGGCCAGGTGGTTCAAGGACACTACAAAGATCAGCAAATCGGCAAGGCAGTACAGGTGTGCAGGTGTACAGAAAGAAATGTCATCTACATCGAGCGGGGGCAGAGTGAGAAGGCTAACGCACACCCGTCCTCCTGGGCATTCACCTGAGCAAGGTGGTTATCATCAGGCTACCACTGGACAAAGATCGTAAAGAAATTCTTGAATGCAAAGCCAAATCTCAACAAGTTGGAAAGAGAAAGGCAAATATAAGGAAGAACTTGTTGAGAAAATGCAGGAATAAATATAACCTGTTCTGCAAGCTCGGTTTAGCTGTAGGTTTTTAGCCTGGTGTGTATTCCTTTGAAACTTGTCTCTGGAATATTTCTTCCCTTCCTGGTTTGGTATTAATATGTGGCTCTATAAATCTATTGTTGCTGTTTTGGTTAATTTTATGAATAAACATTAGAAATGTTTCTTTAAAAATATGCAAAAGGTTAAAGACAAAGAGAAAATCTTAAAAGCAGCAAGAGAAAAGTAGTTAGTTCCCTACAAGGGAGCTCCCATAAGTGCTGATTTCTCAACAGAAACTTTGCAGGCCAGAAGGGAGTGGCAAGAATTATGCAAAGTGATGAAAAGCAAGGATCCATGACCAAGATTACTCTACCCAGCAAAGCTATCTTTAAAATTGAAGAACATTTAAAGAGCTACCCAGACAAAAAAAAAAAAAAAGCTGAAAGAATTTATTATCACCAAATATTGCATGAAATGTTAGTCTTCTTTATAAAAAAGAAAATTTTTTAAATTATCAAAAATATGAAAAAATGGCAATAAATACATACCTATGAACAATTAAATCTAAAAAACAAAATAAATAAGCAAGCAGAACAGAAACAGACATATACATACTGAGAACATTTGGATGGTTGCCAGATGGGAGGAGGGTTGGAGAATGGGTGAAAAAGGTGAAGGGATTAAGTACAAATTGGTAGTAACAGAATAGTCATAATATAATCAATAGTCTAATAACTATGTATGTATGGTGTCAGATTTATAAGTTACCTGAAACTAATAAAATATTATATGTCAACTGTAATTGAAAAATAAAAATGATTACCAACCCCCCCCAAAAAAAAAAACCTGACTCTTTACTTAGCCGATTGCAATTATCATTATAGTTCCTAGCATAAGAGCTATCTCAAATACAACCAAGCAATTTGAAGATCTGTAGATTATAAATAAGTGGCTCAAATTTCAGTCAGAAGGAAAATGGGTGTGTTGAACTCCCTGTAGCTGGGCCCATTTTGTACTTGTTGAAGGAAATCATAAGTGCCTCGGCTGTATGAAGAGACTTCCCACACCAAAGGTCAGCTTTCTGCAAATGAATTCCAACATGCGAATCAAAGCACTGCCCCAAAGGGAACACCAGCCACCTTCCTACAGGCGAATGGGCCTGTCGCTGGGATGCGCGGTGCTCCGGAAGGGAAAACAGACACTATTCATGCCTTCCACTTCTGCAACATTCTGTCTTTTGGGAATTAAGGAAGATGAAAGTGACTAATTCTCCCAAATGTCATACATTTTGCATTTTGTGACATGAACTTCCTCTCTGAATCTTTATGGCACTACCCAGACATTCTAGGCACTGTCTGGGACTAGACATAATTATGGCAATTATGCCTACCATAATTAGGGAGATGGCAAATGTGATCAAACTGAAGGAAACACTGAAGCACAGAAAGTTTCAAGCCTCCGAACATTTCAACTACATTTCCAATGAGAGAATTAAGGAGGAAGTCAAGTTCTCTTTCAGTCAGTCACCCAAAATGTTGGATTTGAAACGTAAGGACTTACTGGCATAATGAGAACAATCTGTAAATTTCTAGACATCTTACATGGGATAGGTCATATCTTCCAGGGCTGGCAGACACGGACCATGGTGAAAATAAAATAGGATATACAGTTATATAAAATCTTACTCTAAAGAGTAACACTGTGTCTATGCCCAGGCCCCACACCACAAGATAACAGGAACTGGTCCGCCTATAAATGTCAGTGGATAAATTCTCTGAACCTGGCTAGACTGAGAGTCAGGTTGAGAGCATGTCCAGAGTCTCACACAGACCAGACATCAATAAACCCCTGATGCACAAATCTCTGAAGTGAAGTGAAGGAAGTATCATGACAAGAAAAACATTTTGGGAAGAGTAACAGATGGAACCATGAGTGACGTCAATTAAGAGGTTATTGGGATAAAATAGGTAAAAGAGATAACGTCTTGAACTGAGGTCATGGGAGCTTGAATGACAATGAAGACACTGAAGTCAGAAATGACTGTTTGATAAGGTGGAAAGATGGGCAAAAGATAGATCATGAGAGGCCTTGAAAGCCAAGCTAGGAGTGTGGACTTGAATCTGTAGCTGACAGGAAGCTTTTACTAAAGTATTCGGCTATTCGGCGGGTGAAGAGCCTGATGTGTATTTCGTATCTGTCATTCAGCTGGAACTGAAGGCAGGGAAGCCAGTTAGATCACGGCAAGTCCAGGCAGGACAGGATGAGGCTGAATGTGCACCTCAGCGGTGGGAATGGAGATGGCACGGGGACAAGGGCCAATGCCTGGGTTTAGGGCTCGGGGGATGGTGTCACGTTTTCGCCTTGGAAAACCATGTGGCTGTTACAGCCAGTCACAGAGATAGGAAAGAGAACGGGTGCAGGTTTAGGGAAAATGAGAATCAGTAACATTTTGTAAGTGCTGAGACTGAGGTGACCTTGAAAGGCAGAGGCAGAAGCATCTAGTGGGCAGCTGGACCTCACGGTGTGGCGTTCAGAAAGCTGAGTCAGCCACACTGACGTGAGTATAATATTACGGGGCAGCCAGAAGCAAGGGAAGGACAAACCCCTCGAGGGGGGGCATGAAAACATGACCACAGAGGACGGAGGGTTTCCGGTATGATGAAAGAGATGGGGAACTTCACCACGCTCAGGGCCTATGGTGTAACACCTAGACACAAAGGAAGAAACAGAAAATGTAGATAAGAAAGACTCAATTATACCATTTCTGGCATGGAGGGGAGAGGAAGGAATCAAGAGGAGAGGAGGAACTAGCCTAGCACGGAAAAGACAACCCTCCTCCAAGATGGGGTGGGGGTGGGAAGTAAGATTGGAGCAAAGGAAGGTACACGGGTGGGCGAGGTGCTGATGCCTAATAGCGTTAAGTGTTGTAAGAAGGTGGAGGGAGTTACGAGTTGCACTTTTTCCACCAAAAAATTCCTATGTTGAAGTCCTTTAACCCCCAGGGCTTTTGAATGTGATCTTATTTAGAAACAGGGCCCTTTCAGATGTAACTGGTTAAATTAAGATGAGGTCCTACTGGAGCAGAGTGGGCCCCTAATTCAGTTTGACTGATGTCCCTATAAAAAGGGGAAATATAAAACTGAGGGAAGACGATGTGCAGAAGCCAAGGGAGAAGGTGGCCATCCACAAGGTAAGGAAAGGCGCTTGGAATACATCCTTCCCTCACAGACCTCAGAAGAAACCAACCCTGCCGACACTTCGATTTCAGACTTCTGGTCTCCAAACTGTGAGACACTCCATTTCTGTCGTTTTAAGCCACCCAGTTTGTAGTGAATTTCTATGGCAACTCTAGCAAACTAATACAGAGGGAAAGTCATCTACTTAAAGGAAGGAGGGTTGCTAGGAGGTCTGGGGAGAGTGGAAAGGTTTCGGCAGGAACGAGGCCAGCCACACAGTGTGCACAGCTGCCTCAGGTGCCAGCTGAGGCTGGAGACGATAAATGTACTTACGCTGTGGTGTGATTTCCTCCAGCAGCTCTTGGCAAGAAAGGAAAAGACGCCAGTTCAAAATCAAGGGCTGGCAGAGTCTATTACAAGCAACGTACAAAGGGGCAAGGCTATTGAGGATGCTGGCAAGAGAGTGATGCGCCATAAATGAACAGGGAAGCAGGGGATGGACTGTGGGCTGGAGGAATGGGACAGCGCAAGCAAAGGAGGGGTTCCCTGGAACCTGGAAGCCAGCGACGAAGAAGAGACAGAGGGAGTGCAGCCGGAGTGAGAGGGCTAGGAAGGGAAGGTTATTCCTGGGATTTATTATTTTTAAATATTTTTTTAATTCAAAGAGGAAGGGAGAGAGAGAGAGGTAGAAACATCAATGATGAGAGTGTATCACTGATCAGCTGCCTCCTGCACACCCCACACTGGGGATGGAGCCCACAACCTGGCTCATAGGTCGAAGCTCAACCACTGTGCCATGCCGGCCAGGCTGGGATTTATTACTTTAGATGAGAAAGTCAGGGAAGTCTGAAGTGAGACCCTTGTATACAATGCATACATCATCCACACAGACCCTGAGGCCTCCAATGATGATGGTTGGGGTGAGAAAAGACTGCAACAACTTCCACTACCCTCAATGGATGGAAAAGAATGACCAGGAATATCCCCAAATTGTATTTGTACCTAACCCCTGGACTCTAGTTCTCATAAAAATCACCGCCACATTTATCATTGCAGGTCAGTGTTATAGTTACATCTTTATACAAAATAGCCAAGAGGGGCATGGACTAGAAGCTGAAAGCAATGGATACTGCCCCCATCCATCTCACAGAACGATCACATTCAGCAGACAGGAAGCAAGTTAACCTAGAAGAAGGTACTTGAAGAAGTTACAGTTCAAATGTAAAAATGTGAAGCTATTTAGTAGGCTTTGTACACACTTTTCTAGCATATAAAAAATAAAATAGCTAGAAAATAGCAAAATGTGTTGGCAGTCTCTTATACTTCACAAACACGAAATAACTGAGCAGAGTGAAGAACAATTAGAAAACTTCATAAGTGACCACCTTTTTTTTTTTTTTCCAAACAAATAAGTGCTTAACTATCTGGATCATATACCATAAACAAATAAAACTCTTCACATTTAAAAGGTTTATTTTAGTCACTGAAATTTCTGTATTTCTCCCCAAAGAGCCAAGCATAGTCAACACTTTGTTCTGACAACTTATCTGAGCTAAAGTAACCGAGGCATGAAGCAGAACTAAAACTACACGGTTTAAACTCAATTTATGCACAAGAACCATTCATGAATTGCTGTGGCTTTCGACTTTTCCAACTCTTTCTATACACATCTATGTATACTTAATTGGAACTTTTGCTCCCAAAGTTCAAAAGGTTTTCTGTGTGGTAATTTTACATTGGGGCAGATTAACTGTATTTCTGAACTTTCACATTTTAGGTATTATTATTATTATTATTTTAAAAACAAATAAAATTGTAAAAAATAAGATTCAAAAATTTTCCAGAAGTCATAGTATAGCTATTGTTAACTGCTCCAGGAGGAATGGACCCACTCGGGGGACATGCCATGCCATTTATTGCGGACCAAAGGTGAGAAAGGAACTTGGAAAGTTCTGTAATAGTATCACAGTTATGAAGTTGACACTTACTGGCTCCCATCACCATGTCACCAAAAACATTGTATCCACTTAAAACTATGACACAAAATAGCAATGTTCTCTCATCCTTCAATGGGGCTTAACCATTTGTTTCTCCAACAATTATTTATTTGGCCCCTTCATTTTGGCCATGTACTGTGTCAAACACTGAGGCTCCAAAGATCAAAAAGTTCGGGGGCGGAAGGGGGAGTTTTGTGGGGAAAAGACAACAAAAGAATAAACTAAAACCGATAAAATTTTACTTGGGATATCCTTATAGATGATTAGTCTGTCTATATCAAATGTGCAGATTAAACCCACAGAACATAAAATGCTTCATATTTTAATCAGGACCCAGATGCACAATGAATTCAGAGCAAAATGGTCATCCTTAGAACATCTTCTCTCCAAATATGATGACTTCAACAAAATTCCCTTTTCCAACACAACTACCTATCAATGTAACCATCTGAGGCCCTCAACACTTAATTTCCAAAGTGCCTCTCATTTTCTCTCTACAGCAAGCATTAGAAGGCAGTTTCTGAATAAATTCCGGGCTGGTTATGAAAATTAATAAATTCCAGTCAGGGTATTGCAGCCTATTTAAGAACAAGTAAATAAGCATATTTTTCAAATAGGTCTATATTTTTTTCTTCTCCATTCAAGGTCAAACATGTACACACCCTAGAAAAATCCTCTATGTAAACCAAGGAGTTGCAACTAGACTCCAGCTCCAGGCGTTCTGTAGGAGGCCACAGAGCCAAGGAGCTCCAGCTCAGAAATGCTGAGAGGGAGAAAAGCTGCCACACCCCAATGCCTATCTACCTGGTAAGATGCTGACCCAGCCCCGGGTTTTAAGATTCAAATCCTAAGATCACAAAGCAAGTTCCAGAAAACTTCTATCGCTATAATCTGAAGATGACCTTAGAAGTCACTGACTTCCGGTTTATATAATCACAGATCTGGGGCTCTTTTCTGATCTTGGTAAAATTGTAATTTTAAGTTGATTGTTACGTAGAATTCTATCATACATTTAAACATAAGAAAGCAACCTGAAGGTGACAGTCTAACTGATTGGTTTTACAAATGAGAAATTGAGCCCTGGGTAAATTAAATGACTTGCCCGCTAGGTAGGAACTGGCAAATGACAATTCGCATCGTCTGACACTCAGTTCAACACTTGCTCTCCTTATTGGCAACAGATATTGACTCTTATTCAATAGTTAGTTATTGGCTGTTAACCATGTGCAAGACTCCCATGTGCACAAAGCTGAATGCAGTCATCCTCAGACCGACCTGGAATGACCTGCAATGTAGTAGGTTTTAGACAATCGTTTTAGTCTTAATTGATATGCAAATCATCACACAAAAGCTTATACGGAATTCTAGTGGAATATCTGAAATAACTCTCCTCATAGCTCTAATTCTTTATTTCGAACTAAATCAACCTTGTAGCCTGCTTCCCAACCCCAACTACAGAAGGTGGATGTCATGGTGAGAGCATCAGTGAGGAGGAGGAAGAGGAGGAGGAGGAGGAGGAGGAAGAAGAAGAAAAAGACAAGGACAACGATAATACCAATAATGAGACATTTCCTATGTGCCCATCACTGTTCTGGAATCTTGACCCTTAGTTGATTTAATCCTCACAATTTTGTAAAAGGCTTGGAAAGAGTCAATCAAGTGATCTTGAGAAGGTGGCTAAGTGAGGGTTTCCTTATACCCAGGCAGCCTTTACTAGTGCTGCCTCCCAGGCTGCTGACATGGGTCTTCCCTGATTAACTGGAAACTCCAGGCCCTCCAGACCTGTTTCTCCATCTGTGAAATGGTGATGTGGGCCACGTACCCTCCAACGTCTCTTCCAGGGGTAGCATTCTGAGATCTACTGGTCGGAGGTATTTAACCAATCTCTTGTGGCACCGAGGAAGGAAAACACTTTGTACAAGCTAAGGATAATTTTCCCCAAATTACAAAATCCAGACTTTGTGCAGAGGTTTTAGGGTCATGGAGGGTGGGTAGTTAGTGGGTCTGGTATATACATCCTTAACTTTCATCTAGGCTCCAGCCTTACCTTATTTTGAAAGCCACATGTCACAGCCACATGGCAGCGTAACATACAATCATTAACAATGGCATTTAAACAAGAGGTGTTTTACATGGCTAACGATGATTAGTAGTCCCGTGTAAAAATATAGGAGAGTAACATGTGTGGTCCAGGTGAGAAGGAAAAGAGCCGGCTATAATATGTGGGCTGTGGTTTTCCGCTTGTTTCTTAACATGAGGAAAGAAGCAAGAAGAACTTTCAACAGTGGTTGCAACTGGCTAATAGGATCTGGGAGACTTTGCCTGCTCCTTTTTCTTATTTTTCTTTTTTATGAGAGCTCACATTACCTCCCCAATTAGAGGGGAGGCTTTTCTTTATAAAGAGAAAAAAGGTGCCCAATATTCTCACATTGATTTCTTCTGAGAAAGAAGAAAATACTCTCCTACAAACATCTCAGTCACCCTGCTGAAATTCCAGAAATACGGGTTTAGAGAACATCATGATTACTACTGCGGACGGACGGACGGGGAAGAGAAGATTCCTCTACTGCCTCAGGTCTAGAGGAACTAAGTGTTACAGGATGTTTCAGGAAGGCTGGCAGGGGAAGTGGCTTTGGAGTCCAGGGACACAGCTTTGCAGAGCTGGGCCCGGGAAAAAGAACAGGTGCAGCAGACGAAGCAGCCGACCGTGAGAGCCAAATGACGCCAGCCCCATCCAGAAATCCCGGTCTGGAGCAGGTTCTCCCTGAGCGGTCCGCCCTGCGCCACCGCCGGCCACGTGGCCAAGGGGACTTGCCAGGCTCACCCACGTCCTTTCCTCTCTGAAGCCCGAGAGCAGAGGGCGACAGGTAACATCTTTCATGGGATCTGCCGCGGTGAACCACACCAAACGAATCTAGGCTTTCATTCGCCTTCAGGATAAGCCCATCGTACAGGCACATCTGTGTTCATAGAAAAACATGTAATATGTATATACGTATACACATGTGGCCCAGTTCACAACACAGATCAAGGGCCGTGGCTTGGGATGGCAACAATGAAACACCACTTTATAGCACTCTTGAGAACGTTTTGAAAACACATTATTTCTCTGGTGATCCCCACCAATACAGGAAAAAGCTCAGGAAAGAGTACAATTGAAAAATCACATTCAGAATGCTATTAGTTACCTCTGCCTGACTCAACCAGGCTCTCTTGCTGCGGCAGGTAGAGAAAGACGGGTCTGATACACAAAGAACAGGAAAACTAGAACGGGAAAAGTCAGCTGGTCCTCTGGGAGTCTGACAGACAATACGTGGCGTCAACATGGCATCGCACCCTGATCCAGAGGGGGTGTGCGAGGGCGCGGCGGTGCCCAGCAGCTCCAGGCTGGCCCCGAGCACGCCCAGCACACCGGGCTGGGCCAGCACTGCCACCGGCAAGGCAGCACCACCAAGGCCTACGGGGGTCTTCGCGTGTTTGTTCATTTAAAAAGACATATTTTTGTTCACTCATTCAACTGATTTAAAATTGACAAATAATACAGTGTAACTAAAGAGATATCACCTCTTGTTGGTTTCTTTTTTAAGGCTTTTTTTTTCTGTTTCTAAGTGTGAAGTTGGCACCTATTGGCTTTACTTGGCAGTAATTAAATACATCTAACATTAGATAAAGAAATTTAACCTACCTCATCAAAGGTGGTGTCGTCTTTCTTCAAAGCTATAAAATAAAAAAAGGAAAGGAAACAGTTATTGTGAGACATCTCAAAAAAGAGGCCAAGTATCTAAGTTCTAGAAAACAGAGAAAAATACCAAAGCAGTATGGTGTTTTCATTTCAGAAAGTAAAACTGTACCCCAACCTGAATAACAATGTTACGATACAAAGAGGAAAACTGCAAATGGGAGAGAGAATTGCACAGCATGCATCTTTGTGAACACTCTCATACATATGTAAATGAGACTGTCCTCCCAAGTATGGAAAAGAAGTATGCATATCCTTCCCCTACCTCTTCTGTTGTAGGAAAATGTTTAAATGAAAGTATGAAAAAAAAATCAAAAAATAAGATTAAAGAAATTTCCCCTTAAAACTCTGGGTTTTAAGCATATATATTTACGCATGGTTTAGGGACCTCCCAGACCAACTGTTAGGATGACACCCACTCTTCACAGGGCCCTGAATGAGATTTTCATACTGAGAAAAATTTAAGTATGGTGATGAAAGACCAAGCACGTACAATAAGCACTGCAGCTACATAATTCAAACATTTCAACATGAGAAACTGTATAACAAAACATCAACAAAGGAAACAATGCATTCAGAATATTTATAGGAACTAGTGAATACCTGAAATTTATTTTAAATATATATATGGCTTCAGAACTGAAAAAGAGAAAGAGGAGTATTTCATGCATAGTTGGCAAACACCTCGTTCCGTAAATCCTACAATTACTTAGAATGTTTCATATTAAGGTAATGCAGAAAGTAGCTAATTTAAATGAAACCACCCGTTGGGAGAGATGTTTCCAATTTATAGAACTGTGCATAGGCGTTTACTGGTCTACACTGGATAGTTCTCCAGCTAGAAATACTTGGGTAGCTCTTACCTGGAAAGCCATGTTCGGACAAAAGCAATGGAAAGCAAATTATTTTGGCAATTAAGCTCCGAGAGAAGTCATGTGACTAAGCTGAAGTTATCATATCAAAGCTTACATGGTATAGTCTAGCAATCTTTAAAAGATTATTTTTCTGTTTCATACTAAAAATTTGTCTCTTTAAAACATCAGTAAGTATGTGGTTATGGTGGTGCCATTAAGGGGAATGAGGGCAGGTTGAGGGAGATAAAATGTTTCTGAAAGTTTAATTCTTAGCCTTCCCCTTTTGCCTAAGAAACTGATCTGGAATAGATTCCTCTACTTCCTTTAATTTTGAACAATTTCTTCTGAATGGAAAATTAAAAGAAAAGTCCTATTGTCCCAGTCTCAAATGGCTTCTCTCACATTCAATTACACATATTTTATTATGTATTTTGTTAAATTTACATTAAATCTTAAATAACCTATTTTGATCGAAATACATATACAAGATCCTAGGTGTTCTTGATAGCTAGGGTTAGTTCTGAATGGTTAAATTTTAATTTAGAATGTAAAACTTCTCATCTAGAAGGCTTTCTTTAAATACCGGTCAACAATGTTACTAGACTATACCCTTCACTCCCTCAACCCAAAGCATGTCCTTTAATTAACATACATGACTAGTGATTCTGTTATAAAATATTAGTGACCTACATAAATTAAATATAGACAAATGGTTTCATCTAAAAAAAATATTTGGAATAGAAATGATTAGCTCATTGATTTCAAATGCAAAGTCAACTATTGTCCAGCCTCAGACCTAGCACATTTAACGAAGATTAATGGAAATCATTTTGAGGCTGCCAGACAAGATACAAACAGCAGCAAGCTTACAATTCACAGTACAAATTTTTATATGTATTTACTTTGGACATGATAAAAGTTCTGGAAATTTAGCCATGGTTTTTCTTACGCAAAGCATCCAATAAGAACTAGAGTTGAGCCCAGCTGATGTCTCAGTGGTTGAGCGTTGACCCATGAACCAAGAGGTCACGAGTTCAATTCCTGGTCAGGGCACATTCCAGCATTGCAGGCTTCATCCCCAGTAGAAGGTGTGCAGGAGGCAGCTAATAAATGATATTTCTCTCTCATTAATGATTCTATCTCTCTTCCTTCCTCTGTCTCTAAAAATCAATAAAAATATATTTTTTAAAATAATTAGAATTGATACTATCCCTTAGGGAATTGCAAATATGAAATGAAGACCCTGAAGTTGAGAGATGAAGAAAACAGAAAATCAGAATTCTTCAACACCCAGTGTGGACTATTTCCTTCTTGTTCCCTCCCTCCCGCCCTCCCCCCCCCCAATTCCTCCACATTCTGGATAATGATGTGGGGTCTGTAGATAAAAAGAGGAAATAGAAGAGGAAATTCTAAGATATAAGAGCAGGAAGCCAGATTCTCTCCCCTACACATTATTCTTGAGTCCTGGATACTACAAGATACTACAAGGGAGAACCAAGAAGTCTATGGCTTCACTGAAACCCTCTATTGCTAGACTGACACCTTACACGGAAACCTTGCCCTGAACAACAGTTAATAGTAACAACAAAGGCCAATTAAAGGTGTCATTTCCAAATATTTATCAGGTCACTGATGACCTAAACAAGCATACAACATCTCATTATTGATTACATTCCGATTGTCATTAGTCATTCACATAAATGTAAGCCCACAATTGTCTTCATAGATACCATGGAATAATAAGCATATTACATGTTTCTGGGTTAACAGCGGGGCATGTATTAAGCCATTTAATATAATCAGACTTCTATTCATTCTTCTGCTCAGACATTGCTTCCTCTAGAAAGCATTCCATGATCTCACCAAGACTAAAGAGATACCCATCCTATGTTCTCCAACAGCAAATTATGCCAATCTTCAAGGTAGAATTTTTCACTATACACATAGTCTATGCCCCTTCATTGGCCTGTCTTTTCTTAAAGTCATGAGGACAAGGACCAGTATCAATGCCAGCATAATATCTAGAACATAGCATGTACTCAATAATTAATCAGTTGTTGAATTAATGAGTTATGTATCTCAATGGCAAAAAGACAACACCTTACATTTGAGACACTCTAAAGTTTTGGCATATGAAAACCATACACTATGCTCTCTTATGAAAGGATCCTTGATATGAATTCATTTCATATTTTTCAAATTAAAATCCTTTAAAATGACATTGAGAGAGGGACAACAGCTAAATTTTGTCTCACCCTTTCTTACATTTCTCTTACATTTCTGTTTTCTGACAGAATGGACTTATCAAATGACAACTAGATTCTAGAGTTACACACTTTTAGCACAAGGTAACGAACCCAAAAATTCAGTGTAACCACAGACTCTTCCTTTTACTCAGTTCTCCCAAAAAACTCTTCTAAAGAAATGGTATACGTGGGTTTCATCTCAAATATCAAAGAGTATTAACTTCCTTTCTCTAGGAGAAAATCCAAATAAGGGTGAAGAAATGCATTCATATGAATATGATGAAATGTCAGTTTGACCTTACTCTTATACCAGATATTACAGAAAGGCTTTCGCCTCCTAGACCAGCGGTTCTCAACCTGTGGGTCTCGACCCCTTTGGGGGTCGAATGACCCTTTCACAGGGGTCGCCCAAGACCATCGGAAAACACATATATAATTACATATTGTTTTTGTGACTAATCCCTATGCTTTAATTATGTTCAATTTGTAACAATGAAAATAAATCCTGCATATCAGATATTTACATTACGATTCATAACAATAGCAAAATTACAGTTATGAAGTAGCAACGAAAATAATTTTATGGTTGGGGGTCACCACAACATGAGGAACTGTATTAAAGGGTTGCGGCATTAGGAAGGTTGAGAACCACTGTCCTGGACTAACATTCAAAACTAAATAAATAAACCAAAGCACTTGTATGCATGCATATTGGCATGACCAATGGACACAGACACTGGGGTGGTGGGGGCTTGTCCTAAAGGGTGGGAGTGGTGGGGGGTCAATCAGGAGAAAAAGGAGACATATGTAATACTTGAAACAATTTATAAAAAAAAACACAATAACCACTAGCAAAAAAATAAACTAACTAAATAAATTTCTATATAAACTTTCTAAAAAATTAACAAATTCCCATTTGTCTTTGTTTATGCTAGCCTAAATTTAAAAAACAAAACAAAACACGAGACAACTATAGCAATTGTTAAATAAATCAATACACAGACACTATGTAGCAGTAAACCATAAATACTAATGAAATTCAATTACACCCATATTATAAAAGAACCACAGCTGTATAACAGTCACTCCCTGGCAGATGTCGTAAATCAGAGTGCCATGGCTTGAAAGCCAACGTGTTTTATTAGACCTTCTACAATACAGTAATCTCAGATCAGCTGTATTTGAGATGGGCAGTGACAAAGTTGGCATGGTCTTTCACGTAGGCATAAATTACACATTAGCACTGCCACTTTCATGTAGTCAGAATTATTATTAATAAACATTGATTGGATATCACCTACTTTCAAAATCACCCTTATTTTCTGTAGCTGAATGATTAATACTTCCTATGGCTAAACAAAAATACTGTACATTTTATCACATAACAAGCTACACTTTTGAATCATACTAAAAAAGCAAAATAAAGTCAGTATGTTCATTTCTAAAGCCATCACAGATTGGTTAAAGTGAATGAATATGTTGTGATATTGGATTCTTCAACAGGAATAAACATGTATTCTTTGATCTCCTCAAGAAGTACCCATGAAGAAAGGAGAAAGATAGAAGATAAACAAAGTAATGGAGGAATAGTAGCCTCCAGAAATGATCTCCATCATGTGACACATATTGCACTAGATATTTTATGTATTTTTATCTGATTTAATCTTCACAACAACCTTAAGAAAATTTACAAATGAGTACTCTGGGGTTTGGGGAAATTCTGCTAGTTGCCCAAGGTACACAACAAGCAGAAAAAAGGGGGGTTCAAAACCCCCTTTAACTAATTAATTAAACCCCTAAACAATTAATGAACAAATCCCCATTTGTCTTTGTTTATACTAACCTAAATTTAAAAGAAAAAAACCATGAGACAACTATTGAAATTCCTAAATAAATCAATACACTGACACTATTTAGCAGAAAACCATAAATACTATTGGAATCACCTACTTTCAAAGAAATGACATTTCTTCATATTCATTTGAATGCACTTCTTCCCCCTTATTTGGATTTTCTCCTAGAGAAAATATTTGAGTCCAACTCCAAAACCTATCCTGTTTTCAGGCTAGCTCTACTGTAAAGTCAGGGGCCACTTCTTCCCTTATTTCTCTTGCTTTCCACCAGAAGATCAATTATGTCAGTATGATGCAATCACAAATAATGATAACATATTGTGAGCATCTATTGAGTATTACATACCACACAGGACCTCATATGTATTATTCCACTAATGCCCATAACAAAATTGATTTGTACACAAAAAACTGAAGCTCAGAAGTTGAGGGACCTGTCCAAGGTCATTCAGCGACAAGTAGCAACACCAGAAATCCCTAGTCTGTGACACACAGCCCACAACACCCTTTACCTATGTACTATATAATTCCATCGTAAAACCTCAACTCCACAGCCTCCAAGACCTTAAAAATCCTTAACTAATCAGATCGATTTCATTGATTTTTGATTTTGCAAACACAACATCAAGAAAATATATGGATAACAAAGGTTCATTTTTCTGTAATGCTACTTGGAATAAATGTCTTGGGCTTAAATCATAATCACTTTAAATCTCTTTATCTCCTTTTACAGTATTCCAGAATGAGATAGGCTATTCAGAATCAAGACTTTCCATCAATACAATAATCAGTTATGTTTACTGCACTGTACTGTTTCCGAAAGGAAGTAAAATCTACTAGATCTTCGAAGGCATTTTAACAAGAGCCAGAATCAAAAGGAGTTTCACATCACTAAATCTCAGGAAGCTAGAAAATCCAATTAACTATACTGCCCCATTTGACAGCACTGCAGTTCATCTAAATGTTACTGATTGTCGATCAAAACCTTGAAATTATTTAAACATAAGGAATTTTTATATTAATGTCCTTGGTTTCTTACTGAGATTCAATTGCAATGAATTATTTAACAAAAAAACTGGAAGGGCTCCAACAGAGTCATTAGCATTAGTAAATATACAGTTAATGTGTTTTAGAACAGGGCTTAATGGACTGCAGACCGCCTCCGTGATGGTCCGGGTGGGGGGCTGACACATCCTCCTTAATAATGAGCACCAGCTCCACACCTTGTCCCCTTCACTCTTCTTACTTCCAAGCTTCATTTGAATGTACAGACTCTTCATAGGCATCCCTAGCTGTAAAAGTGAAACTGCAAATAGCCAGTGCATGTAATGCATAAAACCGGGACTAAATACTGGGTCCACACAGTAACTTTACAGTCATCTTGGGAAAGATTCGGTACCCCCATGTGAAGTTTTAAGTTAAAGGAAAACTAAATGTTGGCCCATGTTTTGTTTTACTGGGAGAAACTTTACATGTTTTCCAATGCACTTATATCATGATTTTTTAAATCAGTGGATAGAAGGATGACAACAATACTCATGTGCACTCCAGGTTTTTATTTTGAAGAAACGCTTGCTTAGTTCCCATTAACACTTTCATTAACGGGGATGACACGTTAAAAAAAAAAAGTGAAACGAAGGCTAGAAGTCTTCTTAGGATTTTTAGTGCTAGCATGATTTTCTTGCTGAAAGCAGTTAGCTGTCTAAATGAAAGTTATGTTAGGTGCCAGCCACTGTGTGAAGGTTTAAAGGGGTTTTCTATGGCCAACCCTAGAAATCTAGCAAACCCATTCCACGTGATACTGTTGTCACCCAGCTACAGTCTGTCACATGAATTTATTCTTAAATGTTCAAGCATTTCTCGGTCGGTTTTTATTTGTCGGTTGGTTGGCTGGTTTAAAAGACAATACTAGCCCTGGAGCTCTAACACATGGAAGAAGTTCTGGAGACATTCCTGAATGTCCTGGCAAGTTCACAGCGCGCATTTCCCTGCAGCAATGGGAAAATTCAGAGACCTCGGGACGGAACACCCAAATTTCGCTTTCGAGGACATGAGTCCGGAACAAAAGGTCCCCAGGTACCTGTCCCACTTCCCTTTAGGTTCGCTGTGTTAAACAATGCCAGGGCACAACGCAACGTCTCACCAATTTCCAAAGCCCGATTATTACCTAAACACCCCAAACCAACACCGCCTGCGCGCACAAAATAACAACTGACCCACGCAGCCGCCCAGTCCCCCAGCGGCGGGGGCAGGGGCGTCCCCTCGCCGGTCCCCCCGCGGGCGCGAAAGCCCGAGCGGTAGCAGCGAGGACGGGAAACCCAAATTGTAGGCGTACAATAACCCACAAATGAAACCCCAGACCCTGAAGGAAAGGGGTGTCGCCAGCCTCCCCCAGGTCCCGGACGTCGTTCCCTCCATCATTGGCGCGGAGCTCAGCGCACCCCACGCGAGCCAGGGCTGCCGAGGCAGCGCCGGTGCCAGAAGCGCGGGGCAGAAGGAGCGGACGCCGGGGGCGCCGGGCCAAGCGCCCGGGCAGCGCGCCACTCACCGATGCGACTGAAACTCTCCGACAAAGTTCTCCGCAACTTCTTCATCTTGCCGATCTTCTCGGCCGGCTGTGCTTCAATGAGGTCGCACATCTGGGCGACGCCGGGCCACGGCAACTTCCCCAAACTGGTCCAGAACGGAGCGCAGACAACGGCGAGA
>NW_005871063.1:561785-583740 GCF_000147115.1 Myotis lucifugus | reverse complement strand
CTGGGAGCGGGCGACGCCTGGGGACCCCCGTCTCGGGCCGTGGACAGGCCCCTGAAAGGAAAGGATTGAGCCTAGATCTTTTATCCAAGTGGTTTTCTCCCTGCCACGACCCCGTGTGACCAGAGCGCGGAGCTGGGGGGTCAGGGGGAGGGCCGCCGCCGCAGTCTCCGGGTCGGGGTGGGGGAAAGGCCTCGGGGACACCCTCAGGCTTCGCGGTGACTTTTACTATGATCATTTGGCCGAGGAAGCTGTGAAGGGAAAGATGCAGAGGGAAAGGTGTGCTGGTTGAGAGTCCAGAGCAGAAGCAGGAGCTTCAACTCGAACCCCGCCAAGCAGGGCTAGGGCTCTGTTTCCTTCATCCCCAGGACACGCTGAGCGACAGAAGGAATGGAGATGTGATTTCTGATGTGAATACCCAGTTCTGCAGTAAGTAGCAAACAGAAGTCCTTAGTCTGTTTCCCACGTTCAGAATACACGTCTAAATTGGAAGACTGAGAAGCCAAGGAGATTCTGACCTCCGCTTCCCCCACCTCGAAAAATAAATAAATAACTTTAAAAGGGGGGCGGGAGGTGCTTTAGTGCCTTTATAAAATCCCAGAACAAACAGTTCAGGCAGCAAACACACATCATCTTCATTCCACTCAAAGGAGTGCTCCAAATGTCAGTCTCCCCGGGGAGAGCAGAGGAAGATGGGGGAGGGCGGGCCTGAGTGTGTTGATTCGGGGCCAGCAAACTCCGTATGAATAGAAATGTAGTAATCTTGAGTCATCTGGCTGCGTAATAAGCGCTTGTGAGCGTGTGACAATGCAGTTTGGTTTAAAGGAAGTTTTGGGGAGTTTGTGTTTTGTTCATAGATTTTTATCTTAAAAACTAGCCCCCTGCCTTCCTCATATTGTGAGGCAGAACACTTAGATTTCTTAGGCTCTGCTCTGAGCACATGATAGGGTCCTGATAGACTGCAGCTGAGTATTTTTTTTAATCCAGGAAGTCAAGCCAAGTGGGGAGCACAGGAGGGTGGGGGATCGTCAGGAAGTCCATATGCGTTAAAATGCAGGGATGTTGTTTACCTGTGACCATATCCAGACACTACAGATAGCAGTAAGTGTGACCTCAGACAGAAAAAAAGTTTCACTTTTACCACTTCCTCAGGTTAGTCAGGGAGAAAGTTAGCAGCTCTGAATGCAGACGAAAGCAATCAAATTACTGATGGGTTCTAAGAGTGGTCAAAGAGAAAGAAATAGTAGTTCATTTAATAAACTCTACTGTCTGTGGCTGTTTTATTTACTCTGTTAATAGCTGTTTATATGTATATTTTCTCTGTGTTATCACCCCAGTATTTAGTATTTATGACTTTTTAAAAGGTCAACTTCTGCTTAAATCAATTATGGTATATGCATACAAAGGTAAACATTTTTTACACTTGATCTTAGCCAAAGGCCGAGAAGCGATAGGTTAACATTTTTTAAATGAGATAGATCAATATATATGGATGTATAAATATATCTAGAGTAAGTGAAAAATCATTTATCATTAACCCATTTGTGGGGAATATGAATATATATATTTCTGTATGCATAGAAAATTCCTGGGGAGGGGGGGTGGCAGAAAACTGTTAAGTGTGCATATCCAGAATAGAAAGAATGTTTCCTTTGCACTTTAACCTTCCAGTATAATTTGAATGTTTGACCCAAATAATGGATTGCTTTTATAATAATAAAAATACTAATTTAAGACATTAAAAATATTAACTTCATTTTTACCTTCCCTACGCCAAAACTTCAGCTCTCCCACCTCCAAAACCAAATTACAACAGTACACCTGGCAGGAGAAAGAGTTGGTAGGTAGTAATGGGCCAAATAAACCTTGGCAATTATGAATAACCAACCAACTTTCCATGATATGCTTATCTGCTGCCTTGGTTAGTTATATATTAAAATGGCTCATTTTGCAAAAAAGTGTGATAACAAAGAAGAAAAATTTTAAGTGGATGTTTTTAAGATATGTACACTTACGTTATAGGATTCAACTCATTACACAGTTATTTGTTTCACATTTGCCTTCATCTTAGATTGTAATGTCCCTGAGGACAGGGATGCTATGATACAAAAGATACAATGCCTGTTTCATAGTGGATGTTGTTAACGTAAAAAAAACCATTGAAACCTGTAAAGAATTTTGTGAGTTTATTTGAGCCAAACTGTCGACATATGCCGGGAAGCAGAACCTCAACGAATTGAGATAGTGCTCCGGAGAATGGCAGGGTTACATCCGTATTTATACATGAAATTCATTGGTGACAGATTTAAGGAGGTGGGATTAAGTGAAGCGGGGAAACCTCTGTGATAGGATAAAAAGTAAAATGATGGGCACATACTTAGGTAGGTGCAGGAACAATTAACATGATAAATGAAAGAATCTGCTGCATCTGTCCTGGGCCCAGCACACCTGGTTGTGCCCCAGGGGTTCCATAAAAAGGGAAGTCACAAGTTACCCAGATATCCCAAGGATATGTTATCTTAGATGCAAAAAGACAGGCTCAGTTACAGTAAAGGTTGACCTTATCAGTGAAGATATTGGCTTAGGATGTAACTGCCCACCATCACTGCTTTTAGTTAAGGTTTAATTTCAGACCATCCTTTGCGGTTACTTTAGGTCTGCAAAACTGCCATGCAGGCCTCTCCTGAGCTTGTCAGGTCAGCATGTGGTCCCTTTTCGTCCACAATGTAAATTAAGTGTCTGTCAGATGAATGTAGAATGTAGTGCTGCCACTGAGAAGGGATGTGTTGTCCTCAGAAATGACGAGGACTATCCAGCATCTGGGTAGCATCTGTATCTTCAGTGGGAGGATGGATCAGTGCCAGTTCCCCAACTGAACCTCTGCTTCACAAGGTTAGAGATCTGGCTGGCCTGAATTAAAGGTGCAGTGTCTGCAAACAAACAGATAAGTTTACCTAGGGACTAACTCAGCATGGAATGACCTTAATCAAATTCATCACTTAAAGCATGCAGTGTATTAATTAGGCCTGGAGTAGTAACAACAGTGGCTGGAGACACAGAATTCATGAGTTGTAGTCCCTACTCCATCACTAAGTGTTATGTGGCCCTAGACAAGTAAGTGACTTACCCACTTCTTATTTTTAAAATGAGGGGCTTGAACTAGATGACCAGTCATAAATGCAAAAGTCTGGTTCTAAGTTGAATGGTTAAATTTCTCCTCTCCTAGCTTATATACTAAGTGATATATACATTATTGAAGAGTAATTAATACACAAATGAGAGAGACAAGAAATTATGTGAATGTTAAGATACATTTCTAGTCATGTTATACATAAATTATGCCTTTATTATGTAAATGGATCTTGTCCATATAAGAAAAATGACAGGGTAATATGCTAACAGTAAATTTTAAGGGAATGAATCCTAATCCAAATAAGATGAAATATAGAGGAGATTTTTTTTAATTTTACTTATTGATTTTAAAGAGAGCGAGAAAGTGGGAGAGAGAGAAAAAGAGAGAAACATAGATTTGTGGTTTTACTTATTTATGCTTTCACTGGCTGATTCTTGTATGTGCCCTAACTGGGTATCGAATGTACAACGTTGGTGTATCAGGATGATGCTCTAACCGACTGAGCTACCTGGCCAGGGCTAGAGAGGATTTGATTAGAATCTAAAGTATCAGCAAATGCAGAAGCAGATTTATTGACCTGAAACAACATGAAAAGATATTATCAGGAAAAAAGAAATCCATAAAACAAGAATAACAAGGATGTGGATAATAGAGTTGTAAAATAAAGTTAGAGAAAACATTTATTTATTAATGTAACTTGTCAGAATTTAGCCAAAGCATAGATAGTTTTATTTTAATTATTTTTTTTTTTATTTATTGATTTGAGAGAAAGAGAAACATCAATTTGTTGTTCCACTAACTTATGCATTCATTGGTTGCTTCTTGTAAATGCTCTAGCTGGGGAACGAACACCACCCAAAGTCTTGAAATATTGGGACAAGGTTCTAACCCAGCCGTGGGCAAACTACAGCCTGCGGGCCGGATCCGGCCAGTTTGAAATGAATAAAACTAAAAAAAAAAAAGACCGTACCCTTTTATGTAATGATGTTTACTTTGAATTTATATTAGTTCACACAAACACTCCATCCATGCTTTTGTTCCGGCCCTCCGGTCCAGTTTAAGAACCCATTGTGGCCCTCGAGTCAAAAAGTTTGCCCACCCCTGTTCTAACCAAATGAGTTACCAGGCCAGGGCCAAAGCACAGATAGTTAAAGATTAAGACATATAATCAGGTGTCATTGTTACAGTAGTGGAAATTTACATAATTAAATATCCTCTTAGAACTCTAAATAGTCACCCTAGTTAATTATTTTTAGCATCAATTATTATCCTCCCTTTTTGAACATATCCAAGAACTGAAGTAGCACAAGGATAAGCCCTATACCCAGTTTTCAAGTGAGTCATCAGTGAAACTGTTACAAGAAAACTACAACTCCTGTCACCAACTTTCATGTTCCAACTGTTGGATAAAGTACAGGCTTAAGCATCCCTCCTCCTCCTTCTTACTTTTTTAACAAAGAGCAAATTAAAATTAAAAGGGGGAAGGAAATGGAGGGTTGCAAAAACCATTGTAAACCATTGTATTCACACTCAGATTAATGCAGTCTCTCCCTCTCATTCCCATCATCCATCCATTGCCTACTCACTCCTAATTGGAATCCTTTTCACATTTATAAAAATCACTCCCTGGTAACACAAACCTCCAGGCTTGTTCGGGAATAAGACCTTATATTTGTCTGATTGTTTTGTAGGTGATTCTCTTTTTTATTATATATTTCAAGAGACCTAGGGAACTAAGTAAATTGAAGGACTAGCAAATGACTGTAGGAAAAGCAAAGTTGTTGAACATCAAAATGAATTCCATCGTAAATTAGCTCAGAATAGTTTTGAAGAAAATAAACCACCCAGGTGGAAGTGTGCATTGAGATACTGATAAAGTCTGCTCCCCTATTAAACCATGCATAAGTATCACAGTGGCATCTTATTCCCGTTTTTCATGGTTATGTAATTTATACAATAGAAGTTTACATATGAAAATACCACCATTTCTAAGTAACACACACTATGTTACCCAAAGAAATGTGCTTAGAGATGCTCCAAGATCGGCACACAGTTTCCAGTTCTAGATTGAGACACACTTTGGTTACCAAAGTCTTTTCCTTTAAAACATATTTCTGGTCCTGGTGGGTGCGGTGCAGTTGACTGGGCATGGTCCCGTGCACCAAAAGATTGCCAGTTCCATTCTGGTCAGGGCACATGCCCAGATTGGGGGCTCAGTCCCCAGTAGGGAGCATACAGGAGGCAGTGGATCAATGTCTTTCTCTCACATCGATGTTTCTCTCTCTCTCTCTCTCTCTCTCTCTCACTCTTCTCCTTTCCCTCTCCCTTCCTCTCTCTAAATATCAATTAAAAATTAAAAAAAAAACATTTCTGTAGCATGGTGTGTGGCACTTTTCTTTCTTTTGCTCTAGGTTGGGAATAATTATGGCTCTCCTTATTGTATAGATAGGAACTATTCTGAAGCAGAGAGAATTCAAGGAACTGGCCAACTCAAAGAGGTTAATAAGTGGATCAAAACTCCTAAAGTCCAGCACTGTATTTTGCTTTTTCCTACATTATGAAATGAAAATGGTGGTATTGAAAATGCACAATTGACTCTGAAAAAGAGGCTCCTTTCGACTCTAGCTGGTGTTTGTAAATGAACTAAACATTCTACAGCTGTCACTTGTCGAACCATTTGTCGCAAACATCAGTAATGGCTTAATAACATGCAGTTTGGTCACAACTGCCATTTCATCCAGTATTCCTCACCTATGAGGATGAGTCATATCAAAATTACTTGGTGTTTTAGTCGGCTTGGGTCTCTATAACTGAACACCATGGACTGAGTGGCTTGTAAATAACAGAAACATTTCTCACAGTTCTGGAGGCTGGAAGTCCAAGATCTGGTGCCAGCATGGTTGAGTTTTGGTGAGAACCCTCTTCCGGGTTGTGGATTGTCAACTTCTGACCAAGTCCTCACATGGCAGAAGGGGTGAGGGGGCACTAATCCCATTCATGACAACTTTACCTTTCTAATCTAATCATCTCCCAAAGACCCTTCAAATACCATCACACTGGTTTTCAATGTATGCCTTTCGGGGGGGGGGGGGGTGTGGAATAAATATTCAGTATACAGCACTTGGGGAGCATTTTCAAAGGACTACTCTCGAACTTCCTAGGCAGGAACTGGAGGGGCAGAGGAGGAAGGGGCACATATAGATTGAATAAGCTTCTGGGAACCCTGGCTGGTATAGTTCAGTGGTTAGAGCTTGGACCTGCTCACCAAAAAGGCCTGGGATTCAATTCCTGGGCAAGGGCATGTACCTGGGCTGCAGGTTCCAGCCCTGCCCTGGTTGGGGTGTGTGCGGGAGGCAACCAATCGTTGTGTCTCTCTCACATCGATGTTTCTCTGTCTCCCCCTCCCTTCCATTCTCTCTAAAAATTATGGAAAATATCCTCGGGTGAGGATTAACAAACAAGTAAATCAAATAAATAAATAAAATAAAATAAAATAAAAAGCTGAAAAAATCTCTCAGGAAGTAAAATGAGAAGATGAAAAGAGAAAAAGTAAAAAGATGAGGAAGTTACTGTCTAGTCCAGAAAGTTCAATATGGGAGTTCCAGGAAGAGAGAACAGCAAAAATGGAGAGGAAAAATTATCAAAGAAAACAATTCAAGAAAATTCCCTGGAATGAAAGAACATGACTTTCCAAATTGAAAGAGCCTATTGAGCTCCCAAGACAATGGATGAAAATAAACCCACACAGAGGGTTTATTATTTATTAATTATTGCATTGTTTGTATTATAACTGTGAACCTACTTTTGCTCACCCCATATTCTAAAAACTTTCAAGAAAGAAAAATAGGATTCTAAAAAGAATCAAGTATCAGAATAGCCTCGGACTTCTTGATGCCAGAAAATAGCAAAAGGAAATGATTTTTTTTTCCTTCCATGATTTCTAATGTAGCGTTTCCCTGCCAAACTATTAAGTGGGAAGGTAGTATATAGATTTTTCAGGCGTGCAAGGTCAAAAACATTACCGCAAAGGTCCATTTCTCAGGAAGCTATCAGAGGATTTGTTTAACCAAAATAAGAAAAGAGAAAATGAAATCCAGGATATAAGGTTCTGATACATGGGAAAGGCAGGTGGATGGTGAAAGGAAAATCTAAGGCCGCAGCTCTGAAGGAACCTAAAGGTCAAACAACCAGTGACCTGGAGCAGGGCAGAGGCCCTGGGAGAAGAAGCATCAAGAAAATAGCCTGGGTACAATGACTAGTATTTAAGGCATTTTGAGGGAAATTAATAAAATTTGAGGTGGGACCACTTTGGAGATGTATTAATGATAAGTATGTAGAGACTACATAGATCAGTCTGCCAAGCGGTGGCATGATTGTCCACTTGGGAATTTATTGGCTATCTAGACACGTGACACAATACACTCACGGTGAATCTAAGTAAAGTATTTTTAGTACTAACACTAAGCTGGGGTTCCCAGAAGAAAAGGGGCTCATTCAGCGGTCAGATGAGAAATAAGCAAAGGGATACAGGTGGTTTGGCTTTTTAAAAAATATATCTGTATTCATTTTAGAGAGGAAGGGAGAGGGAGAGATAGAAGCATCAATGATGAGAGAATCATTGATCAGCTACCTCCTGCGCGCCCCCTACTAAAGATCAAGCTCGAAACCCGGGCATGTGCCCTGACTGGGAATCAAACCATGACCTCCTTCCTGGTTCATACCATAGGTCAATGCTCAACCACTGAGCCGGGTGGTTTGGGGCTTTTTTGTGGTTAAATGGTCGAGTCAGAATAGTGGGGAATTCCCTTGGCATGGGCTAATCTGCATTATTTGAAATTCCCATCAGCTGTTGTAATTAAGAATTACACAGGAATTCTTAACTTAGTTGCCCAGATGTGGAGCAGATAGGAAAAAAAAAAAGTGGAAATTGAAAGCTGACAAAAGTCAAACATAAAAAATGGAGTCAAGCCTCTTTGTTACAAAATCCAAGTTACAGGGGGAAAAGACAATTATTAACTCAAGAAAAAAAAAAGTTGTATAGGAAAAAGTATGTATTAATAGGATAGAATACTTTATGGCCCACGTATGCATAACATTTACAAAGTCAAATCAAATCAGTATATAATTAAGTCACTGTCATGTTGAAAAGACAAAGAAGGTGTTCGTGTATGTGGTGGACATCATAGGATTTGTTGAAAATGAGCTAAATTTTCACCTCCTAGAGTTGGAAGTCATAGAATTTATTTTTAAAATAGCAATGCGAATATTCTTTTGAGACATGGATAATTCCAAAGGAACTGGATAAAATAGTGGATAGTGGTTGCCTCTGGGAAGGCAAAGCATAAGAAATGGTGGGCAGTGATATGGGAGAGGGTACTTTGGAGGACTGCTGTTTCATTTGTTTGTTAACAAAACATATATTTTTATTGATTTCAGAGAGGAAGGAAGAGGGAGAAAGAGATAGAAACATCAATAATGAGAGAGAATCATTGGTCCGCTTGCCTCCTGCACACCCCACATTGGGGATCGAGCCTACAACCCAGGCATGTGCCCTGGCCAGGAATCGAACCGTGACCTCCTGGTACATAGGTCAATGCTCAACCACTGAGCCACGCCAGCAGGGCCATAGCACTCATTTTAATCTTTGTTTAACTAAAGGTAATAACAGAACATTCTTTTTACTTATGACTTTATTGTTGAAAGTATTACATATGTCTCCCTTTTTTCCCCATTGACCCCTTCTAGCCCACCCCTAGCCACCTAGAACATTTTCTTGAGTGCTTCTTATGAGCCAGACACTATATGAGGTACTGTAACCAGAACCCAACTCTGGCTGCCTGCCATCACAAAAAACCAAACCCTTGAGACAGATGCTGGTGAAAAAGGAAAGAGGTTTCTATCTGAAAGGGCGAGGGCTAGGAAATGGGGGACTCTTGTCACAAAGCCGATTTCAACATCTCCGTACAGGCAGAGGTTTCTATAAGGAGGGAGAAGGACTCTGCTAGCCACACCCAGGAACAAGACATCGACTTGCGCCTGGCCAATCGGCAGAGCACAGTCCTTTCTCCTCCCTTGAAACCGGTCAAGTGATGGTCTGGTGTGCATCATCCTGGTCTTTGTCATCCTGCTTCTGTGGTGGGAGGTCAGCAAGTCTCCTGGACCTGGGATGACTTAACGGTTGGAGTCTGTATCTTCTGACGTTAGTTCCTAGGATTCTTACATAAACATGCTGTTTATCTACAAGCTACATATTAGTCACAATAAGCATTTACAGAAACAATGTCAAAAGAAGGTGGGGTGGGTTACAATTCCTCGTTACAGTACTTTACATACTTTATCTCATTTAATCTCCAAAGCAACATTATTTCTATGAAATAGATGCTATTATTATTATTTTTAATATGTTTTTTATTGATTTCAGAGAGGAAGGAAGAGGGAGAGAGAGAAAAATATCAATGATGAGAGAATCACTGATTGGCTGCCTCCTACAGGCCCCCTACTGGGGATCAAGCCCAAAACCCTGGCATGTGCCCTTGACTGGAATCAAACCTGGGACCCTTCAGTCTGTAGGCTGACACTCTATCCACTTAGCCAAACCGTCTAGGGCTAGATGCTATTATTAATAACCCTCTCATTTTCCAGATAAGGAACCTGAAGTTTAAAGAAGTTAAGCAATTACTCAAAGGAATAAAGATAGTAAGCAGATAGGCTGACATTTGATCTCAAAGAGTCTGACTCCAGAGTATACACTCTAAACACTGCACTATACCTTCTAAACAATGTGCCAAAAATAACACTTTTCACTCATCCATTCAGCAAACCTGCTGTGTGCCAGGCACTAGTCCCGCTGCTGGTGAGCCAACAGTGTTCAAAGCAACACCCCTCACCTCAAAGAACTTACTTTCTAGTGTAGGAGACAGACGACAAACAAATTTTAATATGCATGCACATTTTCTTTTTATTGTAAGGGAGAGCATGAATGCAGTCCCCCACTACCACAAATTATGCAGTCGAGTTTCCCACATTTGGGGAAATCGCAGGGGTCAGCGCAGCTGGAGTACAGTGGATCAGCCTCGCCTGGGAAAACCACCTTTGTGATCATATCTCCCCTGCCAGGTAAGTATGTATGTACCATTTTCTGTGCCTACTGTAACGAACACTAAGAAAGCAGGTAAGTAGCTGGAGACTGGCTAGAGAGGAGAGCTATTTTAGATCAAAGGCCTTCCTGAGATGAGTTTCAGCAAATACCTGAATGAACTCCGGGATGGAGCCATGAGAAAATGCATTCCAGGCCTGAGGAGGAGGAAGTGCCAGGATCCTGAGGTAAGGGTGGGAGTGGGGGTGGGTGCAGAGGAGGGGAAATTGGTAGGCCATGAAGTTGGCAAGGGAGGCAGGGCTATAACACGTTCAGCCTCATAGGTAAGAGCTTTAGCTGTTGTTCTAGAAGTGAGGGGAAGTCTTGGGAGGATTTTGAGCAGGAAAATGACAAATTGTGACTCACATTATATTACCTTGCAATAGAGCCTGGGCTTTGGATCCTGGGGCCACGCATCATCTTTCCAGTATTCTCTAAAACGAAGATGCCATGTGGCTCCTGAGCACTTGAAATGTGGCTGTCCGCACTGAGATGTGCTCTAAGTGTTAAATGCACAACGGATTTCAAAGACTTAGTACCGACAAAAGAATGCAATATATCTCATAAACAAGTTTTTATATCTACTTACTGTACATTGACACGATACTTTAGATATCCGGGGTTAGATCAATATAACATCCAAAATAATTTTACCTGTTTCTTTTTACTTTTTTAAATGTAAGTACTAGAAAATTTTAAATTACATACGTGGCTGTGTCATATTTCCATGGAACAGCATTGGTCAAGACAACAGCTCTCAGCTTCCCAATGCTGTGTAGACAAATGAAGTAACTTGCATAGGGCTCTCTGAGTTTTCATAAGGAAGCGCATTGTGTAACATCAAGATAAATTATTGAGGGTAATAGTCAGCCAAAAAATGTACTGTTCCTTATAGGCCAAAGGTAATGTTACCAACTTGGTCATGGCTTTGTGTTGTTTTCCCAACAGTGGTAATGAAATTGCACAATCATGTGTAATATCTCTCTCCCCACCCATTCCATCCCCATCTGTGCTCCCTTATGACCAAAACAGCATATTTTTGAAATACCTGCCCCAGGTGAAGAATGTAGTTCTCTAGCCAGGGAATATTTTCTCTGTGCAAAGTACTCAGTCCTACATACGTTGGAACCTCAGCCTATTTAACAAGAAATTCTAATTATCTGGTTTACTCAACCAAGCAGATTTCAAATGTCAGTAATTATATCTATAATTATAGAATACTGTCGGTTCTTTTATATTTAATTCTAAAGATGGTTGATTAGAATGTACTTACAGTAAAAAAATTTTGCACACATGTCCTAACCAAGAAAGTTGTTTGTGTGTGTGTGTATGTGTGTGAATTTATGTCTATGGACAGCCCCACAGTGTTATAAATAAAATCAAATTTTGATTTACATATGACAGCATTAAAATATTAGAAGCATCACATGATCTCACTCATTTGTGGAATATAATGAACAACATAAACTGATGAACAAAAATAGATCCAGAGACATAGAAACATTGAACAGACCATCAAACCTCAGATGGAAAGCAGGGGATGGGGCATGGTAAGAGATCAACCAAACGACTTGTATGCATACATATAAACATAACCAATGGACACAGACAGTAGGGGGATGAGGGCATGTGCTGGGGGGAGGGGAGGGAGAAGCGGGCGAGGAGAGGTTAATGGGGGAAAAGGAGACATATGTAATACTTTCAACAATAAAGCATTTAAATTTAAAAAAAAGAAAAGAGAAGTGTCAGATAGAACCTCCCTCATCTCTTTTGCCTACTCACGTCTCTCATCTCCCTTTTCTCTCCTGTTAAGTACATGAACAGGCCCGTGCTCTCCATTTTCAGTCTCTACACTATGCTCTGGATTCAGTCTCCTTCTCAAGGACTTCATTGCTTTGCTTAGCCCTTTTCTTCTTCATGCCACTGTCTTGTATCCTACTGGATCATCTCCAATAATAAACAAACAGCTTTTAAATCTCCCATCTTTAAACTCACACACACACACACACACACACACACACACACACACACCACACGTCCCTCCCTTGGCCCCACATTTTCTTCTCTTTATAGCTTCTCTACTCCCCTCCACAGCAAAATCTTTCAGAAAGGTTGCCTATAACTCTGTTTCCATTAGCTTTCCTTCCCCCAGTGAAATTGCTCTTGTCAAGGGCAAGGTAAGACCTCCAGGAAGCCAAATGCAGAGAGCGTCTCTGTCTCCCTCTCCTAGTGCTCCGGTGGTACCTGTAGTACAGTTGACCCCGCCCTCCTTGAAATGCTCTTCCCTTGACTTCCATCATGCTATATTCCGGTTTTCCACCTACCCACCTGGCTACTCACTCTCAGTCTTCTTTCTAGCACACTTGTTCCTATCACACTTGTAAATGTTGGGGACCATCTGATTCCTTGGCCTCTTCTCTTTATCTACTCTCTCCCTAGGTGCTCTCAGTCACTCCCATGGCTTGAAATGCCATCTATTGCTGATAATCTCCAAATGTATATTCCAAGTGTAAATTCCAGATTCATATATTCATACAGTTGAATATCAACTATGTATTAGTATCTCAAACTTAACATGTCTACAAATAAAATATTGATGTATTCTTTCCATACTAAGAATAATTGATAGATCCTCCCTTCCCCCAACTGGTGGGTGGAGTATGACGTAACCTGCAGCCCAGAAATACCTGAGTGACTAACCATGTACCTTATTTGGACTATACACTGGACCACCAATCCACACCTGCCAAATACCCTCAGCCCTTGTCCTATATGGACAATGCAGTAAGCTACCAATCAGTGTGCACCGAGTACACTAAGCCCCCCACCCCTTCTCATTCTGCCCCTCAAAAGGCGTGCCCACCCCTGCACGTGCTGCTGTTCTCCCCTTGTGAGACAGCCCGGCAGGTCCTTCTCCTCTAATAAAGCCTGTAGTCCTGGTTTTCGCCCTCTGTCTGATTTTTCAATAATAATAATAAGACAAAGAAAGGGAGGAGAAAGGAAAAGAAGGAAAAAAAGAAGAGAGGAAGGGAATACTGTTTTTTGTTCTAACCAACAATCGAATGCTCCTTACTTCCCATATTTAATAATATTTATTCCATCAGCAAACTGTCTAGCCTTCTGTTTATCTCCGTTGCTGCTGCTCTAGTTCAAGGCACCATTATCTCTCAGCTGGACTACAGCTACATGCTCCCAGTGACCTCCCTGCCTCTGTTCTTGTACCTGCCCAGTTCATTTTCAAAACAGTCATCTTTTTAAATCACAAATCAGTTCATATCACTTTTCTGTTTAAACTCTTCAATGGTTTGGCAACTTCCCATTGCACTTGGAATAAAACCCAAACACCTGACCATCCATCACAGATCTTCATGGTTCAGCCCTTGCCTAAATCTCCAGCTTCATATCATGCCACCTGCCCTCCATCCCCACTCTTCCCCATCTTGGGGCCTTTGTACTTGCTGATCTTTCTTTAAAAAAAACACACACACACAAAAAAAACCTGTGTGTGTGTGTGTGTGTGTGTGTGTGTGTGTGTGTACTGATTTCAGAGATAAAGGGAGAGAAAGAGAGAAACATCAATGATGAGAGAATCTTTGATTGGCTGCCTCCTGCAGGCCCCACACTGGGAATCAAACTGCAACCTCCTGGTTCATAAGTGAATGCTCAACCACTGAGCCACGCCCACCAGGCTGTATTGCTGATCTTTCTATCTGGAATGCTGCCGGACTCCAACCTCCTCCCTTCATTTGAATGCCAGGCTTCTATTCATCCTTCAAATCTCAATTTAAATATCATCTCACAGAGCCTTTCCAGACTACCTCTTTTAAAACAACCTCACCCATTTATTCTTTTACAAGGCTTTGTCTGTTTCTTTCCTAGTATTTGCCCCAATTCTAAATACGTAATTTTGTATATTTGCTTTCTTGACTCTCAGCCCCTGCCCCTCATTCATCTCATTCTAGATAAGAGGACTGACATGCTGTTGGAGATAAGACACTGGGTGCTTTTGCCATGGCCCTCCTCCCTTCTCTTAGAAGCTAGCCTGTGTGCGGTGTATCTGTCTGCATGCGCTTGTGAGGAGCTTCATGAGAACAAGCTTGTGCTGGCGCAGCACTGCCTGGCTGAGCGCAAAGTCCTGTTCAGGACTGACGTATTAGGAAGTCACTGCGATGATACAGCTACGTCATGAGCACAGTGGCTCCATCAGTAAAGAATGCTGACATTTTGAGCCGACTGTCAGTGTCTTTGGAGATCAGATAGAAGAAAGAGAAGTGCTATAATTTGACCAATATTTCCCTCCTGAAATTAATGAAAATCTCTGGCTTTTCAATCTCCTTAAGCAATCATATTTTTTCTTTAAATGATGTACACATTAGTCCCGATATGTCAAAAAATAACTCACAAAATAAATGCAGAGATGTTCTGATTACAGTAGGAACTATATTAATTGTCACTTTTTATGTAGCAAGTAACAGGAAACTAATTCAGATTAACCAACAATAAGAAAAATTCATTGTTTCACATAACAGAATATTTGGGAATTTATCTGCCTCAGAGAGAAGTTGATCCTGGGTCAAGTGACTATGACTAGTTCTCAGTTTCTTTCTCTGCATTTCGTGGCTCTGCCAAGAACTCTGAGAAACTTAAGATGGAAAAAGAAATTGTACTACAAACAGTATTGGATCTTTTTTTTTTTTAAGAGTTCTCTGCCCTTGTGGTGGCAAGATAGCTGCCAGAGACTCCCGGAGCAACTTCACTCATGTCCAGCAGCAAAGAAAGCATCTCTGCCAGAAGCATCTGCCAATATATATATATATATTTATATAGATGTATATATTTATATTTACATAGATGTATATATTTATATATTAATTATGTTAACGTAAAAAAAAAACATTGAAACCTGTAAATAATTTTTGTGAGTTTATTTGAGCCAAACTGTCGACATATGCCAGGAAGCAGAACCTCAACAAGTTGAAATAATGCTCCGGAAAATGGTGGGGTTACATCTGCATTTATACATTTCAATCAAAGGAGGAACATAGGTGGGTTACATGAAATTCATTGGTGATAGATTAAGGAGGAGGGATAAGCAAAGCAGGGAACCCCCTGGGATTGGATAAAAAGTAAAATGATGGACACATACTTAGGTGGGTGCAGGAACAATTAACATGATGATGAAGGAATTTGTGGTATCTGTCCTGGGGCCCAGCACATTTGGTTGTGCCCCAGGGGCTCCAGATACAGGGAAGTCACAAGTTACCCAGACATTTCAAGGGTATGTTATCATAGATGCAAAAAGACAGATAGGCTCAGTTAAGGTAAAGGTTGACCTTGTCAGTGAAGATACTGGCCTAGGACGTAACTGCCCACCATAACTGCTTTTAGTTAAAGTTTAATTTCAGACCATCCTTTGTGGTGACTTTAGGTCTCCGAGTTTGCAAGACTGCCATGCAGGCCTCCCCTGAGCTTGTCAGGTCAGCATGTGGCCCCTTTCGTCCACAATTATATGCTTTCTTTCTCTCTAGAAGCATGGGCAAAGTCTCTTGGATTGAATTATGTGCTTGAACCAATCAATTCCTACGGTCAGTAATATGGAATGTACTGGACTAGGTCAAAAACCAGGTCTTAGCCCGGGCCAGGTCCCTCAGTTGGTTAATGTGATGTCCTGATGCACCAAGGTTGCAGGTTCGATCCCTAGTCAGGGCACATACAAGAATCAACCAATGAATGCATAAATAAGTGGAACAACAAATTGATATCCCCCCCCTTCCTCTCGCTCTAAAATTAATTAAAACAAAAACAAACAAAAAAAACAGGCCTTACCTGCAGAATGGAAATGGGATCAAAGCCAAGTGACTGAGAATGAGCTGGTGATGTTACCGGCAGTGTTAGCGGTGAAACTGTACCTCGGTTTCTTGAGCTCAGTAAAGAAAGAATTCAGAGCCAAGAACTCAAATATAAAGAGAAGTTTGTTTAGAAAGTTACAGTAGAAGTGAGGCAACTGGGCTTCTGAAACAAGCTACAGAAGCAAAAGGGCACTTGGAACCTCGGAGAGAGGAAGACAAAGGTACTGCAGCTGGGGGGAACCAGGATGTTGAATGGAGGCAACCAATCAATGTCTGTGTAAGCCCAGGAGGCCTGGGTAACAGCAGCCTGATGTGCAGGCCCTCTGTACAGAATCAACCTCTGGTAATTTAAAATCCGCTCTCTATCTTTGAGAGTATTTTTTAATTTTCCTTCCTACTTCTTTTTCTTTCTTTCAGTTGAATTGATCAGGATACTTAAACATCGGTGCCCATATAGTTGTCTTATTTACAAGGCCCTAAGGGAGCTTTCAGAAGAACTTAAAGTTTAAGAAAATATGCGCTAAAGATTGGTAGAAAAAAAAGGCCCATTTCACAAAACAAATATTAAAGACTAGCCACAGCATTTACCAGCAGTGCCAGGGTACTAAAGTGCCAAATGAGCTATAAGAAAAACAAATGCTGGAGATAAGAAGAGTCCTGAACTGGGGGAGGAGGGGGCGGGGACGAAAGTCTTAACAAGGGGTATAAATTGTTTCAGGGGATTCCTTGTCCAGATAAGCTTTCCTAAACTGGATTGACCCAAGAAAGCTCCTGTGATCAAAGCATCAGTCTATTTCTCCCTTCCTATCTCCTTTGAGCAATGCCTTTCTTTCATCACTGGATCATAGAAAGGCATAGCTCACATTCATCCCAAACCTCCTAAGGCAGGGGTCGACAAACTTTTTGACTCGAGGGCCACAAAGGGTACGGTCTTTTTTTTTTTAGTTTTATTCATTTCAAACCGGCCGGATCCGGCCAGTGGGCCGTAGTTTGCCCACGGCTGTTAAGGCATTTCCTGGGGTGTGCTCAAGAAAGGGGAAGTGAGTGACTCTAATGACACAGTAATTAGTCCTCTTGCAAATCAGATGGACTCCAATTCTCTGCTTCCCACAAAAGGGAAGGACACCTAATCAAGTCATCAGGTGAGAGGCCGCTAAAAATAATCTTGACACTAAGTAATCATGGGATTTTGGTATATAACTGAGAAGAATTCAAAGAATGGAGCATTTCTCAGCCTATATCTACCAAATCATATATTCAGCATTGATGGTAACCCTGTTATAGTTATCCCTGAATATATGAGGGGAAAAGTCTTTACCATTATGAACTGCAATTCCAATACAACTTTACATTTTATGTTTAGTAATTATTCATCAGTATTTATAACATATGTATGTTGTTTTGAGAAATTGTGTGGAATTTCCTAATACTTTGAACCTATGGTTACAGAAAATTTAAAATTATCTCTATTTACATATTTCATTGCATAAAAGTATGTTGCTCATGAAATAAGTATTTTAAAGGAACAAATAAAAGTGGAATGGAAATATAATTTCAAGAAGAAAAAGGAACAAAAAATTTTCCTACAGGTAAATAAGAATTGACTTATGTATATTTTAAAAGTATGATGGGTATTAAATTGCTGTATTATTTAGATTCTACTGGATAGATATCAAATAGTGATGTGCCAGTTTATTTTTAAATGTCATTATAATGTGTTGGAATATATATATAATAATAATAAAAGCATAATATGCTAATTAGACCAGATGTCCTTCCAGACGACCTTCTGGATGAAGCCAGGGCTGCCAAGGAAGCCCTGGTCCCGGGTGCCAGAGGGAAGCCGGTGCCAGCACCCGGGGGAAGGAAGGCCTACTCTTGCACAATTTTCATGCATCAGGCCTCTAGTATATAAATATTTCACAATGGAGATATATATATATATATATATATATATATATATATATATATTAGCAACTCTTTAACATGATCAAATTTTAGGCATCAATTTTAAAATGTGGTGAGGAATGT
This sequence comes from Myotis lucifugus, assembly GCF_000147115.1. Classification (NCBI taxonomy): domain Eukaryota; kingdom Metazoa; phylum Chordata; class Mammalia; order Chiroptera; family Vespertilionidae; genus Myotis; species Myotis lucifugus. Next base: position 565,595 of record NW_005871063.1, on the reverse strand, counting down.
ATTGCTTCTTAAAACATTTTAGGAGTACCTGAGTGAAAATGTCTGGAGACAATGAAAGGAGAAAATTACGTTAGACAAAAAAATGATCGAGGTAGGAACAGGCCCGCTGTTGAGACTGATTGTGCAATGAAATATGATGATCAAGGACCTGTCTGCTCGCATTTGCTCTTGTGTCTTTTATCAAAGAGAAGGATCTAACTGAGAATGATTGAATGGACATTGGTAAAGGGAAAGAGAACTCAAGATGGAAAAAGAAATTGTAACAGTGTACCCTTCTCCCTGGAAAGCCACCAGAGGGTAGTAAGAATAGCAAGGGTTTGAGTCAGCCAGAAGTGACTCAGAATTCTGACTCTGCCAGTTATTATCTGTGTGACCATGGGCAAGATGCTTAACGCCCCCATCTGTATCATGGGCATAAAGCAATTTACCAATGGGGTTAAGTTTCACAATGGATGTAAAGTGCTTCGCATAGAGTCAAACACGGTGAGACAAAAATAAGGTGGTTTGGTGATTATTATGTAGCTGAGGGCCTTGGAGCAACTTATCCTCTTTGAGCTTTACTTTCCTATAACACAGGCATAATAACATCGACTTCCTGGGATTACTATGAGGATTAAATTGATAATGAACCTGAGAGCACTTATAACACAAAGAAGGCATTCAAAAAATATTAGTTCTTCCCCTCACCCCTTCTTTCTTCAGGTTCCTATTGATTTCAACAATTCTATGGTACCCCTGATGAGACATGATGAAAAAGAGTCTAATTTCAAACACCCATTTATAGACTAGTACATTACTTTTATTGTGTCTACTAGTAAAAAACTAAATCTGAAATGATGCTTTTTCTCGCCGAGAAAAGAGTCCAGGGTCTCATATTACAAATGACTCCATCCTTGTGGAGATGGCGTTTTTGCTTTACTAGCAAATCTCATTAACGACAAAGTTATTTTCATGAAATTGTGGGAGACAAATATGTTGCTGATCTAAGACCATGTAATCAATTCTCTCACAAAGAGAGCTTCCTCAGAAAGAAAAAAGTTCCTCCTAAGCATTTCCTTTTCTTATGAATGAAAAGATACAGCATTTATTAATCTGTGGGAATAAATGCTACTGATTGATGTGATTCACTTATTCTCCATGACACCGACTATGCCTTCGCTTTGTAACGTTGTGTACAAAACAAAGCCTGGTTTAAGATGAGCTAGGACGCTGGGGAGGGAGTTAGGGAACGAAGTTTTATTGAACAGGTAGGGGATGTGTCTAAAGCCTCACTTTAATATGTGGGATAATATCCATTTGGCTCTGTTCAGAACTAGGCTGCCACATGGCTGCGGCCTATACAGGAGGCCCCAAATGTGTACATGGGCATCTGTTATATAGTCTCTATTTGTCTATATCATCAGGGAGACACAAATTAAAACAACAATTAGATACCACGACACATTTATTAGAATGGCCAAAATCCAGAACACTGACAGCACCAAATGCTGGCAAAGACATCGAGCAACAGAAATTTCATTCATTGCTGGTGGAAATGCAAAATGGTACAGCCAGTTTGCAGTTTGGTGGTTTCTTACAACACTAAACACACTCTTATCATATCACTCAGCAATTGCACTTCTTGGTATTTACCCAAAGGAGTTGGAAACATATGTCCATACAAAAACCTGCACAAGGGCCCTTAGTCAGGTAGCTCAATTGGTTAGAGCAGTGGTCGGCAAACTCATTAGTCAACAGAGCCAAATATCAACAGTGCAATGATTGAAATTTCTTTTGAGAGACAAATTTTTTAAACTTAAACTATATAGGTAGGTACATTGTTATTAACTTAATTAGGGCACTCCTAAGGCTTAGGAAGAGCCACACTCAAGGGGCCAAAGAGCCGCATGTGGCTCTCGAGCCACAGTTTGCCGACCACGGGGTTAGAGCATCGTCCCTATATGCCAAGGTTGCAGGTTCGATCCCTGGTTAGGTCGCATACAAGAATCAACCAATGAATGCAATAAATCGATGTTTCTCTCTCTCAAAAACAAACAACAAGTAAAAACCCTGCACATGGATGTTTATAGCAGCTTCATGCATAATTGCCCAAACTTGGAAGCAACCAAGATGTCTTTCAGTCAGTGAAGGGCTAAACTGTGGTTCATCCAGACAATGGAAATGAGCCATCAAGCCATGAAAAAACATGGAAGACTCTTAAATGCATATTGCCAAGTTAAAGAAGCCAATCTGAAAAGGCAACACCCTGTACTATTCCAACTATGTGACATTCTGGAGACAGTAAAAAGATCAGTGGTTGCCAGAGGTACAGCTGGGGGGAGGGGGTGGGGGTGGGGAATAGGTGTAGCACAGAAAAACTGAAAATATTCTGTATGATACCATGATGGACACATGTCATTATACACTGGTCCCAACCTACAGGAGGCACAGCCATGAGGGAACCCTAGGTAAACGTCAGACTTTAGGTGATTATGCGGCATCATGTAGGCGCATCAGTTTTAACAAATGCACCACTGGTAGCACATAATGGCATTGAGGGCAGGACTCTGGCGCCCAGTCCTCATCACTGGCTCCCACTGACCATAGCTGAGGCATGTCTTATTCGTCCGTCTTCACCACATGTTCTCTCTTAGTGCCTGGACAGTGTGACTTCTGGTCTCTGCTCTTGGGAAACAGTGTTAAGGACCAGTGGTCGTCCTTTGTATACCCAATTCCCGACCCACCTTTCCTCCCCCATCACTCCACCATGCCCTTGACTTGCCTCACCTCAGCTCTCTTGGGGAGGTTGACATCCCTCTGCCACTTAGCCCTCAGTTCTAGGTGACCCCTCCCGGTGACTCCTGGCTCAATCCTCAGCAGCCCCAAACTTCAGTATAGGGAACGTTTACATCCTTTCTCTGCTTCAAGCCAGCTTTGAGGAGTTGGGGGGCGGGGGGCGGTATTATCTCCAGCCTTTATTTCTGCCTAAAAATGACCCACTGACATTTCTTCCCTCGTTAGGTTGCCTCATGCGGTGCCAGGCTCTCTGAATGGCATCCTTCTCCCAGAATTCTAGATGGAAGGGGGCCAAGCCTCTGCTCTTGATGGATGCCAAATACTTTCTGGAAGTCTTTATTCTCCTCACAGTTTTTAAGGAGAAGAAGAGGATGGTAAACTCTGCCAAAAAATCCAAGTTCTCTATTCTCTCTCCTTCCTTCCCTTTCACTATGAATGGGAGGAGGCTGGGGGCCATTCAGGTGGGTACAAAAGTCTGACATTTTGAAAAGCAGGTAGGGCACAAAGTATAGACTTGGAAGGCATCAGCGTAGAGGTGATGGGTAAAGCTGTGGGGCTTATAAGTGAGAGGAGATCTTGGTCCAGGGCAGAGTATATATATATATATATATATAATGTATTAAGAAGCCACAAGAGTGGCAATAAATTTTCTCCAAATGCTCTGGCATATTACAAAATAAATAACACAAAACCTGTGAAAGAAGAAAGGCTTCATCTTTCAGTTTGTCAAAAAGTAGTTTCTAACTAGCAGCCCCGGCTGTAGGAGGGAAACAGCACAATTGAGGAAGGCTGTCAGTCTTTACTATAAGACTGTCCCTATTACAAAGACTGCTCATGCAACTTTACATATTCTAGAAGAAAGCTCTTTAAACTGGGAATTCTTCACTGATAAAAAAATTTTTCTTCAATTGTCAAGAGAATGCAGCCCTTTCTCAAGATTGCCTTTGAGGGTTAGATGTCTGTGGGAATGAATGTGGGAATGTCTGTGGGAGGGAGGGATGGATAGATGGATGGATGGAAATTGAGTACATGAAA